>NC_136057.1:68885598-69435598 GCF_964261635.1 Lissotriton helveticus | reverse complement strand
ATATGGTTTTTCCCCAGTGTGGGTTCTTATATGCGGAGTGAGACTGGTTTTTTCACTGAAACATATCTGGCATTCAGAGCACCGATAAGGTTTTTCCCCAGTGTGGGTTCTTATATGAATAATGAGACTGTTTTTTTGGCAGAAATATTTTTGGCATTCAGAGCACTGATATGGTTTTTCCCCAGTGTGGGTTCTTATATGCTGAGTGAGACTGTTTTTTTCACTGAAACATTTGTGGCATTCAGAGCACCGATAAGGTTTTTCCCCAGTGTGGGTTCTTATATGAATAATGAGACTGTTTTTTTGGCCGAAACATTTTTGGCATTCAGAGCACTGATAAGGTTTTTCCCTAGTGTGGGTTCTTATATGCTGAGTGAGATTGCTTTTTACCCTGAAACATTTGTCGCATTCAGTGCACTGATAAGGTTTTTCCCCAGTATGGAATCTCAAATGTGCAGTTAGAAGTGATTTACAGTGGAAATGTTTTGGGCATTCAGAGCACTGATAAGGGTTTTCCCCAGAGTGGATTCTTATATGTTGAGTGAGACTGCGTTTGTCTCTGAAACATTTCTGACATTCAGAGCATGGATAAGGTTTTTCCCCAGTGTGGGTTCTTATATGTTGAGTGAGACTGCGTTTGTCTCTGAAACATTTCTGACATTCAGAGCATGGATAAGGTTTTTCCCCCGTGTGGGTTATTGTATGTTGAGAAAGAGTTCTTTTGTCAATGAAACATTTCTGGCATTCAGAGCACTGATAAGGTTTTTCCCCAGTGTGGATCTTTGTATGCCGTGTGAGACTACTTTTTACACTGAAAGATTTCTGGCATTCAGAGCATTGATAAGGTTGTTCCACAGAATGGGTTATTGCATGTTCAATGAGTTTGCTTTTGTAACTGAAACATTTCTGGCATTCAGAGCACTGAAAAGGTTTCTCCCCAGTGTGGGTTCTTATATGATGAGTGAGACTAATTTTGTCAATGAAACATTTCTGGCATTCAGAGCACTGAAATGGTTTTTCCCCAGTGTGGGTTCTTATATCATGAGTGAGACTGTTTTTGTCAATGAAACATTTCTGGCATTCAGAGCACTGATAAGGTTTTTCCCCAGTGTGGGTTCTTGTATGCCGAGTGAGACAGTTTTTGTCACTGAAACATTTGTGGCATTCAGAGCACTGATAACGTTTTGCCCCAGTGTGGATCTTTGTATGCCGTGTGAGACTACGTTTTACACTGAAACATTTCTGGCATTCAGAGCACTGATAAGGTTTTTCCCCAGTGTGGAATCTCACATGTGCAGTTAGAAGTGATTTAAGTTTGAAATGTTTTGGGCATTCAGAGCACTGATAAGGGTTTTCCCCACATTGGATTCTTGTATGTTCAGTGAGTCTGCTTTTGTAACTGAAACTTTTCTGGCAGTCAGAGCACTGAAAAGGTTTATCCCCAGTGTGGGTTCTTCTATGCTGAGTGAGAATGTTTTTCTCAATAAAACATTTCTGGCAATTCGTGCACTGATAAGGTTTATCCCCAGTGTGGGTTCTTATATGCCGAGTGAGACTGTTTTGGTCACTGAGACATTTCTGGCATTCAGAGCACTGATAAGGGTTTTCCCCAGTGTGGGTCCTTGTATGTATAGTAAGTCCTCTTTTGTCACTGAAACATTTCTGGCATTCAGCGCACTGATAAGGTTTTTCCCCAGAGTGGATTCTCATATGTTCAGTGAAATAGGATTTACGGTTGAAACTTTTTTGGCATTCAGCGCACTGGTAACGTTTTTCCACAGAGTGGGTTAATGCATGTCGATATAGACTCGCTTTGATACTAAACCTTTTCTGGCATTCAGAGCACTGATAAGGTTTTTCCCCAGTGTGGATTCTCATATGCTCAGTGAGATAAGATTTATGCTTGAAACTTTTGTGGCATACTTTGCACGGAGAGTGGTTTCCCCCAGTGTGGATTCTCATATGCTCAGTGAGATAAGATTTACGCCTGAAACTTTTTTGGCATACTTTGCACTGAGAGTGGTTTTCCCCAGTGAGCATTCTCTCAAATTCAGTGAGATGAGATTTATGGCTGAATCTTTGTTGGCACAGGTAACTTTTTTCCCCAACTTGGGTTATTTTGCTTAGATTGAGACGGGTTTGAACACTGAATTTGTTCTCACAGCCCGTGCTTTTAACAATTGTATTCCTAGAGTTAATATCTCTACTTTTCTCTTGCTTATATGCCACGGTAAGAGTGAACCTGATTTTAGAGTCGGGCTTGTTTAGATAATGTTCAGCACTTATCTCTAAAAGAAATTGTATGTAATCTTCTTAACACTTGAATTGAGCAAAATATGTCTGGATGCAGCCCTGTAACACCTGTCGAAATGTTTCTAGCAGATAATAGTCTTTTGGTTGTAGCCTCTCTGGCAGCAACTTATTTTGTGACTGAAGTTTTTCTCAAATCTATTTGTACAGGTTCTTAGCAATGCAGTAATAAGGTGTTAGTCTGATATTTGATGATTAAACTGATAAGTACCTTTCTGCACTGACGTAATGGCAGTAACTGAGGACATTAAAACATGCACAGTACTATTGTGGATCATTAGTCGCAGAACATCAGTTCCTTTTACCCTTTCTATGTTTGGTGTAAGGTTAAGGTTTGTAGTTCTGAAGACGAGGATTTATTTACCTTAGCTATTGCGGAACGTTGCTCATTTAATCAGTTTTACATATCACTCCTGCACAACAGATAATGTTGAGGCGATTTACATAGAATTACAGAACAGTACATAATAAAAAGGAAACAATTTGAGATGGTCATGAACACAATAAAGTGGTGAATTTTTAAGGTTTTCGCAAGAGTAAGCAGAGTGGATCGAGGTGTTATATCCCGAGGCAGATAGTCTCAAACTTGGGTAACTGGTTAAAAATGTTTGTTGAACAAAGGGGTTTTTCCAAGCTTTTGGTTGTTAACGTGTCAGCTTCGGAGTCTTCTTTAGTGTCTTCTCTTTGATGGTCTGCAGAAGAAACCTTTTGTTATAACTTTCTTTTATGCAGTGTGTGCTTCCTCTCTGGGATTACATGATGCTTTAGATGAACGTTATTCTGTCATGCTGAGGCAATTTGTCTTTCTGATAATATTTCAGATGAGGATGCTGTGATTGGTCTTTCTGGCATTATTTCTGATGCTGTGTGCACAGATATGACTTTGCTCTGGGTTAATGAAATGCAAAATTAGAGACTTCACTTACAGGTATAGTACTTTCCTCAGCTCCCACTTCCTCGCAACACCTAGATTTCGGAAATTTTTTAAACTTAGAATGCCTGATGTCCTTCAGTTTTTCTGAATAATACTTCTTATGGCATTAACATTCAGTTGCCTGGTGGTAAATCGTGCTTTTTACGTCCATAATTTCAATCACCTATAGTATTAAAATTAAAAAGTTAATTCATGTAAATTTCTCCAAAAATAATTTACAAGCCAAATCAATGCAGAATTGCAGAATTTTGAAAATGTAGAGCTGTTCTTCTGACAGAGCAGAGTGTAGAATGGTAGCCTGAGAGTACTTGGATGTAGGAGTGAGGATTTGTAGAATTTTCAACATTTTATTAAGCTCACAAAGGATACATGTACCCTATGGACTTGTAACATAGAATCCCAAAGGCAGAAATTAAAGTCATATGCCCTGGCACCAAACAGCTATTTAAAAAAGATTACTATTAATTAATTTTTAATGTAGATTTCTGGGACGGGAATTTCCCCATGGACAACAGGCGTTTTCCCCTGCCCTGAGTTACAACCTACTTGTATCTGGTTTCCTGACTTTAGAGCTCTGTCCTCTGCCGCAAGCAAATCTATTGTGTGCTACGAGGACTATGCCTAGACATATCCCTCAACTATGGTCCAGAGTATGAATCAAGGGCAATGAAATTAAGGAGTACTTTCATGTGTTCATTTTATTCCACCTGATTATCAGTTGTTAGGCTTTTCTGCACCTGGATTTACTGGGTGCAGAAAAACAGGACACCATTTTTTTCCAGACAGGAAAATTAGACTGAAAAGACGCAGAAGACTCTGGGTGCAGCAGACGCAGCCAAGACTTATGGTGTTTTTTTACTAACTGGGAGAAACACACAATTCTTCCCTCTGTTAGAAATATCGTTCCCCTTCCCTCCCCTGCTTCACCCATCTCCCCCCAACCAACCACATGCATATATCTACCACCTGCTTAAAACAAGTGGTAAATAAAAGCAGAAAAATACTATGAAATAGTGAATGGCATGTGGTATGACAGGCAGAAGAATCTGTTCCTCGTGGCAACTCCCCAGTACATGGCGTCAAACTTGTAACTGCATGTTACTGGGATAAATCTACCACAAAACAATTACATAAGATTTTTCTGCCACCCCAGTACTGTGCAACTTCTAACAAGGGACTATGAGAGGTCTTGGACCGGTCCAGTGACCTGGAGGGTCACACCAAGTGTGTCCTTATTTAAGACAGAGGACTGTCATGGGTTTAACAGCTAGAGTGGTGGTGGCAATGCACCCTGTTGTAAGGATCAATAGCCTGATGAGATATTTGCATCATGGTCAGTGGAGTGGCTTTCTACTGACACACCCATGTAATGCTCCATTTCTATACCTGTGCCCAGACTTTGCACTAACATCAAGTACATGTTTAGGGTGTTGGTGTGCGTAGCATAAATGCAATATAAGAGTGTGACAGAGTAAACCACGACAGAGTAAACTGCATCTCCAGCCTGCCAGTTGTGTATACAAGTGGGACCATCTATCCCTCATTTATATCCGAGTTCAAAGTCCTCTGTGACCAAGGAATAAAGTGCTCTACAAAGTACGCAGGTGCCTGCTGTGGCACCAGGGATGGTGTCAGCCTGACAGTTTATCTAAGTTGAAGGGACAGCACCTAAAGGCTGAATTACTTAATGGAGAAGCTGTGTACATGTCCTGAAGAGCCTAGAAGTCTGCCTAGAAGCCTGCCTGTCTGGTAAGAAAGGGAAGGGAGTTTCACTATCCAGCAGGAGGACAAGGCTGTCCTGGAAAAAGCAAGATCCTCGTTATCTGTAGGGTGAGCCGGAAAGCCATCCAGCAGGACCAGCTAGTCTGAGGGATGCCAAGACTCTCCCAACAGTTCAAGGCAGAAAATAAAACTCTACGACAACATGATTGTTGAGGCCCAGTAGGACGATTGTGTGCTGGCAACAGGCCCATTCAAGGTTGCATTAGCCAAATTCCTAACACAACAGAGTCTGAATCTACTGACTTCCTGGAGAGCCTGTGTTGGGCTTCTAGCTGCTGAATTTCCGACTACTCTGTGTCAGAGGCCCATGAGGGACTACAACTACTCCAGTGTCGAACACCTTGTCTGAGCTTACGCCTGTGGTCCAGCCGGCCACGGTGTGGGCTCAATTGCTGATGGTCAGGCATCCAGAGGGGGCTGCACTTACAGACAGGCCAGGTGTGACTGCTACCTTGGGACTGCTAATCTTCAGGCAACTGCCCTACTGAATGCAGCACTGTATCCAGGACAAAAGCGCTCCACAAAAGCCTGCTGGTGGGTCACTGCTTTCTCGAGTCTTCGGGCGTGCCATTCAAGTGTCGGGAGACAGGAAAGAGACCCAGACAAGACTGACTCATCCTGTGAAAGGGTAAGACGCTTACAACAGAGCATACATGCATTGGGGTGACTGGAGTGACAGAACTGACCCTATACTATATTCATGATACTCCTAAATGCCCCTAGAGGGGAAGAAGGTATCAAAACCAGACGCACCGGTCTGCAGCACATGGTAGTCTGGCATGCCTGAACTATCTTTTCACCCAGACTGTCCATAAAGATGATTTTAGAGCCGCTACGCACATAGAAGGGGGAATCTCAGACCATTCGCTGGTGGAGTTGCAACTCGATGGTCTGGTTGTGGACTTCATCCTACCCCCAAGGGTTGATCCGTGATATTTAAAAGACAAGATGTTCAAAGCTTGTATGAGAGATCGAGCAGACTTCTATTTTAAGGAGAACGAGCGGCCTGTTGATTCAGCTTGTGTGCTATAGGATGAATTCAACCCAGTGATCTTTGAGGACACTGACAACAAGGGGACGGAAATACTGGGAGAGACTTCCTGAAAGACCTGACCCTGCCAATACTAACAAATGAGGACCGAGACGCACTAGACCAAGATCTGACAGTAGACTAGATATATAAGACAATAGGAGCCTTGCAAACAGGGCAAGCAACAGGGCCTAATGAGCTCCCCATAGAATTATATAAAAGCATGATGGATAAAATCAGGGAGTGCCTCCAGATGAGGTTTCAGACAGCCTGAAAATAAGGGTGTCTCCCAGAGGACCAAAGAGCGCCTGAGGTGGTGGTCATCCCAAAAAAGGACGAACCAGCAACTGAGTGTGGGTCTTATAGACCTATCTCCCTGCTTAATTTTGAGACTAAGGTCCTTGCGTAGGCTCTGGCGATCTGCGTGCGGACAGTAATTGCAACAGTGGATCATCCTGATCAATCGGGCTTTATGCCACACCAGGAACGAGCTTATATCTCTGACACTTTAATAGAGTACCACACGCAACAGGGGATTCCTTTGCTGAACCAGTGGCGCTGCTGTCAAGCTCTTGTATGTGGACCCTCTAGCGCGAATGCGCGCCAATAAAACAGTCTCCCGAGTCTTTGCCGTCCGACAGGGATGTTCCTTGTCTCCTATGTTCTTCTCACGTGCGTAGGTTCGCCAGGACTTCTCATATGGGGTATTCCAGTTGTTCAGGAGTGGGATGAGAGAATCTCCCCCTACGCTGACGTTTTGCTGTAGGACACGTAATCAGCCTTCTCAAGTGAATGAATCCTACACATTTTTCACATATTTAGAGATTATTCAGGATATAAGATCAACTGGAAGAAGTCCTTAACATTCCTGCTTGTGGCAGGGACCCTGCGGCTGCACTCTAGGTGCACAGTTCGGGTGACACTACATGGCTTTAAATATTTGGGCGTGTTTATTACAAGAGAGCCACAGGCAGGAACATACTTCCGAAATTAGACCAGCTTTGCTGGGATGCCCCACACTTGCGGGTGCTCCCACTTTCCTTACTGGGCCGGGTGATCCTATTTAAAGTGATGACCCTCCAGGGTCTCCTGTACATCGTGAAAAAAACGTCCTTTAAGATCCCACCAGACATTTTATTTTTAAAAGGTAGACTGAGAACTTTGGCTCCTGTTGTGGGATGGTGGCACTTCGTGCTGAGTAAGGTGCAGAGGGGAATTTATTAAGGTGGACCGGCGGTCCGGAGCATTCACAAGTACTACTGGGCCACGCAGCTGATGGCAGTCAACAACTGGGTTTTTGTGGACCGTGAGGATCCAGCTTACCGGGTAGATAGATTGACCATGGGCAAGAGAGGTTACCCCACCCTGGTGCTGTATCGAAAAAAGTATGAGTGTGCCATACCTACTCATACCCAAACAGTGGTAAGGGTGTGGAGAGAGGCTACCAAGGGCCCAATTCACAGAACTAACTTAAGACAAAATCCTAAACTTACTACTTTTGGTATTCACAGAAGTTAGGATTTTGTCTTAACTTTGTCTTAAGACAGACTTAAGACAGACTTAAGTTAGGATTTTGTCTTAAGTCTGTCTTAAGACTGTCTTAAGACTGTCTTAAGACAAAATCCTAACGTCTGTGAATACCAAAAGTAGTAAGTTTAGGATTTTGTCTTAAGTTAGTTCTGTGAATCGGGCCCCATGTGTTTAGGCTGAGAAGGTAAGCTGACTGAAATTATTCCACTGTATGGTGGTGATCTCTTAAGTGCAGTGGGAGGATTGCAGGGCTTCACAAAATGGGGATTGATTAGCTTAGAGCAGCCGGGCGATGTGTGGAGGGGACAGGTGCTTGTGCCTTTCACGATCCTACAACAAAAGTATGAATTAGGTGACTAAAAACGGTTCTGACATTTGCAGGTGGGTCACGCTCTGCAAGGTCACATCTGGGAAGGGGGGAAGTTGCCTGATGCATCCCCACTGGGGGACCAGCTGCTAACTAATCCCCTGACCGAAAAAACAATCTCAACCATCTATAGGAAGTTGATCTACAATTCTCTGGATCCCTTGGGGATGTTTCAGGCGGCCATTCACCAACTTTTGTTATTTTCAAGAACAAGCTTCCAAAGCTGGAGTTTGTTTTTAAAAAGCAATAACTAATGACCCTCACACCCCTGGAACTTTCTCCTTGATTAATTTACTCCCAGGAAGTGGGATTCATTTAAAAACAAATTCTCATCACGACTGCCAGGTATTCCCTGGTGGTCCTGAATAAGAGAAAAAAACATCAGACAGCCTGATCTAGAAAGGAAGGGCCGTTCGATGTATTTACTGGCAGACCATCGTTAGTTGGACAGGATACCCTGATATTATTGTGCCGTATCTGTTTTGCCTGTCCTCTGCGCCCCTGATTTTATTGTGCCGTATCTGTCCTCTGCTGTGCCCCTGCTCGCTCCTGTGCCTCCACCGCCGACCCACCCCGCTCCCTGCCGCTGCTCCCCCGCGGCCCCACCACCGCTCCCTCCAGCATCACCGCTCCCCCACCCACTCGCCACCCCGCTCCCGCCTCCCTGCTGCTCCTCCCTCCCACTCGACTCAAAAGGTGGTGTCCGCGAGGCGGGGAGCTGTGACCTGACCTGACCTGGTCAGAGCCGGTCGCTCCTCCCGCACGTGGCCCAGCCGAGGGTCCCGGTATCCACCGCCACTGCCGCTGCCAGTTCGTCCTCTGTGCCCCTGATAAGTATTGTGCCGTAATTGTTGTTTAGCATCGTCCTCTGTGCCCCTGATATTATTGTGTCGTATCTGTTTTGCCTGTCCTCTGCGCCCCTGATTTTATTGTGCCGTATCTGTCCTCTGCTGTGCCCCTGCTCGCTCCTGTGCCTCCACTGCCGACTCACCCCGCTCCCTGCCGCTGCTCCCCCGTGGCCCCATCCCCGCTCCCTCCAGCATCACCGCTCCCCTCCCCACTCGCCACCCCGCTCCCGCCTCCCAGCTGCTCCTCCCTCGCTCCGCCCCCTCCACTCTCCACTTATGGCAGAGTCCGTGCGTGCGCGCAGCGTTCACGCGAAGCGGGCGCGCCAATGGTGCGTTGAAGGCGCGCCAAAGGCAAGCCCGTCCGCGCCTGGACCGCGCCCAGCGCCAGACCCTCTGGCCCTCGCAGATGCCATCCCACCCACCGGACGTATGACGCCACCACCCTCAGCGCACTCAACACCGGACGCCTCCCCGGCTGCCACCAAGCCATCCCAGGATGCACCCACGGACCCTTCACCTGCCACTCCTGCAAGTTCGCCTGCATCCGGACCTGCAACCCACCCACACCCGCCAAGCCAAGCACCAACAGCAACCACCTGAAGTGCATCCTGCTCAACACCCGATCCATCCACAGACACGCCGTGGAACTATGGAACCTGCTCGACACCACATCTCCGGACGTCGCCTTCCTCACGGAGACCTGGATGAACGCCTCCTCAGCACCCGACATCGCCATAGCCATCCCGGACAGATACAAGATCACCCGGAGAGACCGCGCCAACCAGACTGGAGGAGGCATCGTCCACAAGAACACCATCCGCATCACGACCAACTTCGAAGACACCCACACAGCCGCCGAACATCTCCACTTCCAGATACACACCGACCCCAAGACTACAATCAGAGGAACCCTCATCTACAGACCCCCAGGACCCCGCACACAATTCAGCGAAGACATCGCAGACTTCATCAGCCCACACGCCCTCCCCTCCGCTGACTACATCCTCCTAGGCGACCTCAACTTCCCACCTGGAGAACAACAACGACAACAACACCACCACCCTTCTGGACAACCTCGCCAACCTCGGACTCAAGCAACTGGTAAACACCCCCACCCACTACGCCGGACACACGCTTGACCCAATCTTCTCCTCCAGCAAGCACATCTCCTTCAGCCATTCCACCGGACTCCACTGGACAGACCACAGCTGCGTCCACTTCAGCTTCAGAAAGACCACTACCCACCACATCCCGCAACAGGCCCCCCGCAGGAACTGGAGCAAGATCACCACCGACCAGCTCACCACATTACTGAATCAGAACCCTCCCGCCAGATCAACGGACCCCAACCAAGCAGCCCTCAACCTCGCACAGTGGATCACCAACTGCGCCGATGACCTCGCACCCCTGAAAACCCATCCCAGCAGGCCCGGAAGCAAGAAAGCCCTATGGTTCAACGAGGACCTCAAGAACTCCAAGAAGAACTGCCGTACCCTCGAGAATGCCTGGCGAAAGAACCCGACCACAGACAAAATGACCGCCCTCAGGCACGCCACCCGCAAACACCACCAGCTGATCCACACCACCAAGAAGACAGCATTCAAGGAACGAATAGACAACAACGCACACAACAGCAAGGAGCTCTTCAGCATCGTCAAAGAGCTTTCCAACCCCAGCGCCGGAAACAACGACATCACTCCCTCACAAGACCTCAGCGACTCACTCGCCACGTTCTTCCACAGCAAGATCGCAGACATACACAACAGCTTCGGCGAACAGACCGCGTACCCCACCACAGAACTGACGCTCCCCACCACCACCCTGCGCGACTGGACCCCGGCCAGCACTGAAGACACCATCCGCACAATGAACACCATCCATTCCGGATCTCCGACCGACCCATGCCCCATTCACGTCTTCAACGAGGCCGCCTCAGTCATCTCGCCTCAACTCCGGGACATCATCAACTGCTCCTTCAACACCGCCACCTTCCCGGAGAGCTGGAAACACGCCAAACTCAGCGCCCTCCTGAAGAAACCATCAGCAGACCCCACCGACCTCAAGAACTACCGCCCCATCTCGCTCCTTCCGTTTCTTGCCAAAGTCATCGAGAAGACCGTCAACAGACAGCTGGCCGCCTTCCTCGAGATGAACGGATCCCTTGACCACTCACAGTCCGGCTTCCGAGCCAATCACAGCACCGAGACCGCCCTCATCGCAGCCACCGATGACATCCGAACCCTGCTCGACAAGGGGGAAACAGCGGCCCTCATCCTCCTGGACCTCTCCGCAGTGTTCGATACTGTCTGCCACCGCACCCTAGTACAACGCCTCAGCAACGTCGGAATCCAAGAGAAGGCACTGGAGTGGATCATTTCGTTCCTCGCCGGAAGGACCCAGAGAGTCCGCCTCCCCCCGTTCAGATCAGAGGCCACCGAAGTCATCTGCGGCGTACCACAAGGATCATCACTCAGCCCCACCCTCTTCAACGTGTACATGAGCCCGCTCGCAGTCATCGCACGCCAACACAACCTCAACATCATATCCTACGCCGACGACACCCAGCTGATCCGCTCCCTCACCAACGACTCCGCCACCGCCAGAAACAACCTGCACGAAGGAATGAAAGAAGTAGCCGAGTGGATGAAGAATAGCCTATTGAAACTGAACTCAGACAAGACGGAAGTCCTCATCCTTGGACCATCACCATCTGCCTGGGACAACTCCTGGTGGCCCCCGACTCTAGGCAGCGCACCCAAACCAACGGACCACGCACGCAACCTAGGCTTCTTCCTGGACTCCTCCCTGTCGATGACCAGACAAGTCAACGCCGTCTCGTCTTCATGTTTCAACATCCTACGCATGCTCCGAAAGCTCTTCCGTTGGATCCCCACCGAAACCAGGAAGACTGTTACCCAGGCGCTTGTCACCAGCCGACTGGACTACGGAAACACCCTCTACACCGGAACCACAGCCAAACTGCAGAAAAGACTCCAACGTATCCAGAACGCCTCCGCACGACTCATCCTGGACATCCCCCGCCACAGCCTCATCTCCGGACACCTGAAAGACCTGCACTGGCTCTCCGTCAGCAAAAGAATCACGTTCCGCCTACTCACCCACGCACACAAAGCCCTCCACGACCTGGGCCCCAGGTACCTCAACAACCGCCTGACCTTCTACACTCGCACCCGCCAACTTCGATCGACCAGCCACGCCCTCGCCGCCGTTCCACGCATCCGAAGAGCCACCATGGGAGGAAGATCCTTCTCCTACCTGGCAGCCAAGACCTGGAACTCCCTCCCCATCCACCTCCGTCTTATCCAGGACCACCTCTCCTTCAGGAAGCAACTCAAGACCTGGCTGTTCGAGCAGTAGCGGACCCCCTCCCCCCCCAAAGCGCCTTGAGACCCTCCGGGTGAGTAGCGCGCTATACAAATTTCTTGATTGATTGATTGATTGACCACGCTTGTGAAGGAGTACCCTGCTCACCAAACTCTAAATCAAGACCGTTATCTTGTCTGTGCTATGCATGTATCTCTAGGTCTGCTTCATTATGTCCCTCAGTCTTTGTATTATCTACCTGTTATTGAGGCTTGAGTGTTTAGCACAGGTTTAATCTTACGGTCTGTGTGTGTGTAGGTTTATTTGAACCCTGCGGTTTAATCTGCACTTGTTGTTTATGCGGTGTTATTTGGTGCCCCTTGTAATTATACAAAATTATGTTACAGGCGACCAGGTGTCTCTTGCCTGTGACTTCTGAGGAAGTAATGGTGCACAGTTAACAGCAGCAACATTGCAAAGTGTCAAGAGCCTGATTTAGAATTCGCTGGCCGGGTTACTCAGACACAAACGTGACGGATATCCTGGTTGCCGCATTACAAGCACCACTGAATATAATATGTGGGAGCCTCATTTCTTTCGTACTTTCTATGTCCCTTGTTTTTATTATCTTTATTTCACTTTTTTTTCTCTCTTATTTCTTTTTCTGTTTCTCTCTATTCCTGGCTTATCTTTCATTCATTTCTTAATTTAAGAAGGCTTAGCTTCCTAAAGCATTTTATTCATTCATTTGCATTTCTTCTTTCCTGTCATGGGGATGACTGCACAGATATCCTTACAAGTAGGATCTTTTGAATTCTGCATGAACCTATTTACTAATGGTCCTAGTTGAAGGTGTCATTAAGAAGTTAAATATATGTTTCTGATGTGAGGTAGGGTGGGTATGTGTGAGAATGTGTGTCAGAGAGAGAGAGAGTGTGTGTGTGTCTGTCTATCTATGTCTGAGTGTGTGTGAGTACTTGAGCGTGGGGAGTCGGCTCTCACTATACTATACCAAAAAGAGGTATAATGTGCAGAGAGTCCAGTGGATCCCCAGAGATTATACAGAGGCTAAAGTAGATAATACTAATGCTCTTTTGTGGTAGTGTGGGGGAGCAGTTAGACGTATACGAGGGTAGTTTTAAGCATTTGTTGTACACATAGTGGCAATAAGTGACACACACTGTTGTACACATAGTGGTAATACATGACACACAATCAATTAATAAATCTGAGACCAATTTATAAAATGCAAAATTGTGGAATCCCGGTGCACACTTTTAATGGTTAATTCCTCGTTATTTCAACAAATTCTAGAGTGGGCGCCACATCTGACGCACGTCGTCCAAACGTGCCTTAAGAATACTGAAACTGTGGAGTGAGAAAGGCAGTTTCTCACAAGGATGTGCGCTCTCAATAAACACGAAACTGTCAAGTTTCTAAACAGTTCATGAATCACAATTTATCCAAAATAAATGTTTATCATTCAAGGAAGTTGATTGCTTTCAGAGAGATGAGAGAACAAAGAAGCTCTAAGCTCATGCATTTTAGAGACCCGAGTGCAATGGAATATTGTGTGACGGTAGTTAAAGAAGCGTGATTAGGAAATGTGAAGAACAATACCGCGTGGAGATAAACAGAAAGTGAGCAAAAATAGATCACACCACCATCGACGTGTAACCAAAAACCAAATACGAAAGGAGTGAAAACTTACATTAAGGCGGACGGCGAACCGTCTCGAACGTGTGCTCGGCTCAACGGCATTCAAAAAACACCCGGGGAAGTGCAAAGTCAATAAAGTTTGGCGTGTGACGTAGTGTCACGTGATCGGAGTCACCAGGGAACGAACACAAAAGTAGGACTACACATGCCTAGTGCATCACGGAGCATCTAAAGCACATCAAATACCAACGTTGCTTGCAGCATTCATTCATGAAATATAAAGTACTGTAACATGCAGTAACAAAAGATCAAAAACGAGGACGAAATAGAAAATCATAATCAAGATGCAGGTCAGCATACATATAAAATCGGCATTATCATTCACGTGCACAATAAATGTACTACCAAGGGGGGTAGCAGATTAGACCAGAAAAGACAAGGCTGCGTATTTATAAGAAACAAGAATATTCAACCCTATCATTAATTCCGAACGGTTGTAAAGCATTCAATTTTTTTATCCAAAAATATTCGGCCTGCAATCTTTGTTTGACCGGATCAATGTCTCTGCGTTGTGTGAGAACCTCAAGGATAGTACATCGCAATTGGGCAATTTTATGACCAGCTTCTTTCCAGTGGTTGGCCACTGTGGATTTGGTGTTCAACAATCTGATATTACTCTTGTGTTCGGTTATGCGTACTTTGAATTTGCGCTCGGTCTGTCCCACATACACTTTGCCACATGGGCATTTGATGGCATACACTGTGTTAACCGTGTCGCATGTGCTAGAGTGGTGTAGTTGGATGGGATATCCTTTGGTTGGGTGGGTGAAAATGTTGCCAACTATGACATTTCCGCAGTGAACACAATTGTGGCATTTGGCCATCCCTCTGTGTTTGAGTTTGTCTTTTTTAGGTGTGTTCAGAATTTCTTTGAGATTCCTTGATCTCTGAAATGCAAAGGTGATTTTCTCATTGTAAAGATCTTTCAAATCAGGTTCCATTTGGATGAGGTTCCAATGTCTGTTGATGATACTTTTAATCCTCAAGGCCTCAGTGGAAAATTTCAATACACACACTGTTTGTTTTGATTTGGGGTCGGTTCTTGCTTTGAGAAGCGATTCTCTGGGTCTTGCTCGTACTTTCTCCATGGCTACTTGTAAGATTTCTTCCGGATAATGTCTCAGACGATACTTATTGGTAAGCGTGTCCCATGCAGCATTTAAATCATCCTCTTGTGAAATGATTCTTTTGAGTCGAATATACTGGGAAGTGGGCAAATGTTTTTTTAAAGGCTCAGGATGGAAACTGTGAAATAACAGGCTAGAGTTCCTGTCTGTGGCTTTGATGTGCACATGAGTAGTGATCATATTGTTGTGTAGTGATATCGACACATCCAAAAATGCAATGGTAGATTTCTCGATGGTATGTGTGAATTTAATCCGGTCATTCTTGGTATTCAGAGAAATGATATTGTTTTCAAGCGTGGTTCTGTTACCTTTCCAAATCAAAAAGATGTCATCGATGTACCGTTTGAAAAGCACTAGATTGGATATCCATTCTGGATTCTGTAGAATGTAGTCTGACTCGAATTTGTGCATGAAAATATTAGCGTAAGAGGGCGCCCCCCCAAAGCCCATGCTGGTACCGTTGCATTGATTAAAAAAATTGTTTTGCCACTCAAAATAGCTATGATACAGCGAAAACTGCATCAATTGTAGTATGAAAAGTTGTTGGGATTCCTCGAGTTCACTGTTCAACAGGCTCCATTCTAACGCTTCTATGCCCTCTTTGTGCGGGATCGAAGTATACAAAGATACTACATCAATAGTACAAAGCCAGTATACCTCATTGGAGTCTAGCTCAATCTCATGCAGCATGTTAAGGAAAGCAGTGGAATCTCTAATGTATGTTGCGCTAGTCTGGACAATTGGTTGAAGAAATTTATCGACAAATTTGCCAATAGGTTCGGAGATGGAACCACAAGCAGAGACAATCGGTCTGAAAGGTGGTGTGATGGGATCTTTGTGTATTTTTGGCAGCATATAAAGTTTTGGTCTTCTTGGAAACTTTATTTCAAAAAATCTTCTAGTTTTTTCATTAATCCAGTTCATTTCAAGAGCATGATCAAGAATTTGATGTAGAGTCATTTGATATTCATTTGTGGGATCTTGGTCTAGTGGTAGATAGATATCTTCATTGGATACGTGATCATTGACACTTTTAAGATAGAACTCCATGTCCATTACTATTAATGCTCCTCCTTTATCGGCCTTTTGAAACATCAGATTTTTGTCTTGACTAAGATTTTTCAGAGTGTTCCATTCTTTATTTGTGAGATTAGGGTGTTTAGGTTTAGAAAAAGAAATTTTCTGAACGTCAGCTAAGACTGCACGTTCGAATGCCTCAATCGTTTTGTGGGAGAAAGGTGCACAAAAGGTACTCTTTGGTTTAAATTCTTTGTCCCATGTGTCCGTTAATGGTGTTTGCGCAACATCTTTAAAGAAAAATCTTAGTTTCAACACCCGGAAAAATTTGAACAGGGCAATTTCGGATTCGCCTAAACTAGATCTATAGGTCGGAACAAAGGTGGTGCCTTTGTTGAGAAGTTTCGTTTGAGTATCAGTTAACGTAGTTGACGAAATATTAATCACTAAGTTGTTTTCGCCAGCTGGCTGCGGGTTCTTTTGGCAATCTCTTCTGCGGTTTCTCTTACCTCTCCTTGTTTTTCTATGTGTGGTGGGGCATTTGCTGCCGGGCTGATCTCTAAAAAAGACGCCTGTTGGGTGGTGGATTTTTCCAATTGGATTTGGACACTTTTGGCCGGAGCTCTTGATTGGGCCAACTCAGAGTCTGAAACGACACTTTCTTGGGATGATGCAACGTTGGTTTTCTTAGATTGAGGTTGTGGTTGCCACTTTTTTTGGTTATAAATCTCGGCCCACGTGTAGACCTCTTCGAGCTTATAATCAATTGTGTCACGGCGGTACTTACGTACCTTTCTTTCATTGACCTCCTTAGCGTATCTTTCAAGTTTGGCTTCAATATCTTGAAGGGTTGTTTGGAGATCAGGAATTTTGTCAATTTCAGATTTCAAGGTTTTAATTTCTTCTTCTAATTCGAGTAATACTTTGGAAAGTTCTTCTACGATTAGAAGGATCAAGTCCAATGAACATTTGTTAAGTATCTGGTACCATTTTTCCACGAACTTCTTATTAGTTTTACACAGCATTGGTTTTAAGGCTATTCTGAGCCCTCTTGGAATCCTTTGATTCTTGTGGTAGTGTATGAGCGTGGTGGCGTGGAGCCTCTGGTTAATTTCTTTCTTACATGTATACTCTAGCTGCCTTAGTAATTGAGCGGTGGTGGTTTTTTGAGGATTGAATGTCCTGGTATCCTGTATTAGCCCGTAGATTTCACGAGCAGCTTCCTGTGTGAAAACAAGGGTTTCAGCTTTATTTGAAGTTAGCAGGGCTATGTCATCGAATTGCATGTTGAATCTATGGTGCAAACCACGGGATAGGGTAGACTGAATGGATGCACTGCAAAATTGTGGAATCCCGGTGCACACTTTTAATGGTTAATTCCTCGTTATTTCAACAAATTCTAGAGTGGGCGCCACATCTGACGCACGTCGTCCAAACGTGCCTTAAGAATACTGAAACTGTGGAGTGAGAAAGGCAGTTTCTCACAAGGATGTGCGCTCTCAATAAACACGAAACTGTCAAGTTTCTAAACAGTTCATGAATCACAATTTATCCAAAATAAATGTTTATCATTCAAGGAAGTTGATTGCTTTCAAAATTTATTCCAAGCGTTTTCATTTCAAATGTTTTCGTTCACATTTTGTTGGGATACATTTCCAAATAGTAGAAAACGTCTTCAATTTCAGATACCCAATGCATTTCGGGTCATAAAAGGGGGACCCTTCGTCAGGGGTCTAGGGAAAGAAGGAAATACAGGACCAGGGTAAGTATATATCGTCATTAGCTGGCAGCGCGTGTTGCATGCTTTAAAACGAAGGTGAAGAGATGAGAGAACAAAGAAGCTCTAAGCTCATGCGTTTTAGAGACCCGAGTGCAATGGAATATTGTGTGACGGTAGTTAAAGAAGCGTGATTAGGAAATGTGAAGAACAATACCGCGTGGAGATAAACAGAAAGTGAGCAAAAATAGATCACACCACCATCGACGTGTAACCAAAAACCAAATACGAAAGGAGTGAAAACTTACATTAAGGCGGACGGCGAACCGTCTCGAACGTGTGCTCGGCTCAACGGCATTCAAAAAACACCCGGGGAAGTGCAAAGTCAATAAAGTTTGGCGTGTGACGTAGTGTCACGTGATCGGAGTCACCAGGGAACGAACACAAAAGTAGGACTACACATGCCTAGTGCATCACGGAGCATCTAAAGCACATCAAATACCAACGTTGCTTGCAGCATTCATTCATGAAATATAAAGTACTGTAACATGCAGTAACAAAAGATCAAAAACGAGGACGAAATAGAAAATCATAATCAAGATGCAGGTCAGCATACATATAAAATCGGCATTATCATTCACGTGCACAATAAATGTACTACCAAGGGGGGTAGCAGATTAGACCAGAAAAGACAAGGCTGCGTATTTATAAGAAACAAGAATATTCAACCCTATCATTAATTCCGAACGGTTGTAAAGCATTCAATTTTTTTATCCAAAAATATTCGGCCTGCAATCTTTGTTTGACCGGATCAATGTCTCTGCGTTGTGTGAGAACCTCAAGGATAGTACATCGCAATTGGGCAATTTTATGACCAGCTTCTTTCCAGTGGTTGGCCACTGTGGATTTGGTGTTCAACAATCTGATATTACTCTTGTGTTCGGTTATGCGTACTTTGAATTTGCGCTCGGTCTGTCCCACATACACTTTGCCACATGGGCATTTGATGGCATACACTGTGTTAACCGTGTCGCATGTGCTAGAGTGGTGTAGTTGGATGGGATATCCTTTGGTTGGGTGGGTGAAAATGTTGCCAACTATGACATTTCCGCAGTGAACACAATTGTGGCATTTGGCCATCCCTCTGTGTTTGAGTTTGTCTTTTTTAGGTGTGTTCAGAATTTCTTTGAGATTCCTTGATCTCTGAAATGCAAAGGTGATTTTCTCATTGTAAAGATCTTTCAAATCAGGTTCCATTTGGATGAGGTTCCAATGTCTGTTGATGATACTTTTAATCCTCAAGGCCTCAGTGGAAAATTTCAATACACACACTGTTTGTTTTGATTTGGGGTCGGTTCTTGCTTTGAGAAGCGATTCTCTGGGTCTTGCTCGTACTTTCTCCATGGCTACTTGTAAGATTTCTTCCGGATAATGTCTCAGACGATACTTATTGGTAAGCGTGTCCCATGCAGCATTTAAATCATCCTCTTGTGAAATGATTCTTTTGAGTCGAATATACTGGGAAGTGGGCAAATGTTTTTTTAAAGGCTCAGGATGGAAACTGTGAAATAACAGGCTAGAGTTCCTGTCTGTGGCTTTGATGTGCACATGAGTAGTGATCATATTGTTGTGTAGTGATATCGACACATCCAAAAATGCAATGGTAGATTTCTCGATGGTATGTGTGAATTTAATCCGGTCATTCTTGGTATTCAGAGAAATGATATTGTTTTCAAGCGTGGTTCTGTTACCTTTCCAAATCAAAAAGATGTCATCGATGTACCGTTTGAAAAGCACTAGATTGGATATCCATTCTGGATTCTGTAGAATGTAGTCTGACTCGAATTTGTGCATGAAAATATTAGCCTTGTCTTTTCTGGTCTAATCTGCTACCCCCCTTGGTAGTACATTTATTGTGCACGTGAATGATAATGCCGATTTTATATGTATGCTGACCTGCATCTTGATTATGATTTTCTATTTCGTCCTCGTTTTTGATCTTTTGTTACTGCATGTTACAGTACTTTATATTTCATGAATGAATGCTGCAAGCAACGTTGGTATTTGATGTGCTTTAGATGCTCCGTGATGCACTAGGCATGTGTAGTCCTACTTTTGTGTTCGTTCCCTGGTGACTCCGATCACGTGACACTACGTCACACGCCAAACTTTATTGACTTTGCACTTCCCCGGGTGTTTTTTGAATGCCGTTGAGCCGAGCACACGTTCGAGACGGTTCGCCGTCCGCCTTAATGTAAGTTTTCACTCCTTTCGTATTTGGTTTTTGGTTACACGTCGATGGTGGTGTGATCTATTTTTGCTCACTTTCTGTTTATCTCCACGCGGTATTGTTCTTCACATTTCCTAATCACGCTTCTTTAACTACCGTCACACAATATTCCATTGCACTCGGGTCTCTAAAACGCATGAGCTTAGAGCTTCTTTGTTCTCTCATCTCTTCACCTTCGTTTTAAAGCATGCAACACGCGCTGCCAGCTAATGACGATATATACTTACCCTGGTCTTGTATTTCCTTCTTTCCCTAGACCCCTGACGAAGGGTCCCCCTTTTATGACCCGAAATGCATTGGGTATCTGAAATTGAAGACGTTTTCTACTATTTGGAAATGTATCCCAACGAAATGAAAACGCTTGGAATAAATTTTGAAAGCAATCAACTTCCTTGAATGATAAACATTTATTTTGGATAAATTGTGATTCATGAACTGTTTAGAAACTTGACAGTTTCGTGTTTATTGAGAGCGCACATCCTTGTGAGAAACTGCCTTTCTCACTCCACAGTTTCAGTATTCTTAAGGCACGTTTGGACGACGTGCGTCAGATGTGGCGCCCACTCTAGAATTTGTTGAAATAACGAGGAATTAACCATTAAAAGTGTGCACCGGGATTCCACAATTTTGCAGTGCATCCATTCAGTCTACCCTATCCCGTGGTTTGCACCATAGATTCAACATGCAATTCGATGACATAGCCCTGCTAACTTCAAATAAAGCTGAAACCCTTGTTTTCACACAGGAAGCTGCTCGTGAAATCTACGGGCTAATACAGGATACCAGGACATTCAATCCTCAAAAAACCACCACCGCTCAATTACTAAGGCAGCTAGAGTATACATGTAAGAAAGAAATTAACCAGAGGCTCCACGCCACCACGCTCATACACTACCACAAGAATCAAAGGATTCCAAGAGGGCTCAGAATAGCCTTAAAACCAATGCTGTGTAAAACTAATAAGAAGTTCGTGGAAAAATGGTACCAGATACTTAACAAATGTTCATTGGACTTGATCCTTCTAATCGTAGAAGAACTTTCCAAAGTATTACTCGAATTAGAAGAAGAAATTAAAACCTTGAAATCTGAAATTGACAAAATTCCTGATCTCCAAACAACCCTTCAAGATATTGAAGCCAAACTTGAAAGATACGCTAAGGAGGTCAATGAAAGAAAGGTACGTAAGTACCGCCGTGACACAATTGATTATAAGCTCGAAGAGGTCTACACGTGGGCCGAGATTTATAACCAAAAAAAGTGGCAACCACAACCTCAATCTAAGAAAACCAACGTTGCATCATCCCAAGAAAGTGTCGTTTCAGACTCTGAGTTGGCCCAATCAAGAGCTCCGGCCAAAAGTGTCCAAATCCAATTGGAAAAATCCACCACCCAACAGGCGTCTTTTTTAGAGATCAGCCCGGCAGCAAATGCCCCACCACACATAGAAAAACAAGGAGAGGTAAGAGAAACCGCAGAAGAGATTGCCAAAAGAACCCGCAGCCAGCTGGCGAAAACAACTTAGTGATTAATATTTCGTCAACTACGTTAACTGATACTCAAACGAAACTTCTCAACAAAGGCACCACCTTTGTTCCGACCTATAGATCTAGTTTAGGCGAATCCGAAATTGCCCTGTTCAAATTTTTCCGGGTGTTGAAACTAAGATTTTTCTTTAAAGATGTTGCGCAAACACCATTAACGGACACATGGGACAAAGAATTTAAACCAAAGAGTACCTTTTGTGCACCTTTCTCCCACAAAACGATTGAGGCATTCGAACGTGCAGTCTTAGCTGACGTTCAGAAAATTTCTTTTTCTAAACCTAAACACCCTAATCTCACAAATAAAGAATGGAACACTCTGAAAAATCTTAGTCAAGACAAAAATCTGATGTTTCAAAAGGCCGATAAAGGAGGAGCATTAATAGTAATGGACATGGAGTTCTATCTTAAAAGTGTCAATGATCACGTATCCAATGAAGATATCTATCTACCACTAGACCAAGATCCCACAAATGAATATCAAATGACTCTACATCAAATTCTTGATCATGCTCTTGAAATGAACTGGATTAATGAAAAAACTAGAAGATTTTTTGAAATAAAGTTTCCAAGAAGACCAAAACTTTATATGCTGCCAAAAATACACAAAGATCCCATCACACCACCTTTCAGACCGATTGTCTCTGCTTGTGGTTCCATCTCCGAACCTATTGGCAAATTTGTCGATAAATTTCTTCAACCAATTGTCCAGACTAGCGCAACATACATTAGAGATTCCACTGCTTTCCTTAACATGCTGCATGAGATTGAGCTAGACTCCAATGAGGTATACTGGCTTTGTACTATTGATGTAGTATCTTTGTATACTTCGATCCCGCACAAAGAGGGCATAGAAGCGTTAGAATGGAGCCTGTTGAACAGTGAACTCGAGGAATCCCAACAACTTTTCATACTACAATTGATGCAGTTTTCGCTGTATCATAGCTATTTTGAGTGGCAAAACAATTTTTTTAATCAATGCAACGGTACCAGCATGGGCTTTGGGGGGGCGCCCTCTTACGCTAATATTTTCATGCACAAATTCGAGTCAGACTACATTCTACAGAATCCAGAATGGATATCCAATCTAGTGCTTTTCAAACGGTACATCGATGACATCTTTTTGATTTGGAAAGGTAACAGAACCACGCTTGAAAACAATATCATTTCTCTGAATACCAAGAATGACCGGATTAAATTCACACATACCATCGAGAAATCTACCATTGCATTTTTGGATGTGTCGATATCACTACACAACAATATGATCACTACTCATGTGCACATCAAAGCCACAGACAGGAACTCTAGCCTGTTATTTCACAGTTTCCATCCTGAGCCTTTAAAAAAACATTTGCCCACTTCCCAGTATATTCGACTCAAAAGAATCATTTCACAAGAGGATGATTTAAATGCTGCATGGGACACGCTTACCAATAAGTATCGTCTGAGACATTATCCGGAAGAAATCTTACAAGTAGCCATGGAGAAAGTACGAGCAAGACCCAGAGAATCGCTTCTCAAAGCAAGAACCGACCCCAAATCAAAACAAACAGTGTGTGTATTGAAATTTTCCACTGAGGCCTTGAGGATTAAAAGTATCATCAACAGACATTGGAACCTCATCCAAATGGAACCTGATTTGAAAGATCTTTACAATGAGAAAATCACCTTTGCATTTCAGAGATCAAGGAATCTCAAAGAAATTCTGAACACACCTAAAAAAGACAAACTCAAACACAGAGGGATGGCCAAATGCCACAATTGTGTTCACTGCGGAAATGTCATAGTTGGCAACATTTTCACCCACCCAACCAAAGGATATCCCATCCAACTACACCACTCTAGCACATGCGACACGGTTAACACAGTGTATGCCATCAAATGCCCATGTGGCAAAGTGTATGTGGAACAGACCGAGCGCAAATTCAAAGTACGCATAACCGAACACAAGAGTAATATCAGATTGTTGAACACCAAATCCACAGTGGCCAACCACTGGAAAGAAGCTGGTCATAAAATTGCCCAATTGCGATGTACTATCCTTGAGGTTCTCACACAACGCAGAGACATTGATCCGGTCAAACAAAGATTGCAGGCCGAATATTTTTGGATAAAAAAAATTGAATGCTTTACAACCGTTCGGAATTAATGATAGGGTTGAATATTCTTGTTTCTTATAAATACGCAGCCTTGTCTTTTCTGGTCTAATCTGCTACCCCCCTTGGTAGTACATTTATTGTGCACGTGAATGATAATGCCGATTTTATATGTATGCTGACCTGCATCTTGATTATGATTTTCTATTTCGTCCTCGTTTTTGATCTTTTGTTACTGCATGTTACAGTACTTTATATTTCATGAATGAATGCTGCAAGCAACGTTGGTATTTGATGTGCTTTAGATGCTCCGTGATGCACTAGGCATGTGTAGTCCTACTTTTGTGTTCGTTCCCTGGTGACTCCGATCACGTGACACTACGTCACACGCCAAACTTTATTGACTTTGCACTTCCCCGGGTGTTTTTTGAATGCCGTTGAGCCGAGCACACGTTCGAGACGGTTCGCCGTCCGCCTTAATGTAAGTTTTCACTCCTTTCGTATTTGGTTTTTGGTTACACGTCGATGGTGGTGTGATCTATTTTTGCTCACTTTCTGTTTATCTCCACGCGGTATTGTTCTTCACATTTCCTAATCACGCTTCTTTAACTACCGTCACACAATATTCCATTGCACTCGGGTCTCTAAAACGCATGAGCTTAGAGCTTCTTTGTTCTCTCATCTCTTCACCTTCGTTTTAAAGCATGCAACACGCGCTGCCAGCTAATGACGATATATACTTACCCTGGTCCTGTATTTCCTTCTTTCCCTAGACCCCTGACGAAGGGTCCCCCTTTTATGACCCGAAATGCATTGGGTATCTGAAATTGAAGACGTTTTCTACTATTTGGAAATGTATCCCAACAAAATGTGAACGAAAACATTTGAAATGAAAACGCTTGGAATAAATTTTGAAAGCAATCAACTTCCTTGAATGATAAACATTTATTTTGGATAAATTGTGATTCATGAACTGTTTAGAAACTTGACAGTTTCGTGTTTATTGAGAGCGCACATCCTTGTGAGAAACTGCCTTTCTCACTCCACAGTTTCACCAATTTATAAAATGACACTTGGTTAGATTTATTTTGCGGAACCACAGAATTTCATCTAGAGTAAATAAGTGTTCGAGGCATATGGGCTGCAGATGGTACATTTATGAATAGATCGCCATCTGGTGTTGAGCTCGGATGATTGCACTTGTTTTTCTCCTGGAGAAGTCTTTTGTAGTCACGAGACTGATGACTCCTCCCCTGGGTGCTAGTGCGCATGGGCATCGGCTCCATCCTCAGATTGTTTTTTTCCGCCATCGGGTTCGGATGAGGATCGAATCGCTCCGGATCGACTTCGAGAAACGAGTTATATTTCGGCGCGTATTCCCTTTCCAATTGGACGGTATTGTTATCGAGCGCGAGTTTATTTCCATTTTGACGCGCTTCGACGTCAACAACAAAAATGTCCAACTTCTACGTCGACCAGACCGGGAGGCCTATCTTGACGTACTCCAGCCCAGAGTCCATGGCAAGGACTCCATTCAAAAAATGTCCAACGTGTGGTGCTAAGTTCCCACACAAGGACCTACACGAGGTGTGCAACCTCTGTTTATCACCTGAACACGAATCCAGGGACTGTGAAGCCTGCGCGGCATTCTCCTCCAAGTCGACGATTAGAAACCGTCGAGCCCGAAGACACGAGGCGTCGAGAATGCAGTCAGATGCAATCCCGGAGTTGTTCGAGGCCCAACACCCAGAAGAGGAAGAAGAAGATGAGGACGAGTCGGGGTCGGAAGCGTACGAGTCTGACGTCGAAGAAATCGACGTTCATCAAACCGTGAGTGACGACGTCCCTTTACCAAAAAAACGACCCCGTTTGGTGTCGACCCCGCGTTCGAGCCCGGTCAGACAACCGAAAAAAGTTTCCGACGCCCCGCCTTTAGGCTCGGCAACGAAACCGAAACGGAAACACTCGGCCTCCCATCATGTTGGATCCGAGAAACGGTCGACATGGATATCGACACAGAAGCTCCATAACAAGGAAAGCTCGCGGTCGAAATATTCCATGTCGAAACTGAAACAAGCTTCGACGTCGAAGACTTCCTCGACACCGAAAAAATCGGATTCGAACAAACTCTCGGTGCCGAAAACATATAACACTGACAGTCAAAAGCAAAAGCACCTTTCGGAACAAAAAACTTCGGTACCGACACAGGAGCATCAGACAGATCCAAAACAAAAGACTTTGTTTATTGATCCACAAACTGGCAAGGTGGTGACAAAACTAACTAAAAAGAGGAAGAATGAACAGTTGGACGACAACGCTCCTCCTCCTAAGAAGAGAACAATGGGGACAAATACAACTCCTCCCCTTTCTCCACAACCTAGAGACACATCCTCTTCTCCTCTTCCTCACACTCTGCCAGCTATTCCTCCACCTTCTACACCACGCCCATCTATACCTCAAACAGATGTAGAAAGTGACACAGGGGAGGGGGAACTTCCTAGGGATGATAACGACACTATCCCAGAAGATACAGACACAGGGGAAGATTATAATGCAGGGTCAGATAATGATAATGACCCTGAACTGTATCCCTCAAAACCTTCACCACCTGATGATAATACAGGTTTTGCACAGTTAAATAATAGGGCAGCAAAATACCACAAGGTAGACTTACATGCAGAACCTTAGATAGAGGATTTCCTTTTAGAAACACTACCTGCTGCACAAAGAACCTCAGGGCCCCTACCAATGCTTAAGGGTCTCCTTAATCACACATCAGACATATTTAAAGACCCAGTGAGGGCTAGGGTATTAAACCCAAGAATTGATAAAAAAATATAAGGCAGCCCCAAAGGACCCAATATTTATTAAGGGACAAATACCCCTGGACTCGCTAGTAGTCACAAACGCTCGTAAGAGAGCAAATTCATTAACTACGGGAGAAGCTCCTCCTCCTGACAGGGAGTCCAAGTCAATAGATGCCTCTGGCAAAAGAGTAGCATCCCAAGCAGCAAACAGCTGGCGCATAGCTAATACGCAAGCGCTACTTGCACGTTATGATAGAGCTCATTATGATGAGTTAGAAAAACTCATTACACATCTCCCTAAGGAACATCAAAAAAGGGCAGATCAGCTCATACAAGAAGGGAAGATAATAACTAACACTTCCATTAAGTGTGCCTTAGACGCAGCAGACACTGCAGCAAGATCCATAAACACCAGTATCATGTTAAGAAGACATGCATGGCTCAGAGTCTCAGGATTCAAACAAGAGGTACAAACCTCCTTATTGAACCAGCCTTTTGATGGGAAAACACTTTTCGGCTCAGGGACAGATGAGGCCTTAGAAAAGATGAAAAAAGACACAGAAACGGCTAAATCAATGGGAGCATTGCAACAGCCAGCTCAAAGGGGTTCCTTTTGTAGGTCCACCTATAGAGGCGGATCAAAGAATACAGGCACAAGCCAGCAATCAACCTCTTTTACACCAACATCACCCAGAGGTAATTCTAGAGGCAGTTACAGAGGTAACAACAACAAGGGTAGAGGTCGCGGAAATAACAACAACCGCAACTCTCAACCCCAAAACGGTGACTTCATAAAGCTCCCCTCAGACCATGTAACACCGGTCAGGGGACGTCTATCACAGTTCCTACCTGTCTGGGAAAACATCACATCAGACAGGTGGGTGAGACAAATTATCCAACATGGTTATTGCCTAGAACTGACAGCTACCCCACCAAACATCCCCCCCAAACAGCGTCCAATGAGTCAAGATCATCTAACATTGTTAAAACAGGAAGTACTATCACTACTACAAAAGCATGCCATAGAGAAGGTTCCACAACATCAACAGGGAACAGGAGTATACTCTCTATACTTTCTGATTCCCCAAAAAGACGGGTCCCTAAGGCCAATACTAGACCTCAGACCTCTCAATGCATACATAAATTCGGAACATTTCCACATGGTCACGCTCCAACAAGTACTTCCTTTACTGAAGAAAGGGGACTTTCTTTCTACACTGGATCTAAAAGACGCATACTTTCATATCCCAATTCACAAAGCCCACAGGAAATACCTCAGGTCTGTTGTAGAAGGACAACATTATCAGTTCAAAGTCCTTCCTTTTGGGGTTACAACAGTGCCAAGGGTGTTCACAAAATGCCTAGCAGTGGTTGCAGCACACCTAAGAAGACAACAAATACATGTCTTCCCTTACTTGGACGACTGGTTAATAAAGGCCAAGTCACAACAAGAATGTCTTCAAAACACACAGAAGACAATTCAGTTGCTGCACCAGCTAGGGTTTACAGTGAACTACACAAAATCCCACATGCAACCAAACAAGGTTCAATAATATCTAGCGGCTACTATAGACACAGAAAAAGCCAGAGTATACCCCAATCCAGTCAGGATTCAAACAATGCTCACATTGATTCAAAGATTTCAACCACAACACTCACTAACAGCTCGAGTGTTCATGCAGCTATTAGGAATGATGTCATCCTGCATACTGCTAATACTATATGCCAGACTACACATGCGTCCGCTTCAAGAATGTCTAGCAACACAGTGGAATCAGGCTCAAGGTCAGATTACAGATCTGGTGTTGGTAGACGACCGCACACATCGCTCTCTGAAGTGGTGGAACACAACAAACATTTCCAAGGGGCGGTCGTTCCTAGAACCAATTCCACAAGTGGTGCTAACAGCGGATGCATCGCTCACCGGATGGGGAGCACATATGGAGAAATATACAGTACAGGGAAGATGGAGTGCACAGGAAAAAAAACTGCACATCAACCATCTAGAACTACTAGCAGTGTTTCTAGCATTAAAAGCTTTTCAAATGCAGATTCTCAACAAAGCAGTCCTGATCAGAACAGACAACATGACAGCAATGTATTATATTCAAAAATAGGGGGGGACACACTCTCTCCAACTATCCAGACCAGCGCAGGAAATTTGGAGATGGGCCATTCCTCAAAACATCTATCTGTTAGCCGAACACCTACCAGGAGTTCAAAATCAGATAGCAGATATCTTAAGCAGGGAGTCAGAACAAATACACAAATGGGAACTGCATGATCAAATACTGCAGCCATTCTTCCAAAGATGGGGACAACCAGAGATAGATCTCTTTGCCACTCATCAGAACGCAAAATGCCAAAGCTTCGCATCCAGGTACCCACACCACCTGTCGCAGGGCAATGCATTATGGATAAATTGGTCCAACAAATTAGCATACACTTTTCCCCTCTCCCACTAATTCCATTAGTGGTTCGAAAACTGCAACAACATTTAATCACCATGATACTAGTAGCACCCACGTGGGCACGACAGCCGTGGTTCACCACGCTCCTGCAACTCTCACAGGAGCCACATCAAAAATTAAGAATCTTACCCATGCACCTTACACAGAACCATGGAGAAATAATGCACCCAGATCCCAAACAACTGAACCTAGCGATCTGGCTCCTGAGGTCTTAGAATTTGGATACTTAGATTTACCTCCAAACTGTATGGAAATCATTAAGCAAGCAAGACGTCCCACCACCAGAGCATGCTATGCAGCAAAGTGGAAAAGGTTTGCTGTATACTGTAACATATTTCAAAAAGGGGGTGTGATGGACAGAGTATCTGAGTTAATCAGAACACTCCTACCCAGTCAACAGATCAGGGCTTGATCCATCACCGTTTTTAGCTCACTGCACCATCCCAGTTCAGAACCTGGCTATATGCAAATTAGTCTGTCCCTGGCCCGGTGCATCATGGGAACAGGGCAGACCAAACTACCAAGCCAATTCTTCACTGGAAAGGAAACAAGCTTCCGGGGACCGGTTTCTGACATTACAGCCGTCTTCGGCCCGGCTTGCTTGAATCCTGATGGTGCAGTGAGCAAGGGACTCATGTCTGAGCATACCCTTCCACACTTGTGGTGGCCAAAATATTTCAAAAAGGGGGTGGTGATGGACAGAGTATCTGAGTTAATCAGAACACTCCTACCCAGTCAACAGATCAGGGCTTGATCCATCACCGTTTTTAGCTCACTGCACCATCCCAATTCAGAACCTGGCTATATGCAAATTAGTCTGTCCCTGGCCCAGTGCATCATGGGAACAGGGCAGACCAAACTACCAAGCCAATTCTTCACTGGAAAGGAAACAAGCTTCCGGGGACCGGTTTCTGGCATTACAGCCGTCTTCGGCCCGGCTTGCTTGAATCCTGATGGTGCAGTGAGCAAGGGACTCATGTCTAAGCATACCCTTCCACACTTGTGGTGGCCAAAATATTTCAAAAAGGGGGTGGTGATGGACAGAGTATCTGAGTTAATCAGAACACTCCTACCCAGTCAACAGATCAGGGCTTGATCCATCACCGTTTTTTAGCTCACTGCACCATCCCAGTTCAGAACCTGGCTATATGCAAATTAGTCTGTCCCTGGCCCAGTGCATCATGGGAACAGGGCAGACCAAACTACCAAGCCAATTCTTCACTGGAAAGGAAACAAGCTTCCGGGGACCGGTTTCTGGCATTACAGCCGTCTTCCGCCCGGCTTGCTTGAATCCTGATGGTGCAGTGAGCAAGGGACTCATGTCTGAGCATACCCTTCCACACTTGTGGTGGCCAAAATATTTCAAAAAGGGGGTGGTGTAACAGTAACAACATCAACCCTCTGGACGCATCCACAAAAAATATTATTTGCTACTTACTACACTTACAGCAATGTAACCTTGCTTACACTTCCATTAGAGTACATCTTGCAGCTATAGCAGCGTACCTGCAAAACAGGCAAAATCTATCCCTGTTTAGAGTGCCAGCAATTAAAGCCTTAATGGAAGGCCACAAAAGAGTCATTCCACCAAGACTGCCAGCTTCCCCAGTCTGGAATCTCAACATAGTACTCACCAGACTAATGGGACCACCCTTTGAACCTATGCATATGTGTGAAATACAATTCCTTACATGGAAAGTATCCTTCCTTATAGCCATTACCTCCCTCAGGAGAGTGAGTGAATTACAGGCATTGACAATACAAGAACCATTCCTACAGTTACACCAAAATAAAGTGGTTCTTAGAACAAACCCAAAATTCTTGCCTAAAGTAATTTCAGCATTCCACATCAATCAACCAGTGGAACTACCAGTCTTTTTTCCAAAACCACAGATGGTGGCAGAGAGGGCCCTACATACATTAGATGTCAAAAGGGCAATATTGTATTACATAGAAAGAACACAAACTTTCAGGAAAACCAAACAACTATTTGTAGCTTTTTCCCCAACACATAAGGGCAAGCCTATCTCTAAAGCAGGCATTGCCAGGTGGATTGTAAAATGTATACAAATATGTTACATAAAAGCAAAGAGAACATTAACTGTTCCTCCTAGAGCTCATTCTACACGTAAACTAGGGGCATCTATGACATTCTTAGGAAACATTCCCCTAGATGACATATGCAAAGCAGCAACTTGGTCTACACCGCATACCTTCACAAAACACTACTGTGTTGATGTGCAGGAAACACAACAAGCAAGAGTGGGCCAGGCCGTACTAAAAGCTTTATTTCAAACTGTTGCAACAGACACTGGTGACCACCGCTAGGGAGGTAACTGCTGTATAATCTATTCATAAATCTACCATCTGCAGCCCATATGCCTCGAACGGAATATGCTACTTACCAGTATGCATCTGTTCTGCCTCCCCGGAAACCTGTGTCTGTTCCAACACTATCTTATTTAGATACACTTACATGGGCATCTCTTTCTGTATTCTATCATACTACTCCATCTAACCCTACTATGGCAAAACAATCTGAGAATGGAGCCAATGCCCATGCGCACTAGCACCCAGGGGAGGAGTCATCAGTCTCGTGACTACAAAAGACTTCTCCAGGAGAAAAACAAGTGCAATCATCCGAGCCCAACACCAGATGGCGATCTATTCATAAATGTCCCACTCTGCAGCCCTCTATGCCAAGAACAGATGCATACTGGTAAGTAGCATATTCCTTTTCTATAGAAATTCTGGTCAATATAAAAAGTGGACAATTAGTACAATTTTCAGACTTTACAATGTTAACCTATGGGGTGAAGAAAACATTCAACAAACGCATAGCCAACATCTACTTACAAGACCATTCTTCATAAGTTAAGGTCAGTATTGGACAAGGTTCACTTCAGAACCAACAGTGCACCACCAGCGGCACGTGGGCGCCCGGGTGCAGGTGCAAGTTCAAGGTTGGAAACCCAATACAAATTAAGGGGGACTGGGGCAATCGGCCAGAGGCTGCTTACAGGTAGGTAACAGCGGCTTGGGGGAACTAGGTGGTCAGGAACTGAAGTTCAGGGACTGGGGATGCCACCTAAAAACTTGATTTAAGGGCGATACAAGAAAGTGACAGGTAGTGCCCAATGGGCCCTTTGCCTGGGTGTCTACGTCCTCTAACATGCTCACCTTCTGTGAGAGGAGGACACAGTCCTAGCCATACCTGAACAAGTCCCACCATATTCAAGATGGTGGGCACTGAAAAGTGTACTTGATGTAGCCTACAGCACCCGAGGGCTGGAGTTGACAGAGGGGGGACACATCTCCTATTCTATCAAAGGTTTCCCACCTGTCCTGGCGCCAAAAATGGGGTGAGGACGCGACGGAGGCCCGCTCCTTCGAACAGGAGAGGCTGGTGTCGCATTACATAGGGGGCAAGACCTTTGAAGCTCCCCACCATGGATGGCTCTTCCTGTCCAGGGGAGAAGTGAACACCTCCACCCAGGAAAGGCATTGTTCTCAGCCACAGAGTGCGCAGGCACTCTCCCCTGACTTGGGAACTGGGGATACGGGTTTGAGTCTCTGCTTCAGTGCAACATTCTGTGATTCTGGGAAAATCACTTTATCACCCCGTGACCATAGACAGCATCTAGAAACCATCACGGGTGATGAGCCGCAATATATGAGTAAGACATCCCTAGAGCAGTGTTCATGGGAATGGCACACAGGGATGTGTGCCAGGTCGGCTCTTCAGTTTTGTCAGTAGATGACGCAGTCTGAATTTAATAATTGTCCCACTCAGTAAGGAGGGCTCTATCACCCACTCTCCTTCTTCGCTGTCATCGTCAGTTGTGTGTGCGTCCTCAGGGAGATGAGACATCGATGCCACCGGAGGGGGCGGCCTGATGATCGATGAAGGCAGAGGAAGAGGCATCTGTGGAACAGATAAGGCCGACTCCCAGGGAGGAAATCGGCGGTAGTAGTCATCAAGCACATGTTGCAAATTAGAGATGAGAGACATGGGCATCTGCACAGTTGCATCACAAGTGGTGGTTGAGTATTAGGCTCAGGGTGATAATCATATCCTTGGTCATCATCAATATCTTGTCATTTGATGAGAAGCTCAGAAGGAGTACAAGCAGCACGGAACTGGTCATCCTCTTCCGAAACCTCCTCATTAGCCCCATAGTCAAAAAGCTCCACAGAAAGATTTGGAGATGGTTGAATCGGCAATAGATCCAAAGAAGAGTTCCTAGGTTGAAGAAAGGAAACATCCGAGGTTCCTGAAGGTGGCAAAAGTGTTGCTGAAGATTTCAAGGGGACTAGAGACATCAAAGCTGAAGGTGGAACTAAGGATACCGCCACCGACTCAGCGGTCAACGACGAAGAGAGGGGTTGAAGTTCTGTAAGGAAAAGCTTCTGTGCTGTCGATGAGGCAACCGTCGACGAGGCAACCGTCGACGAAGCAGGTGGAGCCTTGAGCGCCATCGACCATCTCGTCGGCGAGAAGGCATCCGTCAACGACTGACCAGAGACAGACCTCTTTTTTGTCGATGACAAAGTGAGGGAGGTGGCAGACGAGCGAGGCTTCACCGACACCATGACAAACGTCGACGGAGAGGACACTGACAACATAATCATTGTAGGTTGAGGAGAAGAGAAGGTGGAAGTCGTTGTTGTAGCAGTGGTGACGGAAATCATCGTCAATGAGGAACCCATTTTTTAGGCAAATTTGTCTCAGGAAGAGACTTAGTGTTAATGTTAATGTTATGGGTGTCTTTTATAGCGCTCGGCTACTCCGAAGAGTGTCCCGGCGCTTTCTTACCCACAACAGACTGCAAAGGACAGGCACAAAGAAGAAAAAGAGCAAGCAGATTACTGGCCATAAAGCCACGTCTTCAAATCCTTTCGGAAGGTCAACAGAGTAGAAGTACTACGAAGCGACACAGGAAGAGTGTTCCAGAGCTGAGGCGCCAGGCGTTTAAAGGAACGCCCCCCTACACTTGCTTTTTTAATGGCAGGGACAACGGCAAGGCAAAGAGATTCCGATCTTAAAGCTCTAGCCGGTTTGTAGAGCACATGCCGTTTCTGGATGTATTCCGCTCCAACACCATGGATTGCCTTATGCGCCAGCGTAAGTGCTTTGAAAGCAATCCGCTTCCGAATAGGCAGCCAGTGCAAGGAGATCAAAAGGTCCGAAGCTCTCGCTCGGCGATGCAAGCCAAAAATGGCACGAGCCGCCGAGTTCTGGACTACCTGTAGCCTTTGAAGAAGATATTCAGGCAAACCCAGATATAGGACATTTGAGTAGTCCAGTCTCGGTGCCGGTATTACTCTACGCCGACGACGCGGTACTGTTAGCCAGAACTCCATTAGGCCTACAAAAATTGATTGATGGCTTTGTCAACTTTATGGCCAACCTTGATTTGTCAACAAACCTGGAAAAATCTTATATCATGTCCACAGGAGTAAAGGGAAAAGGGACTTTTACTTATAAGATTGGTTCACATAAAATCGACCTGGTTAAGATCTTCTCATATCTTGGTGTATTATTTGATGATCAATGGACTTTTAATAATCTGGCACAGAAACATGCAACAAAGCTGGCGTCATCGGCAGGGGCCATTATGGCCTACGGGACAAGGCTGGGCAGATGGTCACCATAGCAAATCCTTAATTTGTACAGGTCAATATGTTGTGCTAAGGTCACCTATGGAGCAGAAGTATGGGGTTTCATGGATAAGAAATTGCTACAGATTCAGGTAGAAGAAAATAAATTCTTTAGAAGAATTCTGAAACTGCCGCAAAGCACCCCGGCCTACATCATCCATAAGGAAATGGGAGAACCTTTTATTGAGGACCGTATAAAAATCAAACCCCTCCTGGCCTGGGTTAAAATTTGGGTCAACCCAGAAGCGGGTTTGACTAGACTGATTATAAAAGATTGTCTACAACGTGACAAAGGGGACCTGATACCATGGCTGAAGTATATAAAAGACTCCATGGCGGCAATTGGATGCATAAACTTTTTTACCGACCCAGATTCCTTGACTGCAAAGGACAAGACAACCCTAAAGAAACTTTATTCAGAGTAGTCCTTTACCACTAGGGCTGAGAAGGAAAGATGTAAGCCCACTATTGCATCTTATTGCAAATTGACTGAAAAGCAAGGAATGGAACCGTATTTGAGAGTCATGTATAATGCCCAGGACCGTTATTACATGATACATGACGCGTTTTAGATTGAATATGCTTCACCACTTACTAGCCGTCCCCTCTGGTTTCACTCTCACAGTTGGGGAGAAGGGTACCTGCGGCTGCGACACTAGGTCTCCGCAGGATACCCTTCACTTTGTTTTGTTATGCCCCTTTTATTCGGTCCCAAGACGTACATTTTTAGTAAAGCTTTTATAAGAAACTAAACTTAGACAAGCAAAATTGGCCCTTAAATTTTTGCAGGAAGCCGCAGATGCTTATACATTATTGTGTACTATAAGTTTTATTCGTTTGGCATTGAGGCTAAGAAAAACTAGAGAGATAATGGACTGCAATACTACATAACCAAGCACTTTAATAACCCCCTTTTCACGCCTTATGAACTGCGTATTTTTTAACAAAATTTTTTAACTTATGTGTATTTAAATTTTATTTTTATGTACTTTTTAAAAATGTGTGCTTTTATGGTGTCTTTTTAAGTACCGAATAAAGTCTTTGAATTGAATTGAATTGAGTAGTCCAGTCTCGAACCAATAAGGGCCTGGACCGTGATCTTCCTATGCGCCAGCGGGAGGAGGGGAAGGAACTTGCGCAGCATCTTGAGGAGGCCATAACAGGTACCGGCCAATCCAAGGATCTGGGACTTAAGTGTTAAGCCGTTGTCAATCTTGACCCCCAGGTTCTTGGTGATCAGAGAAGATGACACGGGAGGGAACATGTTCACCGGCCACCACTCCTGCCAGCTCGGGTCAGACTGACACCCGAAGAAGAGCACCTCAGATTTATCTGAGTTGCATTTGAGGCTGTTTCACTGAAACCATTCGAAAACAGCTCCAAGACACCCCCGAATGCCCTCGCCGTCAAACTCAGCCCCCTCTTCACAAGTGAAAAGGAGCTGGGTGTCATCGGCATATGACACGATCTGAGTGCCAAAAGACTCAGTCAGCACCGCCAGAGGGGTCATAAAGATATTAAAAAGAGTCGGGCTCAATACCGAGCCCTGCGGGACTCCGACCTCCAGAGGCGGCACTTCGGCTGAGTACGGCGGAGCCCAGACCAACTGCCGGCGACCAGCCAAGTAAGATTGAAACCAGCTCAACACCGTCCCTCTCAGACCGATCTCATAGAGTCTACAAAGGAGACCCTCATGAGGGACGGTGTCGAAGGCCGCTGACAGGTCTAGCATTACCAACATGGCCCTTCCTCCTGCATCCAGCACTTCCTTGATAGCCTCATTGACCTCCACGAGTGCCGTCTCGATGCTTAGGTTTGTCCGAAAGCCCGACTGGGTGGAATGCAGCAAACTATGGGTTTCAAGGAAAGTGGAGAGCACCATGTGCACGTGCTTCTCCACAACCTTTGCCAGAGCAGGCAGGAGGGAAATCGGCCTATAATTGGCATGCAGCTCGGAATCCAGACCCGGCTTTTTGAGTAAGGGAACAACCATCACCTGTTTCCAGACCGAGGGAACCACACCCCTAATCAAGGATAGATTAAGAATGGGATTAATCAGCGGATTCATAACCTCCGCCACCCCAGCCAAAAATTTGGCAGGGCGCAGGTCTAAAGGTGAACACGATTTAAGCTTGATCAGGAGATCCTCAGATGCAGAGCAAGAGAGAGATGGAAACTCCGAAAGAGTGGGGCCGGATGCAGCTGACAAATTCAACTGATCCCCCGGACTGGTAACAACCCTCGGGCCCAATGAAGAGAAAGAGTCTTGGATCTGTTTGATCTTGGTGGTAAAAAAAACCAGCTAACGAGATCACCCATGACTCAGACATCTGATGATGCGACGCAATTGCCTTAGGAGACATAAACTCCTTAACAATACTGAAAATTTCCCTGCAAGAACTCGAGGCAGTCTCAATTCTTGCCGAGAAAAACTTCTTCTTTTCAGACAGAATGTCAGCATGATAGGCCTTAATGGCCGACCTATAGTTTGCCTTGGCACCAACATCATACTGCTGTCGCCAGAGCCGTTCTACTACCTTACAGTTGCGTCGTGACAAAGCCAGAGCCTCCGTAAACCAAGGGGCCGAGGTCCGTCTAGAAGTTTTCCGGGGAGCCGTATCAGGAGCTAATTCATCTAATCGCTCCACTAACCACCCTTGCAGCAAGTCGAGATCCATCTCAAGATCTCCTGACAGAGGACAGGGATGAGCCAAGAGAGCCTGAGCCAGACTTTCAGGGGTCACACGGTGATATGCTCGACAGGACTGCCTAGGATGAGTAGCCGATAAATACGATGATTTATTAATACCAAAAATGTGGAACCTAATCAAAAAGTGGTCCGACCAAAGGACAGGGATGGGACTGGCCATATCAAGTGGGATGGTGGAAAACACCTGATCAAGGATGTGGCCCTTATTATGAGTCGGAACTGCCAAATAGGGAATAAGGCCCAGGGGGGAGGTGACATCATTGATTTTAATCGTGTCTCCATCCGCCCCCACGTCCATATGAATGTTAAAATCCCCCAGCACTATACAATGTTCAGCCTTCAGGCAGAGTGCCGATGCAAGTGTCTGCAACTCATCATGAAAGGACCCCAATTGTCCAGGTGGTCTATAAACCAGCAGCCCAATAAAGGATTGATGGGGGGATAAGGCTATTGAAAAAGCCAGGGATTCACAACCTGAAATGGCTTCCATAGGGACGACCAAACAGGAAACAGATCTCCTGACCACAATCGCCACCCCACCACCCCTCCCCATCAATCTATCCTGCCTAAAGATCACATAGTCAGGTGGAATGGCGGTCGCAATATCCGGATTAGAGGCCTCCCCCAGCCAGGTTTCAGTAAGCATTAAACACACCGGTTTTTCTGCGCATAAAAGCTCGTAGATGTCCAGAGCATGTCTACTCAAAGAGCGAGTGTTAAGTAAAAGGCACAGATGCTTAACAGTAGCCTTAGGGTTGGCAGCCCCCCCCACCGAACAGTTGCCTGGTAACCAACCACAACCCTGACACCGTCTTTTGCCTCTATATCGCCCAGGAAAGACTACACAGCACGCGCCCTTACCTTTCCTATAAGAAAGTAGCTCCGCCGCCGAATACCTCATCCTAGTACTAGCCCCTCCCGCCACCCCGTCAGCCTCCGGGACGCTGACGGGCGCAGACGGGCTGAACTCAGGCGTAACTCCGGCGGGAGTCTGGCGACCTCGCTGCGCGTTAGCATGACCGCCTTAAGTGCAGGTCAAGCGTCCTTCGAGCAACTAGCCCGACAACAAAGATGGCGCCGCCAGGCGTCCTACTTTTCCCCCAAGATGTCCGCCGAAATGAAGGCGAAGGGACAGGGCCCGCCAAAGAAGCGGTGAGTAATCCGCTTTATAGTGCAAGTCTGAGGGCTTTTAAAATCAGGGAAAACTTAGACGTCTGAGACTTAGATTTCGGAGGCGTAGAGGGCATAAGTAGTCACTTAGAAGGAACAGGAGCCCTTTTTGAGGAAGAAGTCTGGCCTTCATGAGTAGAGGTGTGGTCTTTCTTGAGCACCTTAGCCTTAGCAGATACCATCTCTGCCTCACAAGCCCTCTTCTTAGAGATGACAGTCCTGAGAGAGGAATCACTCTCAACATCCGATATCCTTAGTCTTGAGTTTCTGTAACCACAGAAGTTGACCTCCCTCTCTGTCTCTTAAAGTCTTTTGAGGAAAAGTCCTGCAGATTTTACAATCTCTCACCTGATGTTCAGGGTGGAGGCAGTAGATACACTTTTTGTGGGGGTCTTCGGAATGAAGCCAGAATTTCCCACAAGACTCACAGTGTCTGATGAGTGACCTTTTTGTAGTAGACAAAGCAGTGAAGATATTCTGAAGAGTTTCTGAAGGGAAAAGGTAGAGGTACTGATCACAGGGTCAGATTGATTTGCATATGGCCATGTCTGAACTGGGGTGGCAGAGTGGGCTAAAGAACGGTGATGGATTAAACTCAGATCTGTTGACTGGGTGTGAGTGTTTGATTGGTTCAGATGCTCCGTCCATCACCACCTCCTTTTGTACCATTTTGTTTGCCATAAGTTGGCAGGGTATGCTCAGACGTGAGTTCCTTTCTCACTTTGCCACTGGATTCAAGCAAGCCGGGCTGAAGACGGCTGTAATGCCAGAAACCGGTCCTCAGAAGCTTGTTTCCGGTCCAGGGAAGGCATGGCTTGGCAGTTCGGGCTGGACTGTTCCCATGAGGCACAGGGTCAGACTGATTTGCATATGGCCATGTCTGAACTGGGGTGGCAGAGTGGGCTAAAGAACGGTGATGGATTAAACCCAGATCTGTTGACCGGGTGTGAGTGTTTGATTGGTTCAGATGCTCCGTCCATCACCACCCCCTTTTGTACCATTTTGTTCGCCATAAGTTGGCAGGGTATGCTCAGACGTGAGTCCCTGGCTCACTATGCCACTGGATTCAAGCAAGCCGGGCTGAAGAAGGCTGTAATGCCAGAAACCGGTCCTCGGAAGCTTGTTTCCGGTCCAGGGAAGGCATGGCTTGGCAGTTCGAGCTGGACTGTTCCCATGAGGCACAGGGTCAGACTGATTTGCATATGGCCATGTCTGAACTGGGGTGGCAGAGTGGGCTAAAGAACGGTGATGGATTAAACCCAGATCTGTTGACTGGGGGTGAGTGTTTGATTGGTTCAGATGCTCCGTCCATCACCACCCCCTTTTGTACCATACTGGCATAGAGATGGGCATCTTCTTCTATGGCAGATGCTTCTATCTCGTCTTGGTCAGATTCTTCCCAGAGATATCCAGAGTGTGTTGAATGCTCTGACGCTGACTCTCTCGCCGTCGAGCCTGATGATCGGGTAGAGTCCTCTTGGACCGAAACGACTTACAAGCGTCGCAGTCTTTCTCCTTGTGCGCTGGAGAGAGGCATCATTTACAAACTTGATGTATGTTTTGCGAGGGTACTTGGCGTGGCACCCAGGACAGAAATGGAATGGAGTCCGTTCCATTTGCAGTTGACTGGCCCTACGCAGCAAGGCCCGATGCTTGCCCATGAGGTTTTCTATCGAACATGGAGAGTTTGTTGATCTATTTGAAACGCGGAGAACAGGGAAATGGGTACTGAAACAATACCGTTGAGGGTAGAGTGGACTGCGGGAAACCCAAAAAGCGGTTTCGGAGCGCAGCAATACACATCCAAACCCATTTGGGGTAAAAACAATCTAACAATGGAGTCGATGTCCATGCGCACTATCACCGAAAGGTGGAGTCACCTTTCCTCGTGATTGGAAAGACTTCTTCATAGAAAAACAACTTGCAAACATCCAGACCCAACACAAGATGGCAGGAGTATGCGAAGCATGTGCATCTACAGCACACAAGCCTCGAACAGAGGATTAATGGCCCCAAATCCCTGCCGTGGTATCTTGTCATGTTGTGGCTGAGTGTGCCATGTGATGTGGCAGGCTATAGTGCTTGGTGTGATTTGGTCATTTTTGACAAGGTGGAGTGCTGAATGGTTTGACAAATTTAGATTTTCTTTGTTTTTGGGATTGTGTGAAATAGTACGGTACTTACCGTATGATGTAAACAATTTACATTGCTAATATACCATAAGGACGTGGGGTGAGTGTTATTAGGGCCTAAGCCTTGCTGATTATATGCAGAATAACAAGTCTGGGAGGTCACTACTGACTAGGGCAGGTTAGCAGCTGCACAGGCCTTGGGCATTGATCCTATTGAGGATAATATGTGACGGGCACTGGTGACTGGAGCTGGCTAGTAACAACGCTCGCCTCTGTTATTCATTACAAGCAGGGTAACAATACATGTCAATATTGACTGGAACTGGTTGGCAGTAGAGTTAACCTCTGGTTTTGAATATTTTCAGGATTTAAGGTACAGCGGTCACAACTGACTGGAGTTACTTAGCAGGATAATAGGTCTCAGGGAGCCAATACTGACTGAAGCTGGTTAGTATGATCACTAGTCCCAAGGTGCTACTAATGACTCAAGTTGGCTAGAATGATAAAAAATCCCAGGGGCCAGTACTAACAGGAGCTGGCTAGTAGGCTTACATACAGGTCCAAGGGGCCACTATTGACTGGAGCTGGCTAAAAGAATAACAGGCCCAATGGTGGTAGGGGTGCAAGTGGCACCAGTGACCAGAGTTGGCTAGAGTTTTTCAATTTAACAAGGGGGACCCAATTAATGGCTTTGGACCATGGGTATCAACTATTTCAAAAGAACAAAGGTCCTAAGCTTAGAACAATTTCTAGAAAAATAAGGTAACATAAAGACCACAATCGGACAATATGTACAGTTCTTCTTTTACCCAGCCGGGCAAAGAATTTATTTTTAACCCCTTCCACGCTCATGACGAGCTGGGCTCATCATGAAGTAGCCTCCTCGCACGCTCATGACGAGCCCAGCTCGTCATGATGTGTGGGATTTACGATTTCTCAGCACAGCAGGGAAATATGCCGAGCATCCAAGAGGTTAAGAATGTTTGACAAAGAGTCAATTCAAGTATTACAATATCGTATCAAACATAATAATGTTTGAAGTAAGGCACAAGCCTGTGCCGTACTCATCAAGATAGAGAAAAGTGGTGAGAAAAGGGTGCAAGAGAAAGGATAGTTTACATCAGGCAAAGAAAAGGTTGAGCAAAAACAGTGGTACTGCTTTAGAATTTAAATTTGCAGTATTCCCTTTAGTAGATCATACAAAAATAAATCACAATGTTAGAAATGTATGTCTACATAACAGTGTCGACGGCGTTTCGATCCTATGCTCTAAAATAAAAGGATCATCATCAGGACTTAATATATGCCTGGAATAACAATCAAGCCTGTAAGGAAAAACAGGAGAAAACAGAGAGACGAAAATATTTTTAAAAACGCTACTCTGTGTTTTAGCATTTAAGAGGTCAACTTAGTCATACTCTAAAAGACATGTAATTCGGAATCGCAGTGCGGTGAAGGTGTTTACATAGCCGATGGCGATCAGATCCTTAAGTTGTGATTGGGATGTGCCTGTATTGTGAACGAAAGTCATTTCTGTGAAGGTGAGGAAATGACACCTTGTGTTTGTAAAAGCTACCGGCAATTCGAATTCAGTAAAAAGGTGAGACAATAGTGGGGGAGTGCAAGTCTTAAAGTTATCGAACGTGGGAATGACTCCATTAAAAACTCGCCGACGTACCCAGGAGCGGGTTTGGAGAGGCGCTTTCAGTCAATGCTGACCTCAATGTGGGAGTACATTGGGGGCGTTCATAATGTGCTTCAGGAGGCTGTAAATAAAATGGTCATTATATAGGTGACTCGATCAGGCTCAAAGAAGTGCTCGTTCCTAGCCCGTTTTCAGGTAACGGCTCTTACCAATATATTTGTAGCGTCCTGGGATGGCCGCCCAGTCACGAGTGCTCGATTGGCAACGGTAATAGGGGAACAATCTGAGGAAAAAGTTTAGGGATATTACCATGAGGCGAAGGGGATTTTTGGTTACTTACGCCAAATGGCGGGAGCGAGAGCTGGCTCACCTCTGAGGGGGATAAGTTAATCCGTGACTGCGTCCGATAGCTCAATAAAGTAGAGTGAGCGCCAGGTTGGCGTTCTAACCCGGTTACCTGAGACTCCGTTGCGGCGGTCGGAAAATTACACGATCCGCTATGGTGGAAAAAAAAGGGGGAGAGTCAAATTCCGGTGTGACCACATGTTTGCCGTGTTCGGGTTACGAGCTTAGGCAGGGGCAGAATCTTACCTTGCAGTAGGCAGAATGGCGGTGCATCTGTTCCTCACAAACGATGTTGCATCCACTTTGGGAAGCGTGGACTCAGAGCTTTGTGGGAGTGCGGTCACGTGACAGTAGTCATGTGACCGTGCGTGGAGTGTGGCAGCCATGTTGGAGTGGTAATCGGCGCTCTCAGTGCGTGCCTAGGTGGTGAGCATGCATAGATACAGATCCATCAGAAAAAACATTGGCACGGCGCAGTGTGATATAAATCGAGTGGTTACGAGCGTTTAGAGAATCGCTCGGCAATTCCATACGTGACAAGGTGGATTACATCTACATATGACAGTGGTCATGTGCCAACCGGTAGATTGTGGTGGCCATATTGGAGTGGCGGGGGAGTGAATTGCGGCGCTCTGGGTAAGTGCCTAGCAGGTGAACAAGCACATATACAATTTCATCAACTTATAGCTGAAAAGGCACAATATACTATATACAGATTGAGTATGTATATCCATGTATATTTTTAACATTTTTAACAGAGACCTGGCGAATATTTTCGCTACCAATAGTTTGCATTGCCATCAGAGCAGATTGGTCCAGTCATCACTCCTATTCAAACCAGTCCTGATAGTATTGAATTGAATGATGGACTTCAGTTCCTCTCTGTTCATAATTTGGGCCAAATTCCCACCTCTTTGCGGGAGTTTGATGGATTTCAAGATGGTCCACTTGATGTCATCAGCTGTATGGTTCATCTCTGTGAAGTGTTCAACCATGGGAGCATTCGGCGTGTTGCATCTTATCCTACTTCGCTGTTGGCTGATTCGTGTCTTGGCCTTTTGAATTGTCTGACCTATATACATTTTATTGCATGGACAGAAAATCGCGTATACAACATTACAGGTGTTACAGTTTGTGAACGATTTCATATCAAAATGTACCCCATTGTGACTGATATTCCTGGTTTCAATTGTGAAATCGCAAACAATGCAGTGTCCACATTTGACATGGCCCCTCAGTGGAGGCATCCCCCAATTAGAATCAAGAGTGGTACAGGGAGTGGGGGTCGGTAGTGCTGCCCTCACCAGATGGTCTTTCAGATTCTTATTTTTTCTGAATGCGAAGAGGGGTCTCTCCATGGTAAGGACTCAAGCATTTACGGTGGGCCAGTGCTTCAGGATTGATTTTCTGATTTTGTTAGATACGGGGCAAAATGTGGTCACACATGCAATTCTGTCTTTATTTTCTTTTGGCTTTGGTGTCAATAGGGCATCGCGTGGACAGTACCACGCCCTTTTTGAGGCTGTTTTAACTATTCTTCTCGGATAGCCACGCATTTTCAGTTTGTTTGATAGGATTTTGGCCTCCCTGAAGTAGTCAGTTTTGTTGGAGCAATTACGTCTTATTCGTAGGAACTGTGAGTAAGGTAATGAGTCTTTTAATGCTCTCGGATGACAACTATTATAACTGAGCAGAGTGTTGCGCTCAGTTGGTTTCCTGTAAAGGCGCGTAAGTAATTCGCCTTCATGATGGTATATTGACAGGTCAAGGAATGCAATTTGTGACTTGTCATGGGTCATGGTGAAAGTTAGATCCGCACAATTGTTATTTAACCAGTGAAGAAACAGGTTCAGTACATCAATGTCATGGTTCCAGATTAGGAAAATGTCGTCTATGTAACGACGCCATAGGGAAATTCCTGCAAAAAAAGGATTGCTGTTGTGTAAGATGACACCAGTCTCTAATGCATCCATGAATAGAATGGCTAGATTGGGGGCAAAAATAGCCCCCATGGATGTCCCCTTGATCTGTTGGTAGTATGAGCCTTCAAACGAGAAAAAATTCTTTGAGAGACATACTTCAAGAAGTTGAAGAATAAACAGGCTTGGGACCCTGTGTGGGCGGGGTCGTGTGTCTAAGATATTTTGGATCACCAATAAGGCCGCTGTTTGTGGGATATTGGTGTAAAGAGATTCTACATCTAGGGTGCACAGTGTGTTAATGGCAGGATCAAAGGGATGATGCTCTATCAGATTGATCATTGCCATGCTGTCCCTAACGTAGCAGACAGTATTGGGAACAAACTCTTTGATGAAGAAATCCACGTATGCCCCTAGCGGTTCCAAGACCGACCCACAGGCTGACACAATGGGTCTACCCGGTGGGTGGTCAATGTTCTTGTGAACTTTGGGTAGGGTGTAGATTACAGGTATGCGTGGACTTTTTACATTCAGGAAACTATATTCCTTTTTGCTAAGGAACCCTTCATTTCTAGCCTTGATGGTAATTTCCATAATGGTGGCTTGGATTTCCTTGGTAGGGTTCCCTGGGAGGCGTTGGTAGTGGTCAGTGTTGCCGAGTTGTCTGAGGACCTCTGTTTTGTATGCGTCGATATCTTGGAGGACAATCCCGCCTCCTTTATCCGCACTTTTGATTATGAGTGAGGAATTTATTTTTAATGTATCAATCGCTTCTCTTTCAGATTTTGATATATTGTAAGGTATGTAGAGTTTCTTTTTCTCTAGTTCTACCAGATCATTTATGACCAGTTTTTCAAAGGTCATAATTTCTGCGGGGATCATACCGGCAGTGGGCAAAAATGTGGAGGGGGGGTGAAAGGGGGTATTTGAGCTATTCACAGGAGAAGGGTGTAGCTGAAAAAAGGCTTTAAGGCGGATAAGTCTGAAGAATTTCAGTAGTTCCGCCTGTAGGTCCATAAAGTTTGGACGAACAGTTGGTACGAATGAGAGACCCTTTTTAAGGAGTTCTAATTCTGGGCCACACAAATTGTGTTGAGACAGATTAAAGATGGGGATTGCCTCAGTAGGAGGTTCGGTATTAGGCGCACCAACTACCATTGGTAGAAATTGTTGCGGGTCTTCCGCTCGCCGTGCGCGTTGAACCAACGCTGTGGTTTCTTCACCCTCCCTCGTTGGGGGGTGTTCGGTTGGCCTCGGGATAAAAAATTAGATTGTGCCCCACCGCCTCGTCTTGAGTTGCTTCCACCTTCCCCAGGGTCCGAACTATCGGAAGAATCTCCAGAGGTTTCTGAAAAGCCCACCAGATTCTGTCGCTTATTATATCTACCCCAAGGTCTTGTGTTAGGATTGAAATGGGGTTTGTTTGCATAGAAATCTTTTTGTAGATATGGATTATTATGTTCTATATGGTAGGATTTTATATCCTTCTTTACTTTGGTTGATTTTTTATTTTGTTCAATTCTATGGAACTCTGCTACAGTTTTTTCCACTTGTTCCAATAATTTTTTACACTCAGCGGACGGGTCAGAGTCATTAATTTGTTTCAGAACCTCTGCAATTTCTTTTTCCAGGGATTCTAGTGTCTCTGTGGCAATATCAATTCCCAATGCGAGCCAATGTCGTGAGCATGTGGTTCCAATGTAGCTGAAATTTGTTCTGTACTTAGGGTTGTCTGTGAAGATTCCCGGGACATTACGAACCTGCAGGCCTAGGGGGATAACCTATGCTTTTAAATAATCTGTGAGCATAAGAACCATTAATTGTAGACGAACCTGTTTCTTCCTAAGTTTTTCCAATTGATCAGGAAGGGAGCTGCTGGTGGAGGACGGGACATCTGGGGTCTCTGATAACAGGGATGGTTTTGTACAAAGGTGTTGGATATAGTCCGCAGTATAGAGTGGGACATGGCTTGACATTCCTTAGAGAAAAAGAGATACAGGATACAGGTTAGAGGAAGGATGATAGACGTACTAAAGGCACTAGGGTGGCCTTCCTCGGAGTCCGAGGTATGAGGATTTTGGAAGAAACCCTTGCAATCCAGCGATTGCGCTCAAGTTTTTCAATTTAACAAGGGGGACCCAATTAATGGCTTTGGACCATGGGTATCAACTATTTCAAAAGAACAAAGGTCCTAAGCTTAGAACAATTTCTAGAAAAATAAGGTAACATAAAGACCACAATCGGACAATATGTACAGTTCTTCTTTTACCCAGCCGGGCAAAGAATTTATTTTTAAGAATGTTTGACAAAGAGTCAATTCAAGTATTACAATATCGTATCAAACATAATAATGTTTGAAGTAAGGCACAAGCCTGTGCCGTACTCATCAAGATAGAGAAAAGTGGTGAGAAAAGGGTGCAAGAGAAAGGATAGTTTACATCAGGCAAAGAAAAGGTTGAGCAAAAACAGTGGTACTGCTTTAGAATTTAAATTTGCAGTATTCCCTTTAGTAGATCATACAAAAATAAATCACAATGTTAGAAATGTATGTCTACATAACAGTGTCGACGGCGTTTCGATCCTATGCTCTAAAATAAAAGGATCATCATCAGGACTTAATATATGCCTGGAATAACAATCAAGCCTGTAAGGAAAAACAGGAGAAAACAGAGAGACGAAAATATTTTTAAAAACGCTACTCTGTGTTTTAGCATTTAAGAGGTCAACTTAGTCATACTCTAAAAGACATGTAATTCGGAATCGCAGTGCGGTGAAGGTGTTTACATAGCCGATGGCGATCAGATCCTTAAGTTGTGATTGGGATGTGCCTGTATTGTGAACGAAAGTCATTTCTGTGAAGGTGAGGAAATGACACCTTGTGTTTGTAAAAGCTACCGGCAATTCGAATTCAGTAAAAAGGTGAGACAATAGTGGGGGAGTGCAAGTCTTAAAGTTATCGAACGTGGGAATGACTCCATTAAAAACTCGCCGACGTACCCAGGAGCGGGTTTGGAGAGGCGCTTTCAGTCAATGCTGACCTCAATGTGGGAGTACATTGGGGGCGTTCATAATGTGCTTCAGGAGGCTGTAAATAAAATGGTCATTATATAGGTGACTCGATCAGGCTCAAAGAAGTGCTCGTTCCTAGCCCGTTTTCAGGTAACGGCTCTTACCAATATATTTGTAGCGTCCTGGGATGGCCGCCCAGTCACGAGTGCTCGATTGGCAACGGTAATAGGGGAACAATCTGAGGAAAAAGTTTAGGGATATTACCATGAGGCGAAGGGGATTTTTGGTTACTTACGCCAAATGGCGGGAGCGAGAGCTGGCTCACCTCTGAGGGGGATAAGTTAATCCGTGACTGCGTCCGATAGCTCAATAAAGTAGAGTGAGCGCCAGGTTGGCGTTCTAACCCGGTTACCTGAGACTCCGTTGCGGCGGTCGGAAAATTACACGATCCGCTATGGTGGAAAAAAAAGGGGGAGAGTCAAATTCCGGTGTGCCCACATGTTTGCCGTGTTCGGGTTACGAGCTTAGGCAGGGGCAGAATCTTACCTTGCAGTAGGCAGAATGGCGGTGCATCTGTTCCTCACAAACGATGTTGCATCCACTTTGGGAAGCGTGGACTCAGAGCTTTGTGGGAGTGCGGTCACGTGACAGTAGTCATGTGACCGTGCCACCATTATGGAAGCCACCATTATGGAAATTACCATCAAGGCTAGAAATGAAGGGTTCCTTAGCAAAAAGGAATATAGTTTCCTGAATGTAAAAAGTCCACGCATACCTGTAATCTACACCCTACCCAAAGTTCACAAGAACATTGACCACCCACCGGGTAGACCCATTGTGTCAGCCTGTGGGTCGGTCTTGGAACCGCTAGGGGCATACGTGGATTTCTTCATCAAAGAGTTTGTTCCCAATACTGTCTGCTACGTTAGGGACAGCATGGCAATGATCAATCTAATAGAGCATCATCCCTTTGATCCTGCCATTAACACACTGTGCACCCTAGATGTAGAATCTCTTTACACCAATATCCCAAAAACAGTGGCCTTATTGGTGATCCAAAATATCTTAGACACACGACCCCGCCCACACAGGGTCCCAAGCCTGTTTATTCTTCAACTTCTTGAAGTATGTCTCTCAAAGAATTTTTTCTCGTTTGAAGGCTCATACTACCAACAGATCAAGGGGACATCCATGGGGGCTATTTTTGCCCCCAATCTAGCCATTCTATTCATGGATGCATTAGAGACTGGTGTCATCTTACACAACAGCAATCCTTTTTTTGCAGGAATTTCCCTATGGCGTCGTTACATAGACGACATTTTCCTAATCTGGAACCATGACATTGATGTACTGAACCTGTTTCTTCACTGGTTAAATAACAATTGTGCGGATCTAACTTTCACCATGACCCATGACAAGTCACAAATTGCATTCCTTGACCTGTCAATATACCATCATGAAGGCGAATTACTTACGCGCCTTTACAGGAAACCAACTGAGCGCAACACTCTGCTCAGTTATAATAGTTGTCATCCGAGAGCATTAAAAGACTCATTACCTTACTCACAGTTCCTACGAATAAGACGTAATTGCTCCAACAAAACTGACTACTTCAGGGAGGCCAAAATCCTATCAAACAAACTGAAAATGCGTGGCTATCCGAGAAGAATAGTTAAAACAGCCTCAAAAAGGGCGTGGTACTGTCCACGCGATGCCCTATTGACACCAAAGCCAAAAGAAAATAAAGACAGAATTGCATGTGTGACCACATTTTGCCCCGTATCTAACAAAATCAGAAAATCAATCCTGAAGCACTGGCCCACCGTAAATGCTGGAGTCCTTACCCTGGAGAGACCCCTCTTCGCATTCAGAAAAAATAAGAATCTGAAAGACCATCTGGTGAGGGCAGCACTACCGACCCCCACTCCCTGTACCACTCTTGATTCTAATTGGGGGATGCCTCCACTGAGGGGCCATGTCAAATGTGGACACTGCATTGTTTGCGATTTCACAATTGAAACCAGGAATATCAGTCACAATGGGGTAAATTTTGGTATGAAATCGTTCACAAACTGTAACACCTGTAATGTTGTATACGCGATTTTCTGTCCATGCAATAAAATGTATATAGGTCAGACAATTCAAAAGGCCAAGACACGAATCAGACAACATCGAAGTAGGATAAGATTCAACACGCCGAATGCTCCCATGGTTGAACACTTCACAGAGATGAACCATACAGCTGATGACATCAAGTGGACCATCTTGAAATCCATCAAACTCCCGCAAAGAGGTGGGAATTTGGCCCAAATTATGAACAGAGAGGAACTGAAGTCCATCATTCAATTCAATACTATCAGGACTGGTTTGAATAGGAGTGAGGACTGGACCAATCTGCTCTGATGGCAATGCAAACTATTGGTAGCGAAAATATTCGCCAGGTCTCTGTTAAAAATGTTAAAAATATACATGGATATACATACTCAATCTGTATATAGTATATTGTGCCTTTTCAGCTATAAGTTGATGAAATTGTATATGTGCTTGTTCACCTGCTAGGCACTTACCCAGAGCGCCGCAATTCACTCCCCCGCCACTCCAATATGGCCACCACAATCTACCGGTTGGCACATGACCACTGTCATATGTAGATGTAATCCACCTGGTCACGTATGGAATTGCCGAGCGATTCTCTAAACGCTCGTAACCACTCGATTTATATCACACTGCGCCGTGCCAATGTTTTTTCTGATGGATCTGTATCTATGCATGCTCACCACCTAGGCACGCACTGAGAGCGCCGATTACCACTCCAACATGGCTGCCACACTCCACGCACGGTCACATGACTACTGTCACGTGACCGCACTCCCACAAAGCTCTGAGTCCACGCTTCCCAAAGTGGATGCAACATCGTTTGTGAGGAACAGATGCACCGCCATTCTGCCTACTGCAAGGTAAGATTCTGCCCCTGCCTAAGCTCGTAACCCGAACACGGCAAACATGTGGGCACACCGGAATTTGACTCTCCCCCTTTTTTTTTTTTTCCACCATAGCGGATCGTGTAATTTTCCGACCGCCGCAACGGAGTCTCAGGTAACCGGGTTAGAACGCCAACCTGGCGCTCACTCTACTTTATTGAGCTATCGGACGCAGTCACGGATTAACTTATCCCCCTCAGAGGTGAGCCAGCTCTCGCTCCCGCCATTTGGCGTAAGTAACCAAAAATCCCCTTCGCCTCATGGTAATATCCCTAAACTTTTTCCTCAGATTGTTCCCCTATTACCGTTGCCAATCGAGCACTCGTGACTGGGCGGCCATCCCAGGACGCTACAAATATATTGGTAAGAGCCGTTACCTGAAAACGGGCTAGGAACGAGCACTTCTTTGAGCCTGATCGAGTCACCTATATAATGACCATTTTATTTACAGCCTCCTGAAGCACATTATGAACGCCCCCAATGTACTCCCACATTGAGGTCAGCATTGACTGAAAGCGCCTCTCCAAACCCGCTCCTGGGTACGTCGGCGAGTTTTTAATGGAGTCATTCCCACGTTCGATAACTTTAAGACTTGCACTCCCCCACTATTGTCTCACCTTTTTACTGAATTCGAATTGCCGGTAGCTTTTACAAACACAAGGTGTCATTTCCTCACCTTCACAGAAATGACTTTCGTTCACAATACAGGCACATCCCAATCACAACTTAAGGATCTGATCGCCATCGGCTATGTAAACACCTTCACCGCACTGCGATTCCGAATTACATGTCTTTTAGAGTATGACTAAGTTGACCTCTTAAATGCTAAAACACAGAGTAGCGTTTTTAAAAATATTTTCGTCTCTCTGTTTTCTCCTGTTTTTCCTTACAGGCTTGATTGTTATTCCAGGCATATATTAAGTCCTGATGATGATCCTTTTATTTTAGAGCATAGGATCGAAACGCCGTCGACACTGTTATGTAGACATACATTTCTAACATTGTGATTTATTTTTGTATGATCTACTAAAGGGAATACTGCAAATTTAAATTCTAAAGCAGTACCACTGTTTTTGCTCAACCTTTTCTTTGCCTGATGTAAACTATCCTTTCTCTTGCACCCTTTTCTCACCACTTTTCTCTATCTTGATGAGTACGGCACAGGCTTGTGCCTTACTTCAAACATTATTATGTTTGATACGATATTGTAATACTTGAATTGACTCTTTGTCAAACATTCTTAAAAATAAATTCTTTGCCCGGCTGGGTAAAAGAAGAACTGTACATATTGTCCGATTGTGGTCTTTATGTTACCTTATTTTTCTAGAAATTGTTCTAAGCTTAGGACCTTTGTTCTTTTGAAATAGTTGATACCCATGGTCCAAAGCCATTAATTGGGTCCCCCTTGTTAAATTGAAAAACTTGAGCGCAATCGCTGGATTGCAAGGGTTTCTTCCAAAATCCTCATACCTCGGACTCCGAGGAAGGCCACCCTAGTGCCTTTAGTACGTCTATCATCCTTCCTCTAACCTGTATCTTGTATCTCTTTTTCTCTAAGGAATGTCAACCCATGTCCCACTCTATACTGCGGACTATATCCAACTCCTTTGTACAAAACCATCCCTGTTATCAGAGACCCCAGATGTCCCGTCCTCCACCAGCAGCTCCCTTCCTGATCAATTGGAAAAACTTAGGAAGAAACAGGTTCGTCTACAATTAATGGTTCTTATGCTCACAGATTATTTAAAAGCATAGGTTATCCCCCTAGGCCTGCAGGTTCGTAATGTCCTGGGAATCTTCACAGACAACCCTAAGTACACAACAAATTTCAGCTACATTGGAACCACATGCTCACGACATTGGCTCGCATTGGGAATTGATATTGCCACAGAGACACTAGAATCCCTGGAAAAAGAAATTGCAGAGGTTCTGAAACAAATTAATGACTCTGACCCGTCCGCTGAGTGTAAAAAACTATTGGAACAAGTGGAAAAAACTGTAGCAGAGTTCCATAGAATTGAACAAAATAAAAAATCAACCAAAGTAAAGAAGGATATAAAATCCTACCATATAGAAAATAATTATCCATATCTACAAAAAGATTTCTATGCAAACAAACCCCATTTCAATCCTAACACAAGACCTTGGGGTAGATATAATAAGCGACAGAATCTGGTGGGCTTTTCAGAAACCTCTGGAGATTCTTCCGATAGTTCGGACCCTGGGGAAGGTGGAAGCAACTCAAGACGAGGCGGTGGGGCACAATCTAATTTTTTATCCCGAGGCCAACCGAACACCCCCCAACGAGGGAGGGTGAAGAAACCACAGCGTTGGTTCAACGCGCACGGCGAGCGGAAGACCCGCAACAATTTCTACCAATGGTAGTTGGTGCGCCTAATACCGAACCTCCTACTGAGGCAATCCCCATCTTTAATCTGTCTCAACACAATTTGTGTGGCCCAGAATTAGAACTCCTTAAAAAGGGTCTCTCATTCGTACCAACTGTTCGTCCAAACTTTATGGACCTACAGGCGGAACTACTGAAATTCTTCAGACTTATCCGCCTTAAAGCCTTTTTTCAGCTACACCCTTCTCCTGTGAATAGCTCAAATACCCCCTTTCACCCCCCCTCCACATTTTTGCCCACTGCCGGTATGATCCCCGCAGAAATTATGACCTTTGAAAAACTGGTCATAAATGATCTGGTAGAACTAGAGAAAAAGAAACTCTACATACCTTACAATATATCAAAATCTGAAAGAGAAGCGATTGATACATTAAAAATAAATTCCTCACTCATAATCAAAAGTGCGGATAAAGGAGGCGGGATTGTCCTCCAAGATATCGACGCATACAAAACAGAGGTCCTCAGACAACTCGGCAACACTGACCACTACCAACGCCTCCCAGGGAACCCTACCAAGGAAATCCAAGCCACCATTATGGAAATTACCATCAAGGCTAGAAATGAAGGGTTCCTTAGCAAAAAGGAATATAGTTTCCTGAATGTAAAAAGTCCACGCATACCTGTAATCTACACCCTACCCAAAGTTCACAAGAACATTGACCACCCACCGGGTAGACCCATTGTGTCAGCCTGTGGGTCGGTCTTGGAACCGCTAGGGGCATACGTGGATTTCTTCATCAAAGAGTTTGTTCCCAATACTGTCTGCTACGTTAGGGACAGCATGGCAATGATCAATCTGATAGAGCATCATCCCTTTGATCCTGCCATTAACACACTGTGCACCCTAGATGTAGAATCTCTTTACACCAATATCCCACAAACAGCGGCCTTATTGGTGATCCAAAATATCTTAGACACACGACCCCGCCCACACAGGGTCCCAAGCCTGTTTATTCTTCAACTTCTTGAAGTATGTCTCTCAAAGAATTTTTTCTCGTTTGAAGGCTCATACTACCAACAGATCAAGGGGACATCCATGGGGGCTATTTTTGCCCCCAATCTAGCCATTCTATTCATGGATGCATTAGAGACTGGTGTCATCTTACACAACAGCAATCCTTTTTTTGCAGGAATTTCCCTATGGCGTCGTTACATAGACGACATTTTCCTAATCTGGAACCATGACATTGATGTACTGAACCTGTTTCTTCACTGGTTAAATAACAATTGTGCGGATCTAACTTTCACCATGACCCATGACAAGTCACAAATTGCATTCCTTGACCTGTCAATATACCATCATGAAGGCGAATTACTTACGCGCCTTTACAGGAAACCAACTGAGCGCAACACTCTGCTCAGTTATAATAGTTGTCATCCGAGAGCATTAAAAGACTCATTACCTTACTCACAGTTCCTACGAATAAGACGTAATTGCTCCAACAAAACTGACTACTTCAGGGAGGCCAAAATCCTATCAAACAAACTGAAAATGCGTGGCTATCCGAGAAGAATAGTTAAAACAGCCTCAAAAAGGGCGTGGTACTGTCCACGCGATGCCCTATTGACACCAAAGCCAAAAGAAAATAAAGACAGAATTGCATGTGTGACCACATTTTGCCCCGTATCTAACAAAATCAGAAAATCAATCCTGAAGCACTGGCCCACCGTAAATGCTGGAGTCCTTACCCTGGAGAGACCCCTCTTCGCATTCAGAAAAAATAAGAATCTGAAAGACCATCTGGTGAGGGCAGCACTACCGACCCCCACTCCCTGTACCACTCTTGATTCTAATTGGGGGATGCCTCCACTGAGGGGCCATGTCAAATGTGGACACTGCATTGTTTGCGATTTCACAATTGAAACCAGGAATATCAGTCACAATGGGGTAAATTTTTATATGAAATCGTTCACAAACTGTAACACCTGTAATGTTGTATACGCGATTTTCTGTCCATGCAATAAAATGTATATAGGTCAGACAATTCAAAAGGCCAAGACACGAATCAGCCAACATCGAAGTAGGATAAGATGCAACACGCCGAATGCTCCCATGGTTGAACACTTCACAGAGATGAACCATACAGCTGATGACATCAAGTGGACCATCTTGAAATCCATCAAACTCCCGCAAAGAGGTGGGAATTTGGCCCAAATTATGAACAGAGAGGAATTGAAGTCCATCATTCAATTCAATACTATCAGGACTGGTTTGAATAGGAGTGAGGACTGGACCAATCTGCTCTGATGGCAATGCAAACTATTGGTAGCGAAAATATTCGCCAGGTCTCTGTTAAAAATGTTAAAAATATACATGGATATACATACTCAATCTGTATATAGTATATTGTGCCTTTTCAGCTATAAGTTGATGAAATTGTATATGTGCTTGTTCACCTGCTAGGCACTTACCCAGAGCGCCGCAATTCACTCCCCCGCCACTCCAATATGGCCACCACAATCTACCGGTTGGCACATGACCACTGTCATATGTAGATGTAATCCACCTGGTCACGTATGGAATTGCCGAGCGATTCTCTAAACGCTCGTAACCACTCGATTTATATCACACTGCGCCGTGCCAATGTTTTTTCTGATGGATCTGTATCTATGCATGCTCACCACCTAGGCACGCACTGAGAGCGCCGATTACCACTCCAACATGGCTGCCACACTCCACGCACGGTCACATGACTACTGTCACGTGACCGCACTCCCACAAAGCTCTGAGTCCACGCTTCCCAAAGTGGATGCAACATCGTTTGTGAGGAACAGATGCACCGCCATTCTGCCTACTGCAAGGTAAGATTCTGCCCCTGCCTAAGCTCGTAACCCGAACACGGCAAACATGTGGGCACACCGGAATTTGACTCTCCCCCTTTTTTTTTCCACCATAGCGGATCGTGTAATTTTCCGACCGCCGCAACGGAGTCTCAGGTAACCGGGTTAGAACGCCAACCTGGCGCTCACTCTACTTTATTGAGCTATCGGACGCAGTCACGGATTAACTTATCCCCCTCAGAGGTGAGCCAGCTCTCGCTCCCGCCATTTGGCGTAAGTAACCAAAAATCCCCTTCGCCTCATGGTAATATCCCTAAACTTTTTCCTCAGATTGTTCCCCTATTACCGTTGCCAATCGAGCACTCGTGACTGGGCGGCCATCCCAGGACGCTACAAATATATTGGTAAGAGCCGTTACCTGAAAACGGGCTAGGAACGAGCACTTCTTTGAGCCTGATCGAGTCACCTATATAATGACCATTTTATTTACAGCCTCCTGAAGCACATTATGAACGCCCCCAATGTACTCCCACATTGAGGTCAGCATTGACTGAAAGCGCCTCTCCAAACCCGCTCCTGGGTACGTCGGCGAGTTTTTAATGGAGTCATTCCCACGTTCGATAACTTTAAGACTTGCACTCCCCCACTATTGTCTCACCTTTTTACTGAATTCGAATTGCCGGTAGCTTTTACAAACACAAGGTGTCATTTCCTCACCTTCACAGAAATGACTTTCGTTCACAATACAGGCACATCCCAATCACAACTTAAGGATCTGATCGCCATCGGCTATGTAAACACCTTCACCGCACTGCGATTCCGAATTACATGTCTTTTAGAGTATGACTAAGTTGACCTCTTAAATGCTAAAACACAGAGTAGCGTTTTTAAAAATATTTTCGTCTCTCTGTTTTCTCCTGTTTTTCCTTACAGGCTTGATTGTTATTCCAGGCATATATTAAGTCCTGATGATGATCCTTTTATTTTAGAGCATAGGATCGAAACGCCGTCGACACTGTTATGTAGACATACATTTCTAACATTGTGATTTATTTTTGTATGATCTACTAAAGGGAATACTGCAAATTTAAATTCTAAAGCAGTACCACTGTTTTTGCTCAACCTTTTCTTTGCCTGATGTAAACTATCCTTTCTCTTGCACCCTTTTCTCACCACTTTTCTCTATCTTGATGAGTACGGCACAGGCTTGTGCCTTACTTCAAACATTATTATGTTTGATACGATATTGTAATACTTGAATTGACTCTTTGTCAAACATTCTTAAAAATAAATTCTTTGCCCGGCTGGGTAAAAGAAGAACTGTACATATTGTCCGATTGTGGTCTTTATGTTACCTTATTTTTCTAGAAATTGTTCTAAGCTTAGGACCTTTGTTCTTTTGACAGAGTTGGCTAGAAGCATTGACAACCTTTGGTATTGATTAAATACAGGATTATAGGTCACAGGTGGCACTGCTGAATATAGCTGGCTAGCAGCAGTGGTGCCTCTAGGAAGAAGGAATTGACAAAGCATAACTGGATATACTGGTTTCTTTAATACCGATAATTGTTTACACATCACACACATCACTGTCACAACGTGCATTGATATATTACATTACCAAATTACAATATTCTTATATTAATTTGATGTGACTGTTCGCCTTAATATGCCTGCAAAGTTATATGATTCTATTGGGGCCCAGACCATTTTATTTAGTGAAGTCCATCTGCACACTTTCCTGCATCTTGTTGTAAATTGAATATTGACAAACAGAAGTGTTATTTCCAAAAACAGGTGAATTCTGCAGCTTGTCTGTGTATCTTTTATCTGCACTTTACGGACTCCTCCCATTCCTCTCGAGAGAAGATCCTTCCTCCTACTCATTAGTGTTGTTTCAGTAACTGTTTCTATCACATGTTCATGTTTCATTGAATTGTATTAGGAGAAAAGTGTATAAAAATACATTGTGTAGCATTAGCATTATATACTCCAACTGTCTTTGGGGTGGATGCTCTTGTCCATTGCACAGACAATTGTGACTTGTTAGTTTGCTTGGCCTTTTGCTATTTTTGCATTAAATGTATGATAGATGTGTTGGCCTCCCGGTGTGTTGTGTTTTATTTTACATAGCACAAGAGATGCTGAGGAATATGACAGTCCAGTATACACATTCTTCATATAAATCAACTCACAGCATACTGTTCTGGAGGTTCAGTCCCACAGACATTATCTCTAACTGAACACCCTAGGAAGCATGTGCTTTTCAAACCAGTTGCCCTCTTATGCGGCGTCCTCGCTAATGGATAAGTCAGTATGTCCTGAATTTTAGGAGGGTTACCGTATCTAGTGCACTGTGTTAGAGAGTGCTCACCTGTGGTAGTAAGATGGTAATAGGCACCTTATCACCTATGCACGGTGCAGGGCTTAGAGTTGAAGAGCTCCTCACGCTGTGGAGAAGATTAGGTCACATTTACCCGTTTTCCCATATTTGGTACTGATGAAATGCCAACAGATTGCTCCATGACTACACAAGGCATGAAAAAAGTTGGCCTGAAGTATAGACCCCAGCTTACCAGCAGGTCCATTGGTGATCGACACTTTCACACAGTGATAGGGACCATTAGTTCCTCAATTTCTCTGCCACTGTTTTTAATCTCAAAATGGACCAGGAAGATCACATTAACTATATTGTGGCAACTGGTCGATAGTTGATCTTATATTCAGACTTCACCAATCTCACATCTTATGACACAACATCCTCCGTCCTACAAGGCTCATCCGTCATACTTAGTAAAATATCTCTGACAAAGTGCCCTCTGGTGGTGCCCGCCAGGCATTGTAGCTCCGGCCTGGTGAGGAGCATAGCCCAATGATGAAGCATGTCACCTTCAGGTGAGTGAACGCAACTTGTCTTAAAAGCACATGCTTCCTAGGGTGTCTGCGTTCAGTTACAGATTATGTCTCTGGGACTGAACCTCTGGAACAGTATACTGTGATTTGATCGTGTTTTATTTTAACAAATGTACATAGCAGATATTGGCCCTTCCTTGTTTCACAAAAATGATCAGATACCTGCCTCGGAGTGCAATTCTTACATACGAGAATGGGGTTATCATGTTGCTGCTACAAGGTCCTTACCTGTGGGAGTTATCGGGAACGATGCAGGGGCAGACCCAAACCAGCCACACATGAAGATCAATGACAAATACTGAAGAATTAACAGAGCTTCCAAGCTGGTGACCATTACTTAATTGACCTTCAAAATAAAAGACACGTTTTTAGTATTCTGGTGACTCATGACCATAAAAAACAAAGGTTATAAATTCAATATTGTGTCAAATACTTAGAAAATGGAACTGGATGGCTGAATCGAATGTTGCCCCAGGTCATGCATGACACCGTCCACCACTATTGCTTATGGGACTTGTAGTTTTGTTTTTCTCATTAAAGAAAGTCCCAGTGTTATAAGCGATGTTGGTCAAAATCAGAGGCCTGATGGAGGATGAAGCATGACATGGCTCTGCTTAGCAGTGAGATGACTGACAGTTCCTCAGCCCTTCCATTCTTTGACCTACAGAGGCTCGTTGGACGTTCATATTTTTTTGCAACAACAGAGAAACTTTTATTGCAGCTTGTGTCACTGAAGAGATAAACCCCCTAGGCGTGTTTCAATAACTACTGACAAACATGAACAATCAAGAACATGAGTTTCTGGAAAACTATCAAGCTCCCAATCAGAATCAGCCGCCCTTCACATCCAGGAATTCTTGAGGCTTTGGAGAGGGTGAATTGCACGTGGTATAAGAAGAACACTACATCGACTCAAAGTGCACTTCTCAGGGATGTACTGAAATGCCAGACTCATTGCACACTTAGACAGCTCTTCACCTCCTCCTCCTCCTCAAACTGCTGACCAGCTATCAGGGCAAATGAGCCTGCAGCAAAGCTTCGCTGGCTTGGTTCCACACCGGACCAGGCAAGGTGGTCAACTGCATACTCCTCCAAGTCAGCAAGCACTCTGGTCGAGCCAGTCCTAACCCCATCACAACTATATTAATGGTACTAGGTTATGTTTCTGCCAAATGATTGAGTCAAAAATTGAAAGGTTTGACTATGAAGTGCTGAAAGAGAAATCATGAAGTTTTTCAATATTTCTGAGTCTGCCACAGTACACAGGAGCATTATTTCTCTACAGCAGCAAATCATGTATGTGCCCTGTAAAAAGCACGTTTGAATGAAACATGGAATGCATTGCAGCCAACAAGCTATGTAACATCATCGCAGAGTACAAGATAACTTGTGTTATTATTCCAGCAGAACCAAATGCCATTCCTAATGTGTACGTCATTTTAAAGACAAACCCAGAAAAATGTATGGTCAGTGTTGTTCTTCTGCCTGTTAAAAGACAATCTCCATTAATGTGTCAGGAAATAAAATACTATGAGAAATTCTGCTCTATGGCAGGGTGCTGCCTGCCACTATGTTGCAGGTTACTTCCAACATAATCTGATTTATACATGCATACTCCAGGGTGCTGCCAGCTATCGGGTCTGCACACAGCAGTCTGGAGCCACTCAGGAAGGAGGTAAGCTCTTCAATTCATCTCAAGCCCTTAGGTTACATTCACAGCCTGATGGGTCCGGAGAACTTTATCCACGCTCTAACTGCGCCGAGCAGATAGACGTAGCCCATCATAGGCTGTGTTGTGTGCTGGGTGATGCCTGGCATCTTATTATCGTTGGCGGGAGGATGAAGCTCTGATAGGAGCTACTACAAGAAGAGCAGAAAAACAGGACTACAGATCGCCATAGAGCGACAACTGCCCAGAAGCTGAAGAAAGAACTCTGAAACAGCAAACCTCCTACACTCAGGAGATTCTCCAGGATAAGCAAATGATGGTAATGAAATGCAAACTGCAGCATTATGGTCACATACTACAACATCTTTCCCTTTAAACCGAAGATAACAGCATACAATAAAAAAACTAAACAAAAAGCAACAAAACTAGAAAATGCATTTCCAAATGCTGCAAAAGAGAAGCTGTTAATATAAATGAACAATATTAAACATTGTTGGTACCTTAGTAATGTGTTTGCTTCTGGCTTCACTCCATCTGCAGCAATAATGCTCTGAAAGGAGAAATTACTGCTGTGAGTCTCAGAGTCTTCAGTATTACTGGTCTCAGTCACGAAGACTGCGGTGTCGGAAGAAAACTTTCTCTTATTTGGCTTCCTAAATCCACGAGTCATGCCATCGCTATTAGCAGACACGCTACTGTCAGCAGCATCACAACTTCAGGCAGACCAGCAATGCAGATCTCACCACTCACATTGGGTGAACAGACTCGTCTCTGCTACATACATCTACTCTGTTCTCAAATTTGCTTGGAGCTGCCAAAATGCAAAGAGCTGCAATATATTCCTCACACTTTCCTGACTACCTTGTTTTTAAAAGTTGTGACATTCAAGCGTGATTCTTGGTTCATTTGCAGCTGAATTTTTTTAGAGGTTCTATTGCCACACAATACTATTCCTGTATTCCAGTTTGTCCACAGGGTGCTTCAACCCTGGTAGATTATCAACTGCCTGTTTTGCAGATAATTTCAGATCGTTTCTGTAAGAAACTGAATTAATATTTACGGTAGATGAGGAACAATCATAAATGTTGTCAGAATGTACTTTCAAAGCCATTCAATTAACCTAGGATCAACCCCCTGGTACCTAAGCACGGAACAGGCAGGCTTAACTTAAGGTAATATGTCAAATATTTATGCAGAAACCAAAAAAGTAAAAGTCAAAATGCAAAACAATAAAACACCCAAACCAAAATAGAAAAATAAAGTAAAATGTGTTGAACAAAATGACACTAAAATGACAAAATCCAATAAGGGGAATGAGATATGAACTGTAACGCTGTAAGAATCACAAGGTGCCAATGGATGAGGGGCCCGGGCATGTATTAGTCTCTCTGGAGCTGACTGCCAAGTCAGAGGAAACCAGAGGCCACGGCCTGCAAGCACATAGTTCAGGAATTAGACGCAGGGGTACTAGAAGACATCTAGTGCTCCAGGCTCAGATAGGCCTGCTGGCCTTCAGGGGGATTCGCGGCAGGTTCGTGCGCAAAGTGCTTAGAGTATTGAGAACAAGCAGCAGACACCCAGCAGGGATATAGCAGACGGTCAAAGGCAGCAAGGCCCGGACGAGACTGAAAGGGAGTGACACCTCTGGCCCTCACCATCATGCAACATCATAGTGGAGCTCAGCGGGAGGACACCCCGGTGACAGCCACCCACTGGGGCTGGGACCCCCACAACAAGGCAGGCTGGTCTGGTGATGTGGTAAGAGATATAGCAGCCATGTAATCAGCGAGAAGCAATAAGGATCAGAATCTAAAAGAGATGCTGGCCAAGCTCCCGATGACCAGCAGCGGAGAAGGGAGGCTCTCCCCTAGACACAAATCAGGCAAGATGCAGACACCTCTGAAGCCCTAATTACTCACGCCTTTTTAGAGTCGCTATTCGGTGCATTACGAGGCGACTTGCACATGCTGAAAAGGGAAATAGCGGGTGAGATGAAAGAGATAAACAATGGAGGCCACACGTTCCCCAACGGCACCAACGTCCTCCTTATGATAAGGCAGGACGTCGATGCGGTTGGCGAACGTGTGGCCTCCATCGAGGATCAGCAGCAATCCCAGGAAGAGGAGGTGGAGCATCTACAGCAAGAGATACTCCGGCTCAAGGCTCAACAGATCGATCTCCAGGCACACACAGAAGACCTGGAGAATCAGTCTCGGTGAAACAACATCCGCGTTAAGGGAGTTCCACCTAAAGAAGAAGGGCCAGACATCACACAATACCTGCAGGGTCTCTTCAGGAGCATACTGGGTGCCCCAACTGGATATGTTGGCTTACATTCCAGACTTTCAACTAAAAGAGTGTACACTACGTGCTGCCAGGGACAAGCAACCACTAAGATATCAGGACCACTCCATAGCTTTGTACCAGGACCTGACTCTAATACCCCTTCAAAGTGTAGGGAGTTCCGAGTGGCAACAACGCTTCTTAGAAATCAAGGAATACCGTATTCTTTGGGTCACACTTTCTGGCTGATTTTAATATGGCAGGGCAAACTCCTCCAGCTCAGATCCATGCAGGACACTTGCCAGGTACTGGGCATTGAGAATCCAATTCAGGAGGAGACAGAGGGCCCACAGACGAAAACTCCTCGGGAAAGATGGCATAAGGGTCTACTGGAGGCGTAGCACAGAGCGAGCAACGAGACCGGACCCCAAGACCATGGCACAAGAAAGACTGGCACTGCTGGAGACATTGTTGAAGGAGACATTCCCCCATGATGACACCGTGAACGACTGAGGGACAGATAAGTGACATTTGCAAGGCCGGGTGGCTGGCGAAGAAGTCTGCGGGGAGCGTAGAGACATGGGGAGTGTAGAGACATGGGGAGTGTAGAGACATGGGGAGCATAGAGACACGGGCAAGTGGTCAGGGTCCTGTCCCCCTACAGGAGATGTTCAACTTGTACAGCCTTGGGAGGCAGCTCCGTTCTTCAAATGCAAATCTGATAACAAACATTAGATTTAAGAAATCTCGGATGGGGGGGCAGAACCTTTGGTGTGACTGCCTTGCGTGCATGGAATGAGCTACGTCTTGACCTCCCTGACTTGTTTTAGGAAGAGCCTGAAAACGTGGCTATTTCCCAAAGGTGGTCTTTACATTGTCTTATTGACAATTGATTCTGCTTTGTGGTGTCTATCCGACAATCCAAGCGCCAGGATATCCGAAGGGTGGCAGTTGCGCTATATAGTGCTTAATTCAATTCAATTCAATTCAAGTGTCCACACACATTCCCAACTATTTCGACTTCCAAGGACGTGCACGTACGAATGGCGGGCCCTGAACAATTTGAGGTTAATGGGTTTCTAAGTTTGGGTTAGGGAGGGGCGGGTGGAGAACTGGTATGCAGGTCAAAGGCGTTGAAGAGAGGATCACAGGGCAATGGAGGCCGGGCAGACGTTGGGAGCTCAGGGGTAAGAAGGATCACAGGGTCCCAAATACAGGCAAAAGCTGGTGCACTCACTATGACACACTATTTCCCAGCCCATACTGAAAATTCTCACTCTCAATGCGAGAGGTCTCAACAATCCCAATAAAAGGAGATCCATCCTTTCCTACCTGGATAACATGGAGGCATATGTGTGCCTCCTCCAGGAGACACTGCTCCTCTCCAAAATTAGCATAGAATGAGGTCACAACTCTTTCCCCAGCTGTTCTTTTCATCTACCCTGGTTAAGAGGGCCGTGGCTATTTTAGTAGCCAAGCGTTTTAAGGGGACAGTAGGTGAAAAGGTGGCCGAAATCAAAGAGGATGATGGGAGCAGGGCCATCGATAGTGTAGGTGTTGGTATGAGTATTTTAGATGCCGAAATTGTGTCGCAAACCACCAGAGTTACTGCTCCCGCAATCACCCTTCACCCGATATACGATCAATTCAGGAGCTTCCTCTATTGCCCATAGATAGGAAAGGGTCCCCCCACACCCCTATACCAATAACCATTTCAAATACCAAGGGGTGGTGTTAATAGGTTAAACAGGCCCAGGGGCTCGAATCAGATCAGGTTGTCTAGTACCTCGTGCATTAATGTTCCTGCCCCCCCAAGTATCAATTGCTAATCAGGATGTCCTGAGTCTGCCGCCCGCTGCTTGCCCTTATGTGTTGGTACTGGCAGGAGTACCTACTTTAAGGAGGGATCAGTATGAGTCATGGGACCAGCTACGCAATAAATGTGCGGACTGGCTATCAAGGCACAGAAGCTTCCATATATGCGAAATATAGGATATTATTATGGCACGCAGGGTTGGGTGAGTCAGTGCATCTACAAAAAATATCGAAGGGTAATAATAATTATAATAATAATAATAAGACATTTTTAAAGCACCTGGTTACACTAAGGCCAGTGTGTCCCCACGCTATGATACGCATAGTGATAGGTAAGAGTACCAAGTATCTCTATCTCTATCCCCACAGAGGAGCCCACCCCCTAGTCTCTTTATGAGGCTAGAAGTCGAAGTACACAAGTTACAAGTCAAATACTCACAGTAAATAGCACAGTTTACAATAGGCCCCAGGGGGGTACCAAACTATATTCTAAAATAGTGATATAAGAACCACGACTTGACTCGAGACAAGGCCTAGAGCCTGTAGAATCACAGGGCCCCTTCGGAACCACCCAAGGTAGTGACACAGGGGACCCACGGGGGAGGAGCGCAGTGTGGGAACACAGCCGCAAGCGCCGTTAGCTTCTATGGGGAAAGGCGTGGTTGGAAATTTAAAGTTTCAGGACACTTAAGAGAGGACTACGAACACACCCTTTTGGAATTAGATGGTTCTAGGACCAACACCCATGGGAGCACTGGAGTACTCTTGTTACCTAACCCAGGAAAGCCGGGAGCATAGGTGCCAAATGGTGCCGGGTCCCATCGTCGGTTTCAATGGCGAGTTGCTGCAAAATGCTGCTGACATGAAGAGGAGAAGTGTCCGAAGAGATCTAAGTCTGGATCGAAGATGAGAAGAACCTGAAAGCAGAGGGGACAGAGTCTCGGTCACTAGTCAGTGACCAGGGGCACGATAGCCGAATGCCCACCGATGTCGGGTACTTCAGGTGAGATGAGGGGAAGCTTGACTCTTCAGCCACGAGGACCAGGATGCGTCGATGACAACAAGAAGCAGGATTCAAGTTCGCCCACAAAGGATGTCAAACGCTGCAGCTTCGGTGCCCGGATTGGACACAACAAGCCTTGGCAACAGCACCGAGGCAGAAAGAAAACAATGGCTTCGAAGTGGACCAGCAAGGTCCAGGCGACTCACCAAGCGATGGAGAGTCAGGGCACGTCTGAAGCAACCAGGGAAGACCAAGGAAAATCAGAATTGCCTTCTCAGGTACTCACAAGTCAACGGACAAGGGATCGTGAAGGTACCTCAAGCTGAATCAGAAAATGGCAGCCCTCGGTTCACTCGGAGTGGGTAGGTCAGCAATCTTCAGTGGATTCTCTGCTTCGGGTCGGGCTACAAGTAATCCAAAGCACAGCTTCGAAGAACGTCGAGAAGCTGATGTACTTGCAAATGTGCATGGTGTCCAGGGGTTCCGGTTCCACATTACCCACGATGGCTACATGTCTCGGCTTTGCTGGGGACTCAGATCAGCGTAGGGGAAGTCAGGAAATCCACCTCTGGTGTTGCAAAGTCTTTGGCGTCTGGCTGGAGCTTCGGAGATGCAGACCGGTCAGATGCGTCTTTGGGGCCTGCCAAGCAGGGAAGTAACTCCTTTACTCCAAGGGAGATTATTCAGTCATCTGGCGTTGAACAGATCATTGAAGGTCCAGGATTCAGTTACAGAGTTTCGTCCAGGGATATCTAAAGTTCTGGTTACAGAGGTTCCTTCATTATACCCAAAGAATAGGTTGGACTAGCTCTAGGGACCCACCTATGGGAGGGTTTGGAAAGAGGAGGGGCTACATCCATTTCCTTTGTTCAGTTTTGCACCAGAGCAGGGGCTGGTAGCCCCTGGGGCTGGTTTGAACTGACTGGACTGCCCCCAGTGCAGACTCTTTGAGTGCTCCCACCCAGCCCCAATACACAAAGGCCTGTCTGGGAGGTGGTTACACCTCCCTGTGACAGGAAAACTATTGTCAAGGCCTCCCCTGCTGATTTGCATATGGTCATGTCTGAACTGGGGTGGCAGAGTGGGCTAAAGAACGGTGATGGATTAAACCCAAATCTGTTGACTGGGTGTGAGTGTTTGATTGGTTCAGATGCTCCGTCCATCACCACCCCCTTTTGTACCGCTTTTGGCCGCCATAAATGTGGCAGGGTATGCTCAGACGTGAGTCCCTTGCTCACTTTGCCACTGGATTCAAGCAAGCCGGGCTGAAGACGGCTGGAATGCCAGAAACCGGTCCTCGGAAGCTTGTTTTCGGTCCAGGGAAGACATGGCTTGGCAGTTCGGGCTGGACTGTTCCCATGAGGCACAGGGTCAGACTGATTTGCATATAGCCATGTCTGAACTGGGGTGGCAGAGTGGGCTAAAGAACAGTGATGGATTAAACCCAGATCTTTTGACTGGGTGTGAGTGTTTGATTGGTTCAGATGCTCCGTCCATCACCACCCCCTTTTGTACCAGAAGAGGGGGGCTACACCCATTTCCTTTGTTCAGATTTGCACCAGAGCAGGGGCTGGTAGCCCCTGGGGCTGGTTTGAACTGGACTATGCACAGGGACACCAAATGTGCCCCCAGTGCAGACTTCAAAGCACTCTTGGAGTGCTCCCACCCAGCTCCAATACACAAAAGCCTGTCTGGGAGGTGGATACACCTCCCTGTGATATGAAACTATTGTCAAGGCCTCCCGTGCCGGAGTTTCCGGTCAGCAGCAGGAGGTCAGACTTGTGTCTGTGGCTGCAGCATCCATTTTGTGATGCCAGGGCTATTTTAAGCTGGCACAGGGTATACCTGTGCTGTCATGTCTCTCCCTCTAGAAGGGTGGGATCAAACTCCCACACCAGTTGCTGGTGTGGGGGTATGATTCCAAGGTGTTTGACACCAAACACGACATGTTTCCATGCAGCCAGTCCAAAGTTAGCATTTACCGCAAGGTTATAATGCACTTAAGAGTAGATAAAGCCAGGCAGTGGTATTTGATTTAGGTAGCAAAGCGCCACATAGAATAATTACACACATTATTTTAAGGAACCCAGTATTTGACGGTGCTAAAAGGTGGGGAGAACCACCCCACTCCTCAGGATAGGCCTCTGGCTTCTGGAACAAATGACACTCCTTAGCACACGTCTCACTTATAAAGTAACATAAGTATGTAACACGTTTCCACAAATTCAAAATTAAATAATGCGCAAAAGATTAGTCTTCCTTCTTTTTTGTTGGTCACATTATTATGTGCAAGTCTTCCCAGAAATTATCTACAGCCAACATGTGTTCACCTCCTCTGCACCCCTGGACATGCTTCACCTCCTCTGCCCCCTGGACAGGCCTCACCTCCTCTGCACCCCTGGACAGGCCTCATCTCCTCTGCCCCCTGGACTTTCCTCACCTCCTCTGCCCCCTGGACAGGCCTCACCTCCTCTGCACCCCTGGACAGGCCTCATCTCCTCTGCCCCCTGGACTTTCCTCACCTCCTCTGCCCCCTGGACAGGCCTCACCTCCTCTGCACCCCCCTGGACAGGCCTCACCTCCTCTGCACCCCTGGACATGCCTCATCTCCTCTGCCCCCTGGACTTTCCTCACCTCCTCTGCCCCCTGGACAGGCCTCTCCTCCTCTGCACCCCTGGACAGGCCTCTCCTCCTCTGCACCCATGGACAGGCCTCTCCTCCTCTGACCCCTGGACAGGCCTCACCTCCTCTGCTCCCTGGACAGGCCTCTCCTCCTCTGCACCCCTGGGCAGGCCTCTCCTCCTCTGCCCCTGGACAGGCATCACCTCCTCTGCACCCCTGGACAGGCCTCAACTCCTCTACACCACTGGACAGGCCGCTCCTCCTCTGCACTCCGGGACAGGCCTCACCTCCTCTGCAACCCTGGAGAGGCCTCTTGGTGCTTCTGACAGGAGCTCTCAGTGAAGGATTTATATTAAGGACAGAGGAGCCCAGAGTTCATTCCCCCCATACAGCGCCTCTGACTCCGCCCTGAGCCACGGGACGCTATGCACAGGGCCCGAAGAGAGACACTGCTCCCCTGGACAGGCATCCCCTCCTCTGCACCCCTGGACAGGCCTCTCCTCCTCTGCACCCCTGGATAGACCTCACCTCCTCTGCACCCCTGGACAGGCCTCTTGGTGCTTCTGACAGGAGATCTCGGTAAAGGATTCTCATTAAGGACAGATGAGCCCAGAGTTCATTCCCCCCATAGAGCGCCTCTGACTCCGCCATGAGCCTCGTGGAGCTATGCAGAGGCCCCGAAGAGAGACACTGCTCCCCTGGACAGGCCTCTCCTCCTCTGCACCCCTAGACAGGCCTCACCTCCTCTGCAGCCCTGGACAGGCCTCACCTCCTCTGAACCACTAGATAGGCCTCACCTCCTCTGACCCCTGGACAGGCCTCACCTCCACTGCACCACTGGACAGGCCTCGCCTCGTCTGTGCCCCTGGACAGGCCTCTCCTCCTCTGCGCCCCTGGACAGGCCTCTCCTCTTCTGCACCCCTGGACAGGCCTCTCCTCCTCTGCACTCCTGGACAGGCCTCACCTCCTCTGCACCCTTGGACAGGCCTCACGGTGCTTTTCACAGGAACTCTTTGTGAAGGATTCACATCAAGGACAGAGGTGCCCAGAGTTCATTGCACCCCATACACCGCCTCTGACTCCTCCCTGCGCCTCAGGGTGCTATGTATGGGTTGCAAAGAGAGACGCTTCTCCCCTAGACAGGCCACAACTCCTCTGCACCCCTGGACAGGCCTCTCCTCCTCTGAACCACTGGATAGGCCTCGCCTCCTCTGACCCCTGGACAGGCCTCTCCTCCTCTGCACCCCTGGACAGGCCTCACCTCCACTGCACCTCTGGACAAGCCTCACCTCCTCTGTGCCCCTGGACAGGCCTCTCCTCCTCTGTGCCCCTGGACAGGCCTCTCCTCCTCTGCGCCCCTGGACAGGCCTCTCCTCCTCTGCACCCCTGGACAGGCCTCACCTCCACTGCACCCCTGGACAGGCCTCTCCTCCTCTGCATCCCTGGACAGGCCTCTCCTCCTCTGCACCCCTGGACAGTCCTCTCCTCCTCTGCACCCCTGGACAGGCCTCACCTCCACTGCACCCATGGACAGAGGCCTCTCCTCCTCTGCATCCCTGGACAGGCCTCTACTCCTCTGCACCCCTGGACAGGCATCTCCTCCTCTGCACCCCTGGACAGGCCTCTCCTCCTCTGCACCCCTGGACAGGCCTCACCTCCACTGCACCCCTGGACAGGCCTCTCCTCCTCTGCATCCCTGGACAGGCCTCTCCTCCTCTGCACCCCTGGACAGTCCTCTCCTCCTCTGCACCCCTGGACAGGCCTCACCTCCACTGCACCCATGGACAGAGGCCACTCCTCCTCTGCATCCCTGGACAGGCCTCTACTCCTCTGCACCCCTGGACAGGCCTCTCCTCCTCTGCACCCCTGGACAGGCCTCACCTCCTCTGCACCCCTGGGCAGGTCTCAACTCCTCTATACCCCTGGACAGGCCTCGCCTCCTCTGCACCCCTGGACAGACCTCATCTCCTCTGCACCCCTGGACAGTCCTCTCCTCCTCTGCACCCCTGGACAGGCCTCACCTCCACTGCACCCATGGACAGGCCTCTCCTCCTCTGCATCCCTGGACAGGCCTCTCCTCCTCTTCACCCCTGGACAGGCCTCTCCTCCTCTGCACCCCTGGACAGGCCTCACCTCCTCTGCCCCCTGGACAGGCCTCACCTCCTCTGCACCCCTGGACAGGTCTCAACTCCTCTATACCCCTATACAGGCCTCGCCTACTCTGCACCCCTGGACAGGCCTCACCTTCTCTGCTCCCCTGGACAGGCCTCTCCTCCTCTGCACCCCTGGACAGACCTCTCCTCCTCTGCACCCTGGACAGGCCTCTCCCCCTCTGCACCCCTGGACAGGCCTCACCTCCTCTGCACCCCTGGACAGGCTTCAACTCCTCTGCACCCCTGGACAGGCCTCTCCTCCTTTGCACCCCTGGACAGGCCTCACCTCTTCTGCCCCCTGGACAGGCCTCACCTCCACTGCACCCATGGACAGGCCTCTCCTCCTCTGCATCCCTGGACAGGCCTCTACTCCTCTGCACCCCTGGACAGGCCTCTCCTCCTCTTCACCCCTGGACAGGCCTCACCTCCTCTGCCCCCTGGACAGGCCTCACCTCCTCTGTACCCCTGGACAGGTCTCAACTCCTCTATACCCCTGGACAGGCCTCGCCTCCTCTGCACCCCTGGACAGGCCTCTACTCCTCTGCACCCCTGGACAAGCCTCACCTCCACTGCACCCATGGACAGGCCTCTCCTCCTCTGCACCCCTGGACAGGCCTCTCCTCCTCTGCACCCCTGGACAGGCCTCACCTCCTCTGCCCCCTGGACAGGCCTCACCTCCTCTGCACCCCTGGACAGGTCTCAACTTCTCTATACCCCTGGACAGGCCTCACCTCCTCTGCACCCCTGGACAGGCCTCACCTTCTCTGCTCCCCTGGACAGGCCTCTCCTCCTCTGCAGCCCTGGACAGACCTCTCCTCCTCTGCACCCTGGACAGGCCTCACCTCCTCTGCTCCCCTGGACAGGCCACACCTCCTCTGCACCCCTGGACAGGCCTCACCTCCTCTGCACCCCTGAACAGGCCTCACCTCCTCTGACCCCTGGACAGGCCTCACCTCCTCTGCACCCCTGAACAGGCCTCACCTCCTCTGACCCCTGGACAGGCCTCATATCCTCTGACATCACCATGAATTCCAGGATTAATAAATTGCATCCAAGTGAGTTAGCAGCTCTCCTACCTGATCAGGAACTTGTCCAGGCTCTCTCCTCCTCCTGGGGCTGGGGGGCAGATCTGGGATCTGGGGTCTCTGTGGGTCTGAAGATGGAGGTAACTGCAAAGACAGACAGACAGGGCTCCTTCCTCCTCCCCAGCAGGCTGGACACAGAGCACAGGGAGGAATTGATGTCCGCACTTGCTGCTGATGTTGTCTCTGCCACCGCTAACCAGGAAGAGGAAACTCTTCTCATTCTTATCCAATGTACAGCTCAGTGGGTTTCATCAGCAGACGAGGATCGCCCTCTGGTGGCCGCTGACGGAACAGCCGCCTCCAGGCTCCAGCAGTGAATACATTTCACACAAACAAGCATTTTTACCTGTAAAGACCTGGGATTTCAGATGTCTCAGACGTGAATGTTTTTAAGGCTCAGACAGTTCTAGTACAGGGCCTCACACTTGGCTGCTGCTGTAAAAAAGTATTTATAGCTTCACTTAGGATGAGCATCTACCAAACACTGATGTAACGGACTAAAGAGTATTTTCAGAAAGGTGACAACTGGAAGTGGCAGTCTGTATTTCAATGAATATATCTGTATTTCAAATATATCTGTATTTCGATGAATATATCTGTATTTCAATTAATATATGGGTATATGGGTCAGTTTTCCAATTAAGCTTGGTAGCTTATTTATTCTTTTAAATAATTTATTTGCAGTTTTTCAAATCCACAGCGTCCAAGATAGCAAAGTAAACAGAGGTAAATACCATGGAGTTTAAGACACCAGATCAGTGACAATGAGGCATAGGTCATGTGTCAAAGCGACAATTGAAGGAACAGCTTATTTCTAATTTTCCTGTGCCAGGGGCTTATTCCTTATATTTAATACTGTTAGAAGGGGCGAACTCAGAGGGCCAGGTTATGCTCACCCGGTCACCCCAAGTCCCACCTCTCCCACAGAACTTGCCGAGTCTTGATTGTGAGGTCCTCACCGGGGAGGACTTCGAGTCTAGGATCGTACACACTGAGCTCACACCACACTACGAACAGACACCACACCGTTGGATTCTGGTAACAAGTTCTTTATATAAGCAATAAAACGAAGAAGGCACTCTTATATACACAGTGGTCGCGGGACCACAAGATCGTTGAGGAATCGGGAAGGGGGAAGCGGGACAGTCTTTTAGTCTCTGGGACAGTACGAGGCGTACCCTACGCACAGCTCTCAATCCTCAAGCCGGGGGATACGGGATGATGGTCGTACTGGCTGCTTCACCTCCGTCGAGTCGGCTCAAGTCGTGATGGTGATCTCGATGGTCCAGCCGGACCAAAGTACTCCTCGAGCCGCGACGAGGTCAGCAGGGCTCGATCCGGAGAAGTTCGTGAGGAGCCGCGACAGCGTCAGCAGGGCTTGGGTGGTCTTAGAGGTCGAGCCGCGACAGCGTTAGCAGGGCTCCGATGGTTACGAGAGGACGAGCCGCGGCAGCGTCAGCAGGGCTCCGGTGGTCTTAGAGAGATCGAGCCGCGACAGCGTCAGCAGGGCTCAGGTGGTTCAGTTCCTTAGATGCGAAGAAGGAGCCGCGACAGCGTCAGCAGGGCTCAGGGGTTCAGGATGAGTTCGTCTTAGGGTCAGCCGCGATCAGATCAGCAGGGCTTCAGGTCCAAGATACAACTGCCCGCTAGTCGGGCGGGCCCAGTTATAGTCCTTTGGCTCTTTGATCTCCGGACCCTCGCAGGCAGAGGTCTCCTGCCCTGGGGGCTGGTCGTTGGGGAGGTCCGGTGGTTGGCTCTTTGATCCCTTTGAAAGATGGGTCCGGGAATTCCCAGACGCCCAGCGGGTCTGGAGCCAGCCCTCGGGGAGGCCAGAGGGGTGATCGAAACTGGCCCACAGGGGAGGCCCAAGGGTGTGACAGATACCGGCCCCTCAGAGGAGGTCGGAGGTGCCATCGAAACTCCCTGGCTTATCTCACTCGGGGAGCCCTTTACCCCCCGGCTGGGACTGGCGCGCCTTTGGAGTCTGGGTTTCGCTGGGGCCGGGATCACGCTAGGCCCAAGGAGACAGGGATGTCGGGAAGGGAAGATGGCGTCCGAGCCTTGTGGGGCATGCAGGGTTAGGCGCTCGGAGCCGGGCGAGGAGCGAGAAAGGCAGGCCTGGTCAAGGTTCTCGGGGGATATAGGTTTACTTGGAGTAGGACGACCAGGCTCGGGGTGCAGGCTACACTAATGGGGGGCTGCGCAGGGGACTCGGGGTACAGGCCTACGCTCACAGGGTGTGGAGGGACAGAGGCGAACCACGCCACGAGGCCGGGTCCGACACGCGTCCCCCCCAGCTGAAGGCGGGGGGAACTACCCATCCTCTTGGGGGTTCTCTTCGCTGAGGCGGAAGAATCTGGACAGGCCGTCTGCGTTGGCGTGGTCAGAGCCAGGCCGGTGCTCAACAGTGAAGTCCATCCCCTGGAGAGAGATGGACCAGCGCAGCAATTTGGGACTCTCCCCTCTCATCTGCATTAGCCACCGGAGAGGTGGGTGGTCGGTCTGGACCCGGAAGTGAGTACCGAACAGGTAGGGCCTCAGCTTCTTCAGGGCCCAAACCACCGCGAAGGCCTCCCGCTCGATGGTGCTCCACCTTTGTTCTCGAGGGAGTAGCCTCCGGCTTATGAATGCCACTGGTTGGTATAGGCCGTCCCCGTTCACCTGGGACAGGACTGCTCCGATGCCATGCTCGGATGCGTCCGTCTGGACTACAAACTCTCGTGAGTAGTCTGGGACCTGTAGGATGGGGGCGGTGCACATAGCGTGTTTCAATGTTTCGAACGCCTCTTGGCAGGTGGGGGTCCAGCTGACTTTCTTCGGCTGGTTTTTGGAGGTTAACTCCGTGAGGGGGGTTACGATGCTGCCGTACCCCTTGATAAATCTCCGGTAGTACCCCGTGAGCCCTAGAAACGCCCGCACTTCCGTCTGGGACGTGGGGGCCTCCCAGGCCACGATGGCTTCGATCTTGGGCTGGAGGGGGGCTACGAGGCCGCTTCCGACCTGGTGCCCGTGGTAGACTACGGACCCTTGTCCGATCTGGCACTTGCTCGCCTTAATGGTGAGCCCGGCCCTTCTCAGGGCCGTCAGCACCGCCCAGAGGTGCTGGAGGTGCTCGGGCCAGTGGGTACTGTACACTGCGATATCGTCCAGATACGCAGCGCTGAATTCCTCCAACCCCGCCAGTACCTGGTTCACCAGCCTCTGGAAGGTGGCGGGGGCGTTCTTCATCCTGAAGGGCATCACCCGGAAATGGTAGTGACCATCCGGGGTGGAAAAAGCGGATCTTTCCTTAGCTCCCTCGGTGAGGGCGATCTGCCAGTATCCACTGGTCAGGTCGAACGTGCTTAGGAAGGGAGCAGCCCCAAGGCGATCAATAAGTTTGTCTGCTCGGGGGATGGGATGAGCATCGGTTCTGGTGACTGCGTTGAGCCCGCGGTAGTCAACGCAGAACCTCAGCTCGGGAACAGCACCGGGGGCGGCTACCTTCAGAACCAGGACCACGGGGCTAGCCCATGGGCTGTCAGAGGCTTCGACCACCCCGAGAGCTAACATCTTTTATACCTCGGCCTTGATGCAGGCCCGGACTCGGTCAGGGACGCGGTAGGCTCTGTGCCGTACCGGTGGGCTGTCCCCGGTGTCCACGTCATGGACGCACCGGTTGGTGACGCCGGGGGTGAGGGAGAAGAGGTCCGAGAACTGTCCCAGCAACTGGCGACAGTCCTCGCGCTGCTCGGAAGAGAGGGAGGAGGAGAGACTCACTCCCTCTACAGAGCCATCTTTTTCTTTCGTGGACAGGAGATCGGGGAGAGGCTCCGTTTCTTCTTCTTCCCCATCGTCCGTGGCGAGGAGTAAGCTCAACTCGGACCGGGCGAAGTGGGGCTTGAGGCGGTTCACGTGAAGGACCCGCAAGGGGTTCCTGGGGGACTCTACATCGATGAGGTAGGTCACCTGACTCTTGCACTCTACCACCTTGAAGGGCCCTGTCCACTTGTCTTGCAGGGCACAGGGCTCTACGGGGGCCATCACCCAGACCTGTTGTCCGGGCTGAAACTCGACCAGAGTGGCATTCTGGTCGTACCACCGTTTCATTTCTTCTTGGCTGGCCTCGAGGTTTGCCTCGGCCAGTTCTCTGAACTTCCTCGTCTGGTTCCGGAGGGCCAGAATGTATCGAAACACATCAGGAGGGGGCTCTGGGGCCGCCGTCTCCCACCCTTCCTTGACCAGGCTGAGGGGTCCCCTGACGGAGTGCCCGTAGAGCAGCTCGAAAGGGCTGAACCCCAGGGACTTCTGGGGGACTTCGCCGTACGCGAAGAGAAGACAGGGAAGGAGGACGTCCCACTTACGCCTCAGGGGCTCTTCGAGACCCATGATCATTCCCTTGAGGGTCCGGTTGAATCGCTCCACCAGACCGTTACCCTGGGGGTGATATGGGGTGGTAAATTTGTACGTCACCCCACATTGGTGCCAAAGGGACTTCATGTATTTCGAGATGAAGTTGGTCCCTCGGTCGCTGACGACTTTTCGGGGGAATCCCACCCGGGACAAGATGGCCATGAGGGCCCGCCCCACTACGGGGGCGGTCACCGTTCGGAGGGGAATGGCTTCGGGGTAGCGGGTGGCATGGTCCACCAAGACAAGGATAAAGCGGTGACCCAAGGAGGTCCGGGGGTCGAGGGGACCCACAATGTCGATTCCCACCCTCTCAAAGGGGGTACTGACCACGGGGAAGGGTTGGAGGGGAGCCTTGCGCCTCCCCCCGCTCTTTCCGCTGGACTGACACGTGGGGCAGGACTTACAGTGGGCCTCCACATCGGAGCGCATGCCCGGCCAGTAAAAGTGGGTGACTAGGCGGTGATATGTTTTGTCTTGACCCAAGTGTCCCGCCAGGGGCACATCGTGGGCCAGGTTCAGGAGAAAGCTGCGGAATCGTAGGGGTACCACCAGCACTCGGGCTGACCCTAGTTCGGCAGACTTTTGCTCGCTGTACAAGAGGCTGTTCTCCCAATAGACAAAGTGGGAGCCGGTCTGGTCACCCGCGGCCTGGGCCGCGGCCTGCTGCCGCGGCCCAACCAAGGATGGACAGGACGTCTGCTCTAGGCAGAATTCTTCTCGGGACGGTCCTCCTTCCTGGCGCCACTGGGCCAGCTCAGGAAGGTCGTCCAGGCTCGGGGTCGATTCGACGCCAGGTCCGAGGGGACCTGCGTCGGGGGGGAAGCTCTCTCCGGGGAACAGTTCAGGGGTCTCAGAGGGTTCAGGGACCTCGGGGTCCTCAGGGGTCGCCGGTGCCGCCTCTAAGGTCACCCCTTCGGGGGTGGCCCTTCGGGCGGTCATCGACCGGGTACTCACACAGGCCCACTCGGGCAGGCCCACCATCACCAAGTGGGTCCTTTTCTCAACCCGCTGCCATGGGGAGCTCTCCAGATTGTTGCCGAGCAGGCAGTCCACGGGCATGTCTGAGCGGACCGCCACTCGTAACTCTCCGGAGACGCCCCCCCATTCGAACGGGACTTGAGCTATCCGGCAGGTGCGGACGGAGTTATCGGCTGTGATCACCCTGCAGGAGATGTGGGGAACAATCTGGGCTTCGGTGACGAGGTGCCGTTTGACGGCGGTGATACTGGCCCCAGTGTCTCAGAGCGCCCCTATGTGATGGCCATTGACAGTCACCTGCTGTCGGTATTTCTCTGTATTGTCGGGTAGGAGGGCTCCTGGGACCATCTCCCTATCACCCAGGGAGACTAACATCATGGCTGCGGGGTCAGCTCCCTCGAACTCCTCTTCTCCCCCCTCCTCTTCTAGGGCTACTGAGGTGATGTGGCGCACTGGGGGCCCTGCAGCGGCAGGTTTCTTGAACAAAGGGCAGCGGGGGTCATTGGCATAATGCCCTGGTTGCTGGCAATGGAAGCAGGCTTGGCTGACTCGGGCCCCGGCTTAGCTGGGGGGAACCCTGCGCGCGCTGTGGGAGGCGAGGTACCTGGCTGGTTTCTGGGGGGACTGCGCGGGGACCCTCCCTGGGATCCCCTCTGTCTATTCTGATTCCCTCCTCCCCTCTGGCGGGAAGATCCATGTTCGTTTCGTCCAGAGTCTCCCCCGGGCCCCCGGGGTACTCTGGTGCTCACCCAACGATCGGCCTCGACGGCCAGTTTCCGTGGGTCCGCCAACTTGCTGTCCAGGAGGTGCTGTCGGAGTTCCACAAAGCAGTTCAGAGACAAATGTTCGTAGGCAATAAGGTCAATGAGCACCTCAAAGGTGGACACCTTGCTGCCCTTGATCCACCCCTCGAGGGCCCGGCTGTAGAAGTTGATATATTCTACCCAGGTGGTGCCGGGGATCTTCTTGCATTCTCTGAAGCGTTGGCGGTACATTTCTGGGGTGAGCCCGTACCTTGTGAGGAGGGCCTCTTTCATGTGGCTGTAGGAGGTCTGTTCGGCAGATGGTAGATCGAGCAGGGTGTCTCTCCCTTCACTCAAGAATCGCCCCCACAGCCCGGCTCCCCAATCTTTCTGCGGAACTCGGTGTGAGGTCATGGCGACCTCGTAGGCCTTGAACCATTGCTGGATGTCATCGTTTTTATAATATTCTTTGACCACATCCTTGGGGATGTGGACCTTGGGTTCCACCGGAGGAACAGACTCTCGGGACGCTGCTGTGCGGTTGTCTTCGTTCCGGGCCTTTAGTTCCATTTCCAATATGCTGCGCTCGTGCTCCAGCTGGAGCTTCTTTCCGTCATGTTCTCGCTGGAGTTTCTTCTCCTCCAGTTCTCTGTGGAGCTTTTTCTCCTCTAGTTCTCCTTGCTGCCGCAGCTGCTCGATGGCTAGCTTTTTCTCGGCCAGCTTGAGTTCTACCTCCATCTTCAAACGGGCTAGTTATAGCTCGTGGTTCCGGTCGCGTTCTCGGTCGGTCATCTCTTCTCGAGACAGACCTCTCTCTGTGCTGTGAGTCCGCGTCGGGGACACTGCTCTTTCTTGCTCTGGGGCGTGGGTTTCGATCAGAGGTGCTCCCCCTCCATCGGCTTCTGTCGGTGCTGGAGGTTGGGCTCCGGTCTCCACCCAGGCTGTTAGAGCTTGTTGAAAGTCCTCTTTGGTGTTTAATCCCGTTGACGGGATACGGAGATCTTTGCAGAATTGCTTGAGCTCACGGTGCGAATAGTCTCCCAGAAGCTCCATCTGGAAGGTGGTCTTGTCGCTCGTGATGCTCATGGTTGCTCTTCGTTCGGGTAGTGTGTCAGTACTGTACGATCCCTAGACGTAGGTTCTTATCGTGACGCTGCCACCAATGTTAGAAGGGGCGAACTCAGAGGGCCAGGTTATGCTCACCCGGTCACCCCAAGTCCCACCTCTCCCACAGAACTTGACAAGTCTTGATTGTGAGGTCCTCACCGGGGAGGACTTCGAGTCTAGGATCATACACACTGAGCTCACACCAGACTACGAACAGACACCACACCGTTGGATTCTGGTAACAAGTTCTTTATATAAGCAATAAAACGAAGAAGGCACTCTTATATACACAGTGGTCGCGGGACCACAAGATCGTTGAGGAATCGGGAAGGGGGAAGCGGGACAGTCTTTTAGTCTCTGGGACAGTACGAGGCGTACCCTACACACAGCTCTCAATCCTCGAGCCGGGGGATACGGTATGATGGTCGTACTGGCTGCTTCACCTCCGTCGAGTCGGCTCAAGTCGTGATGGTGATCTCGATGGTCCAGCCGGACCAAAGTACTCCTCGAGCCGCGATGAGGTCAGCAGGGCTCGATCCGGAGAAGTTCGTGAGGAGCCGCGACAGCGTCAGCAGGGCTCGGGTGGTCTTAGAGGTCGAGCCGCGACAGCGTTAGCAGGGCTCCGATGGTTACAAGAGGACGAGCCGCGACAGCGTCAGCAGGGCTCCGGTGGTCTTAGCGGTCGAGCCGCGACAGTGTCAGCAGGGCTCCGATGGTTACGAGAGGACGAGCCGCGACAGCGTCAGCAGGGCTCCGGTGGTCTTAGAGAGATCGAGCCGCGACAGCGTCAGCAGGGCTCAGGTGGTTCAGTTCCTTAGATGCGAAGAAGGAGCCGCGACAGCGTCAGCAGGGCTCAGGGGTTCAGGATGAGTTCGTCTTAGGGTCAGCCGCGATCAGATCAGCAGGGCTTCAGGTCCAAGATACAACTGCCCGCTAGCTGTCGGGCGGGCCCAGTTATAGTCCTTTGGCTCTTTGATCTCCGGACCCTCGCAGGCAGAGGTCTCTTGCCCTGGGGGCTGGTCGTTGGTGAGGTCCGGCGGTTGGCTCTTTGATCCCTTTGAAAGATGGGTCCGGGAATTCCCAGACGCCCAGCCGGTCTGGAGCCAGCCCTCGGGGAGGCCAGAGGGGTGATCGAAACTGGCCCACAGGGGAGGCCCAAGGGTGTGACAGATACCGGCCCCTCAGGGGAGGTCGGAGGTGCCATCGAAACTCCCTGGCTTATCTCACTCGGGGAGCCCTTTACCCCCCGGCTGGGACTGGAACGCCTTTGGAGTCTGGGTTTCGCTGGGGCCGGGGTCACGCTAGGCCCAAGGAGACAGGGATGTCGGGAAGGGAAGATGGCGTCCGGGCCTTGTGGGGCATGCAGGGTTAGGCGCTCGGAGCCGGGCGAGGAGCGGGAAAGGCAGGCCTGGTCAAGGTTCTCGGGGGATCTAGGTTTACTTGGAGTAGGACGACCAGGCTCGGGGTGCAGGTTACACTAATGGGGGGCTGCGCAGGGGACTCGGGGTACAGGCCTACGCTCACAGGGTGTGGAGGGACAGAGGTGAACCACGCCACGAGGCCGGGTCCAACAAATACGGTTTTATATCCTCGAACAAGACTGAATTGTAGGTTCTAATTAGGTTTTGAGTTTCTGGTTTAAGAGCACAACGGTCTCCTAAATTATTAAGATAGCGGTCTCTTCCAGGCTTTGGTGTTTTGTTTACAGTAACCACCATCCTCTCTCAACAAAGATTCACTGACAAAAAATAAAGCAATATATCTTTGAAATAATTAATTCCTAAGATAGGGCAACCAAGTATGAACCAGAAATTTCTCACACAGTTTGCATTGTATCATAAAAATGAGTGGGTGTTACTGGTCTGAGGAATAGGGGAGGGGCATTTCACTACTCGAAAATATTCTTCTCCTTCACATAGGCCCCTATATCACAGTACACTCGTCATCAATACACAGCTGATTAGTGAGTGAGTCAACTCTTTGTAGCATTGTCATGCAAGCAGCCTTGAATGCCTCGATAGCAACATTAATTCAGACATGCATACATCAGAGCCCTCAAGCCTCACTCATCACGAGTGACACTAACACATTTGGAGGTCGGTCTGAAGTCTCACTCAAACCTGGCCCATTCTTCCAAACTATGGGGGTTAACTAGAACTTCACACATGACTATTCGGCATAGAGCAGACCCTCTGTCCCTCATTTTGGTGGCAAAACATTTCTCATATTTCACCATGAGTACTGCACACAGTTCAGTAGAAGGTTACATTGAATGTCTATTTTAGTGAGACTTGGTTGTTAATTTTATCACTTTACATGTGTGCTGATCATGTCTATAAATTCAGTAATGTCTCTTTCTTTGGAATTGTCAAAGTCAAATGTTAAGTGACTCCACTCCCTGTGTCTTATTTTAAATACCTAAATTCTCTATTGATTTTTCATATACAATGAGCATATTACAGGGATGGAAGTTTATCGATTCAGCAGAGTCCAAGATACTGCTGTGTAAACTAGAACTTGTGAGAAGACATTGAAAACAGGAAAAACAGTAAATGAAATAAACCCTCTAGATAGAGGTGATTTGGTTCCAAAAATCCCGCAGATGATCAGGGAAGGAGGATGAGTGAGAACACGAGGGGAAGGGATATGGGAACAGGAAAAAAAATGCCAGGGTGCCATGCCCCATGGTTGTCCCCAAAAAGACAACTCCCACTATGAAGGCCAGAGCCAGCTAACTCTTACAGTGGTGGGTTGAGTCCTGGAATACTGACATTTTGTGAAGCGAGGTCAGACGGGCCATCAATTGCAGTGCCACCCCTAGGTTGGTCATCAAGGTATCCGAAACGGAGCCCCAGTTGCACAAAGTACTGTACAGTCCGCAGGAAATGTAAAATATCACAGGCGAGTGCGCCACACCTCCAGCACTCGGAATCGTCTGCCGTATGTGCTTTATAGATCCACTCCGGCGTCCAGTTCCAGTGGTGTAGGAACTTGAAGTAACTGAATTTCAACCTGACCTCCCGGAGGAAACTGCCTTGGTCTTTCCAAAGGTCGTGCCCGTCCTGCTCAGATAGTAAGAGGCACAGCCTCTGCTCCCACAAACAGCATAAAGTGTGGGCAGTGGTGCTCTAAAAAAGGCTGTACGCAGCTGTAACATACAATCCCACCCAGTGTCCTTGTATCGTTTCCACATCAGAATATTATGAAACATTGGGTCAGTCTCAAGATCATAAGGGGGAGCACCCGGCATGTGTCGCAGGCTCTGCGTGAGCTGTCGATACTGTCAGTGATGTGATTGTGGCAGCCCATAATCACGCATGAGTGTAGCAAAGCTCCCAACTCACCGCCCCCTACTTTATCGTCCACAGAGCGTATTCCTCTGGTCCTCCACTGTGTAATGAGAGTTAAGATCATATTTGGACCCAAGCAGCTCCTTCAGAAGAGCAGGTGTCAGCAATGCGTTATACGTCTGAGTCAGATGAAGCGGGAGGTCAGTCAACCAACACTGTTATGCCTCACAGTGGTACTTATAGGCAGCCAAATCATTCATCAAATTGCCTCTCAGAAGCCATCCTGCCCTCCGACAGCACCTGTGAAGAGGAGATGGACCCAGCGTTCTCCTCCAAGTACTGGCTCAGATATTGGAACTGTCTGGGTTTGTTTTCAGGGGCTTTATACCATGCTGTATACATATGCCAACGGGCCTGAGGGGTTTGCAACAATCGAAGTTTATGGTCGTGAACCAGAAGATCATGATCAGAGGTACTGTAGGAGGATCAAGGCGTAAACGTTTACAATGGAAGCAGGAGGTGAAAGTATAGTCCATGTCCCTCAGGTGCGCCAATCACCATGGATCCATCAAGGCATGATCATCAATAATGTCAGAGAGGATGAACCGGTCTCGGGGCTGCCTGGTCGTATGGTTTCTGGACTTGTCAAGGTGCCATATTCCAGCACTCCCCCCCCCCCATGAATACCCGGCTGTCCCAAAAGAGAGCAGGAGTTTGGTCAGCTGCCGAGGCAATGATAGAGCCCACGCACAAAGATTCAAAGGGTATCTGAACCTTCGCAAAATTATATATCTGCCATGGGGGGGTCCTGCCACGTCCACAGTGTGCAAACCCCCAGCAATTTGTGAAATAAGATGTCCAACCCACTCTGCCCCTGTTCCAAAGGAGTAGATGGGTGTGTAAGGGTAGTCCGGATCCCGCTGGCATGTAGTACCGTACTCATCCAATCCCTTCTGAGTTTATCATGTTCAATAGGTGACAGGTGTGTTTCCTGGAGCAATGCTTCATCAAGGTGATGCAACTTCTGAAATGAGAGGATTTCCTGCTTTTGATAAAATAGGCCAGGCTGTTGACATTAAGGGGCATATTTACAAGCAATTGGAAGAGTATGGCATTAGACTCCTTGGCTTAACGCCACACACTCCACTGCTGAGCACCAAAGCAGGCAGCCTTGCACCATAGTGCAAGGGTGCCTGCGTTGAGGGGAACAGGCCTGCCAAGTACCACGCATTACGGGTTAGACTAACGCATTTCAATGTGGTGGTCTGCATCACCGTACTGAAATGCAAAGTCACACATTTTTATAGCTTTCTGAACTGTCAAGTGCTGGAGCGATGCTATAATATTTAGAAGTAAAACTGAGCAAAGCTGACAACGCACGTTTAGGGGTTCTGGTTAAGTTACATTCAGTCATGCCACTCCAATCCGTCACGTGAGATTGCAATGATTTGCCCAATGCTGAGCTGTTTGCCAGGGCCGTTTTCGGTTTCCAGTCGGGCCGTGGCTTGCTCTGTCACAATAGTGCCTGCCACAACCGGTATTTATGTCCTACAGTCCCAATCCTGGGAAGGGGGCGCTTGCATTATGTTGTCGATTTTACTCTGGTCTGGGTTCTGGCGCAGGCAAAACAAATCCTACATTTATATTGGAAGCCGAGTCAGACCGTGTCTTATCGCGTGCATAGCTGCTCCTCAAATGTTGATAACATAACTGCCATCGCCTGCAGACAGCGCCAGGCACACGTGGATCCATGAACTGCGCCTTGCCTGTTGATATGTTCTGGCAAGGTTTGCCACGCTTATTCATGATTGCCGCAAGGCAGACATTCCAGCACATGCCCAAAGCCACAAGCTTTGCAGCAGGCTGCAGCAGTGAATGTACTCTTTCCTGGTGTGCTCGAGCCTGCCATAGTCGGGTCAAGAGAGCATTCGGTTTGCTGCATCCTAGCGCCAGATATCAGAGTGACAACTTGGATGACTTCATATCTGCAGCCAGCAGACTCTCATGCAGGTGGACTCACTCACAGCAGCCCTGAGCCGGGGTCTCAGCACAGGCGCCACTGCCACGTCACCAGTGAGGCGCTCCGATGGGCTGACACACTCCCCCACTCATACGTGAACTGGCAGCCTGGGGGAGTCATGCATTTAGGGCCCGATTCACAAATGTAAACTGAGACCAAAGTCTAACTTTGCAACTTTTGGTGTTCACAAAGGGAATTTACGTGTAGTAAAGTTAGACTTTTGTCTCAATTTAATTTAAGTTTTGGTCTTAAGTCTAATTGAGTGTAAACTTAAGTTAAACTGAGAAAAAGTCTAACTTTACTACTCGTAAATGCCCTTTGTGAATACCGAAAGTCGTGAAGTTAGACTTTCGTCTCAGTTTACCTTTGTGAATCGGGCTATGAGTCTGTACTGAAGTTCACTCTGACCGCTGCAGGCAGATGTTTTAACAGTAGTAGGCCGTAATTCCAATTAGTTTACACCAAAATGAGTCGTCGGCATAGTTTTCCTAATTTATATCTCACTCATTTGAAACTGACACAAATGTTATGCTTGTAGGTTAACTTGTTACATTCACAAAGAGTGAATTAAAAATGCGTGAACAAATATAAGATGAATGTTGTGTCTTCAGTGACTTCTTAGAGTTTCTCGTTACTCAAATTAGTGTAGTTTCTGATATTTATCTTTCCCTATATGTTTCATTGCTTGATTTTAAGTGTCACTCAAAGTCATTGAAATGTCACTCGTAATTACACTGAAATTATGAAAATGTCACACATAGCAATCAGAAACCTTGGCAGCTCTGTGGATGTTTTCAAGATACGCTCATTCAAGTGCAGGCCTCACACTTGGTTGCTGCTGTAGAAAAGTATTTATAGCTTCACTTCACATGAGCATCTTCCAAAACCTGATATCGAGGACTAAAAGTATTTACAGAAAGATGACAGCTGGAAGTGACAGATTGTATTTCATGGAATAAATGAGAATATTTGTCAGTGGTGCAATTTTTAAGAACTTTATTGTTTTTTTTCAAATGCACAGTGTGGTACATAGCAAAGTAAACCGAGAAAAATACCACACAGTTTTATACACTAGGGGCCGGATGTAGGTAATCCTCATTTACCGACTCTAGAATACCGAATTTTACTGATTCGGTATTCTAGATTCGGTAAATGAGATGTAGCTAAAAATTAGGTAGGAATCGGTAATTACCGAATCGGTAATTACCGAATCAGTATATGCAATTGATTCCTATGGGCCTTGAAGCCCATAGGATTCATTAGCAAATATCGATTCGGTAATTACCGAATCGGTAAAATTACCGAATTTACAAGGGGGACAGGGTGTCACTTTGACACCCTGTTGCACCCCTGTTTCTGGGTTGTGTGCCATGTGGCACACAGACATGCCCTAAGGGCCTTAGGGCATGTCTGTGTGCCACATGGCACAGGTGTACATGCACACATGTTGTATGTACACAGGAATTCGTTATTTACCATGAAATAGTATTCCATGGTAAATAACAATTAGGTAAGGGCCTATGGCACTGATTACAGTGCCACCTACATCTTGATTTACAGAATCTGTAAATTTACCGATTAGGTATTTTACCGATTCTGTAAATTTACCGAATGGGTAAATATACCGATTCTGTAAATAAAATGCCCCCTACATGCCAAATCCCAAATACCGGTCGGTAACGGCCGATATCGGCCGTTACCGACCGGTAATTGACGTCCTACATCTGTCTCCTAGATCAAATAAAGTGTGGCATAGTTCATGTGTCAAAGCAAACTTTGTGTCAAAGCGCCTTGAGACCCTCCCGGGTGAGTAGTGCGCTATACAAATGGCATGATTAATTGATTGATTGAACATGTTAAGGAAAGCTTGCTAGTTTTCCGGGCTTGCCTAGGCAGCGCGCATGCTCTAGGAAAAATGACCTCTTGGAGTCGCTCGGGACTACCGGCCTACGGCTTGCTGTTACGTGCATCAACTCGCAAGTGCTCGTGCACCACTTGCGGGACTTCCGGCCTACGTGCACCACTTGCGGGACGCTGCATTTGTATTCGCGGCTGGGCTTGTTTTAAATCAAAAACGTGAATTGTTCCCACTTTGCTGTGCCTTTCTTGTCTACATGTGTAAGTGCATGCATTCCTCAAGCTAGGGAGGGCGGGCGTGTCCCTTCTCACTCTTGCTTACTTACACCAGCTGTCACAATGGGGATCACTGGGTCAGTATTCAGGGCTGGCTAATCTTCACACTTCGGCAACACTGACCGATATATACCAGTCGGTACCTGTTGAACCACCAAGTGTCCACAGATGCTGGAAGGCTGCCGTGCTTTGCCGTCCATTGACTCTCTCAAAGATGACCTGTCCTGACCAGGGAGTTACTTTTGTCCAGTGTGAGTGGTGTGTTTGCTGGAGCTCTTTTTATGGGTGTTGGGATACGCGTGTCCTATCCGTGGGAGACTGCAGCGAAGAATACAGTTCTGTCCCGGGAGCTGGGCGCTCTGTGAGCAGAAAACGAAGTCCCCCGAGAACACGAAACCCCTTTTATGCAGACTCTGTTCTGTTTAAGCACAGTTTGTTTTATTTTCTGAAGTGTAAATGGCACATTTGGGATGCCCTGGCTTTGCACTCGTGTTCTGCAGTGTAGCACAACTTGGCAGGCGTAAAGTTCAAAAGAAAGAGCCAACTTTTGCCATTGCAAATGGTACACGTAGAGGGTGGCTTGGCAGGTTGTAAATATTGTCTAGGTGCTCCAGTGTGGGTTTTTTTTGTTTTGCGTCTGGGAGAAGTGGGGCTGGGAGATAAGCTCTTTGCTCCGAAGCCCACATTTTGGTCATGTGGAGATGAGTGGATTAAAGTCTAGATGCCCTTCGGCAGGCTTCAGTGTGGCCGCTCCACTCACTGCCTTTCTGTGTAGCCCACACATGGGTTCATGGTAATGAACCCTATCTCCATAGGCAGACCATGCAGTACGTGCCCCAGTTTTTGTGTCTCTTTTAATTTCTGAAACTGGGTTCTTTAGATATATATTGGCGACCCAGTTAGCTTGTGTCGTAGGTGACTGCCTAGTACTCTCATACGGCTGCACCACTCCCGTGTAAACCTTTATATGGGTGATTGCACCATAAAGGCAGAAACAAGCATGGTCCTTCATAACATCAAACATAGAATTCTGTTTTTGATTGCATTTTTTTTCTGTCTCTTGTTCCAACTAGCTTCTGTGAAGTGCCATTTCAGCTGCCTGCAGTTTAAGTGCTGGGTTAAGTGTGGTCTCCTTAAGAAATAATAAAATGCCTGTGAGAACTGAAAGCATTGGCATTTGTAAAACATCACTAGTAAAACAACCACGAGTTGCTGTTTTTACACTGCACATTTTTATTGCAAGCATATGATATGGGGGCAGTGTTTATCATTTTCTTTCAGTTTGTGACACATGCTTCCAATAAAACTAAGATTTCCACCTTGCCAAGGCTAGCACCATTGGTTTTGCAAATGCTTGCTTGATCTTGTTATTAGCTCCTGTTGGTATGAACTCATGCAGCAAGCTAGAGCCTCGAAGGTCTGCATGAATCAAGGGATTTGTTATTTGTAGACGTGCAATGAAGTCTGTGCTGGCCAGCCTGTGGCATGTTTATGCAGACTCGACGGGGTGCTTTTGCTATAGTCCCCACTTTGTTTCTGGAACTCAGAGTTTGTTGCTTCGGCCTGCATGGGGGGGGCTCTCAGGGGGCACTGTGGATGGTAAACCCCACCCCAGGTGACCCCTAAATGTACATCATTCAAGGTGATCAGTAAAAGGCGATGTTGATGAGCTGGTGTCTGAAGGTTGTGATCCTAACCTTGGCTTCTCCACTTGACCACGATGGCATGAACCTGTGACACGAATGTCTCGTCCTGCACCTCTGGCTCTCTACCTGGCGAGCACGGCAGCAGACTGAGCCTCAACTTCAAGAGTATCTGTTTGGACCAGCCACGCCTAGAAGTGTCTCCCTCGCCTTATATTGTACTAGTCTCACTATTCACCATCTGGTGAAGTGAGACCACGAGAGCTGTCTCGTCTGCTACAATAATAACCTTTATTTATTTATTTATTTATTTATTGAAGTTTTGTATAGCGCTGGCTGGACCCGAGGGTATCAGAGCGCTTCACAGCAAATAGAGATCGGTAGCAAGGAAAATAAACATAAGTAAACAGGAATCAGGAATCAGGAGCAGCAGGTAGGAAATAGAGTCTGTAAAACAGCAGCTTGAGCGCAATAATGATCGGAGTTCACAAGCGAATCAATCGGCTCTGGTTCAGAGAAATATCGGACTTCACTATCCGCGTGTGGTTCTCATTAAGCACCGGAGTGTTGAAGCGCTGCGCCGGCGTCTAGGCGCTGTTCATCGGGTGAGGTGCATGCTAGGTGGAGGCCACGATCATGAAAGGCTTCTGCTGTGTCTTAAGAGGTTGGCGAGATGCTGCTTGCTTGCGCTGCCGCAGTCCACAGGTGACCGGCCACTTCGACGTGTACAGTGGGAGTTGTAGGCCGTGTGTGCTGTGGGGTGCATCCTGCTTTTTCCTTCCACATCGGCTGTTTTTGAGTGGAGTGGGAGTTGTAGGCTGTGTGCTGTGTGGTGTATCCTGCTTTTTCCTTCCACAACGGCTACTTTTGAGTGGAGTGGGAGTTATAGTACGGGTGTGCTGTGCGGTGCATCCTGCTTTTTTCTTCCACACCGGCTGCTTTTGAGTTTAGTGGGAGTTGTAGTCCGTGTGTGCGGTGCGATGCATCCTGCTTTTTCCTTCCACACCGGCTGTTTTTGAGTGGAGTGGGAGTTGTAGTCCGTGTGTGCGGTGCGATGCATCCTGCTTTTTCCATCCACACCGGCTGTTTTTGAGTGGAGTGGGAGCCGAAGGCCTTGTAGCTACCTGCTGGTGTCCCTTCTATGGATGGATGGATGGATGGATGGATGGGTTTTTATATAGCGCAATATCACCGCCAGGTCTCAAAGCGCTTTTGCATTGGGAACCCGTCCTGGTTTTTCCCTGTGAGATAGCCCCTACTGATTATCCCCACGGTGAAAGCCAGGCATCCCGCCGCGGGGGGCCGTTGTGGAGATTAAGCAAGCTATTGCCCAGAGTTGCAGAGTGGGAACCTGTGATTCGAGTAGGCACCAAAGCGAGAATTACCGAGTCCGTGGACATTTTGGGCTCAAGACCCTGCCGCATCGGGAATTGAACCCTGGTCCCGGGCCTGATCTCAGCGTCCGGGTCTGCCTCCTCTAACCGGTGAGCCACACTTCTCCCTAACCATTGAGCCACACTTCTATCCACCTAGCCCACCCCCTCCCATGCATACTGTTTGCATTACACGTCTGTGCCACTGAAATCCTTGCACTACCCCTACCTGCCCTCCACTGCCAGGGCATCGAGCTCTGGTGTACATTGCAGGGCAGAAAGGCAAATTCCTCTTCTTCCCACTACATCTTCACTGGATGGGGCTTGGAATAAACCAGATCCTTCTCTGCACCCCTCTTCTCAGTCAGTCATCTATTAAACTTTACTCCTCCCAGAGCAGGCTCTGCTATCCACCCCTGCTAGGGGAGCTGCTCCGGGGTGGACCTTACAAAGCATGTTAACAAATTGCTGTATTTAGTGCATGCCTTCAGGTCCCTCACCTCTGTCCTGAGTAGACTCTGCCATGGATGCTGTATCCTGTCCTTGCCGTCGGGTGGACAGAGTAGAGAATTTACCGTCTGTAGCCTGTCACTGTAGAGGGTGCTTCACCGTCACGCCTGTGTGGCCCCGGTACAGCTTTACTGGCTACTGGCTACCTGTAATTAGTGTATGACATGGGTTAGTGGAGTTGTTTTTTTTCTTTACTCCTGGGTGGAGTAAACCGGAGCAATGAAATTCTGACATTTCCATTTCACTTATAATTGGTGACCATAACTAACTCACTCTCAATAACTCACTCACTAACTCTCTCACTCTCACTAACTAAATCTCACTCTCTCACTAACTCAATAACTCTCTCTCACTAACTAACTCACTCGCTAACTCTCTCACTCTCACTAACTCTCACTAATTTTATCACTCTTACTATCTGTCTCAATCTTTCACTAACTATCTCTCACTAATTAACTCACTAAATCTATCACTCTCACTAACTAGCTAAGTAACCTTCACTCTCCTGTTATTTATACCCACCCCTTTAACACTAAACACCATAAAAAGCAACGATTAGAACAGGCAGATACAAGTTGCCAGCATTCAAACATATAAAAAACCTCAAATCATTACTTCTAATTAATAGTTTTTTATCATCGTCATTTTGTTGTACATTATACATCATAACTAAACTAACAAAAATGCTTCTCACACTTCTTTATTATAACATTTCAGCATACTGCAGACTTCTGCACAACACAGCTTAAAAACAAACACAAACTCAATATCTCTGCCTTAACTCTTATTAGTTCCCAAAGGCAAGACCTATTGGCTATGCCAATGCTTGTTTTGTATATTTCAGCAGGATTACTTCTGGTGGGACTTCTAGTGTCACTTTTTGTCACTATTAAATTTGCTTCACACATTCCCTTTATTGCTGGATTTTGAGACTCTTCTCAGCCTGGATCCAGAGCACAAGAAACCATGGTGCTGCTGCAGGAGCCTTGCTGGCACTGGAGGGGGCGTGGCCAGCCACAAACATTTGAATACCCAGAAGCCTCTGCGGCAACATCCGATTCATCAGTACAGGCGACACAGGCGTTTGTTTAATAGCAGAAGGAGTATTTGTAGTTGTGCACACAGAGGCATTCATAAGAGTGACTGACACCTCACCACTGTAAAGTCACCCTTCCAGTAGGAAGTTATCGTGATTGTGTGAAAGGCACAACTTCCAATTTAGTATCTTAATCTTTTGTTGAATACCCCGTGGGTCACGCGCACTCCGAGGGGCCGTGAGAAGCGGGATTTTTCTTAATTTTTGGAGGGTTTCTTTAGAAGAAACTCCGTGACTGGTTGAAATGTAAGATCTCCCGGGGAGGTTGAGGAGAGGAGCGCCCGCTGTTTCAGCAACACCAGGTGACGTAAGACGTCACAAAGTCACGCAGCGCCAGGCGCTGTGCGTAAGGACTGACGCGCACCTGCTCAAAGGAGCGGGAGGTGCAACGCTCCTTCCTGCCGTTAGAGGTCGGGAGGCTTCAGAGGAACCTTCAGCACGTCACCATCACTCTGCATACCCACAATCCTGTGCGTACCATAAAGCTGCTTTATTTTTATATAAATGCAGGGCTCTTGGTGGCCTTGAATATGATAAAGAACAGACATTTAAGAACGAAGGGGGCACAGTATCAATCCTCAAGTCGGAATGCACAAAACTAGGCATACTACGTTTCTAAGGGAAATTCCGAGTTATTAGTGTATTGTACCTTATGAAATTGAAAACGAAGCATTAGCAAAGTCTCTAGAGGGACCCTGTATAAGAACTGTGACAGATGAGTCGGAGTCTGAAATGACGCTAGGAAGGGAACAAATGAAGTGCATCCCCAACTCGCTGCAGGAGCCTCGCTGTCACTGGAGGGGGTGTGGCCGGCCACATTCATTTGAATACCCAGAAGCCTCTGCGTCAAACACCCGATTCCTCAGTACAGGTGACACAGGAATTTGTTTAATAGGAGAAGGAGCGCCTGTAGTTGAGCACACAGAGGCATTCATGAGAGTGACTGACACGTCACCGGTGTAAAGACACTCTAATAGTAGTAAGTTATATTGTTTCAGTCATTGGAGGACAGGACAATTTTCTATACAAAGATGATTTTCCAATTGTCCGCGGTTCACGCGCACTTCGAGGGGCCGTGAGAAGCGGAAGTTGTAATTTTTGTAGGGTTTCTCCACAAGAAGCTCCGTGATTGGTTGGAAATGTGAATATCGGGAGGCGGTCGGGCCCCGTGCGTCACAGGGTCAAGTGACACAGAACGAGGCGCCATTGTGCTATCAATAGACCCTCCCCATCTGTCTTTACACCCCAGCGCATGCGTGGAAACTGCTTGAGTAGCGTTAACCCCATCGCTGCCAGCCGGGGCTGCAGCTGAAAACAGAGCAGAGGGAGCCAGGCAGCGGCTGCACAGCTCTCAGACACCCATTTCCCAGGTCAGCCCTGTGTGTGGACCCGGCCGATATCAGGCGACATTCGGGTCCATGAAATCAAAGACAGGCTTTTATCCAGCCGGGCTCCTGAACTCAGGTCTTTGAAGACACTTCCATCCATAATTATGAAGTAAAAGGAGTTTTGGTGACATTAAATATGTGCCTAAGATCACACAGTTTTAGCCGGGAAGCTGCAATTTGTCCAGTATTTCTGGTTTCACCGTGTAAAAATCGGCCACTAAGTGAGTATTTATTCGTTTTCCCTTTTTAATGTTAAGGACTTGTTTTTTTACCTTTTTCTGCACTTACCCGAAGTTATTCGAGTACTTTACCCTCCACTAGTTACTTTTTACACAAGGTCACATTCATTTATTTCAGATTAAAGTATTTGCCCGGAGTCACGGGATGTCGAGCTGATGCCAAGAGTCGCACCTGGTTCCCAAGTTTCAAAGTCAGGTTCAAAGTAGGGCAAGAATGGCAGCAGAAACCGGCTCCCTGTGGTGGGCCTGAGGTTCCAACAGAGCCTCGAGCCGAGCCAGAGCCGGGCTCACAGTGGACGCCCACCTCTGTCTTTAACTTGAAACAGTGATAGGTGCTGAAGCTTACAGCAGATGTATAGCAGATACTCGTGAGTCCAAACCTCTGCTTAATCCTTAATTTATGTGTGGGTCAAGTGGTGTTTGCATGTTCAACACGACTATAACTTATTTGTGTGAACTGTCAAGTTTCTGACAAAACCTATACAATTTGTTTAACAATGACAACTATTGTGACAGGTAGAGCAGTATCCATTACAGTTTTTATCCTGGAACATTAATATTTATTTACTTTCAGTACATCTCCCTCACAGTCACAAAGGGCTTATTCCATTGTTTTTGCCAAAATAATGCTGTACAGGAAGAACATCCAGCCAAGATATGGGCAAGTGGCCAGGTTGCTGATGATAGTATAGGTAGACATCCTTTGAAACCTGGATTCTCCATTTGATTCAGTTGTGTGATTCTAGACAAAATCCACTCTCTGATTCTCAGCGGGTGCCCAGAAGTGAGAGTTCATTTGAGCAGAGAGCATGTGCAAGAAGGAATCTCCATTAGGACACTTTAGAAAACTGTTAGTATTTGTCTTACACGTTAATTTACCCAACTGAATTATTTCCTATTTTATGAGAGAGATAGACACTGCTTTCTGCACACTAGTTCTATATAAACTTTTATTTTGGCATTGTTTCAGCGTGTCAAATGCCAGTACAGAGTTTTAAGTGGTTCATATCTGGGGGTGGGAAATAATTTGACAAGTGTTACTTCGATATTGAAATTAAAGATATCAATTTATCATAGCTCCTTTAACGTTATTATAGATCTATTATCCCTTCAACAATGCTCCTCGTACTTTTCTAAATTTGCAAAGAAGCAATTATTCCCTATGAGTCTCATGAGTTACTGACAGATATTAGATTAGGGGAATAACTGCCCAGTAGTAATACACTAGAGTGATCTTTACCATCCAGATGTTAATTTCAGGCCACATGCTGCCAGTGCAGTGCAGATTAGCTACATAGAGATCTGGGGTTCAAATGTCAGATGATGAATTCTCCCAAAATCTTCCACATGTTTCCACAATTCAACCATTTTGTGACCGAGGTCAGTTGGGGACACAGCAGTGCAGTGGCGGCTGGTGGAATTTGAAAGTGGTGAGGCATAAAACCAGTGAATGTATTGTGCTACAAGTGAAGCTGGTGTTTATGAGGGTATGTTTTGAGGGGCCGGAGGCTCTGCACCCCAATAGTCCACGACGCTGCCTTTCAAAGAGGCCCAGCTGTAGCTCTTTCTCTGCATTAATGCTGTAAACAGAATACATGAGGCTCAGAAGCATGTGCGGTGTATTCTGTTTAGAGCACAAGACCATCTTGCAAATGCGGCATCCCCCTCCCTTTCCAAGTCGTCGCAGTGTGACGACTTGGAAAGGGAGGAGTGGTAAAAGGTTGCTGATATTGGACAAACAGCTTTGGGAGTACAGGGTTGATGCTGTATACACCCAGAGCTGCATTGGAATGTGGCTCTTTTGTAACTTGTGGGCAGGCCCAGAGTAGGGGTTTAGAAAGTAATAGAATACTTGTCCATGGGACAAGTTGCCTTATAAATCCACTTATCATGTAACAAAATCCACTTTATATAATCTATCCCTCCGCGCTATAGGAATTCCACATCCCTGTCAGAGGACCCCAATTTTTGCAGAATAGCCCATACTGCTTAACTTTCAGTTCCACCAATGCTGCCATCAGGCTCTTGCACATGTGTCTACTTAAAACTGCCGGAAGTCTGTTTTGGAGAACGGAGCAGGCTTGCCTTGATTATTGTTGCGGGCAGACTTGTGATTTCCCTGGAAAGTTTGAGAAAGAGAACTCTTGACATATAACAGGGGGCATTTAGATAACTAAAGAATATTGTATTGGGGGCCTAGGATAGACTAGGAAGGTGAAGGATTCCATGGAAGCATAAATTCTGATAAATCACAGCTCACATTCAGTCCAACTTTATTCCCAGTAAACGATCCTCGTATGTCTTGGTAAAGAGTTAGTGTTGAGGTGATGGGACCCATATGGGAGAATGGCCGGTAAATTAAATGCAGATTGGGGATCTATGGTAATTTCTGAAAATGGCCTGAACTGGAAGCTGTGATGTTTGTGGCTTGTGCATACAACATCACAACATGTGAGGTCATGGGTTACAGTCCTTTTGTCTTGATGAAAGGGTGGCTGCCAGTTATCACGGACAACCGTGGGTGGAGGCCATAGGTTAGACAGGTGGAATAGTCACCAGAAGAGGACTAAACTCCATATAAATTATGGTATGATGCAAAGCACGGAGGTAAAGCCGGTGAAATTCAGTGCTGGACTTTGGATCAGGGATGGAACTGGATGAGGCAGTGAGAGTAAGTGGCCTGTAACACAGTTGTCCATGGTAGAGCTGTCTTCATCCGGGGTTGAAGGTATCCACTGGGGAAGATTTGGTTGTCTGACAAACAAGCCTAAGAAATTCTAACATTGTGTATGTTAACTTCTGGCTTCATGTGATACCTGTATATAGGATGTACCTTTTTAGGGCGAGCCCTCGTGATGCACTGCTTAGCAGTGCTCGCGTAGGCAAGCCGTTTTGTAGGGGTTTTCAAAATGGACCTTGAAATTCCACACAGCTCGTGCTTGTGCATTTCCAAGGTCCATTTTGATTGGGCTTTGCGCGTGTGTTGTTTTTTAACAGAACACGCAATAGGCCATAGGCGGTCGCGTAGCTCCGCCTATGGCATATTGGTGTCTGTTACGCGCACCAAAGCCCATATGTCATGATTTTGTCAGGTGAAGAGACTTTTAGGTATATTTGAGTGTCATCTGCGTACATGTGATAAGATATGTTCGAGCGGTTCTGATTTTCTGTAAGTGGTTCCATGTACAAGTTGAAGAGCGTGTGTGATAATGCAGATCCTTGCGGGACCCCAGTTGAGATCGGGTTGTTGTTAGAAAAGGAATGGTTGACTTTGGTTCTCTGTGAGCTATTGTGTAAGGAATGAGGCAAACCAATTTAAAACTGGGCCTGATAAGCCCCTCCTTTTTTCAAGAAGATCAATCAAGTTATCATGTTTGACGGTGTCAAACACTGAGGAGAGATGCAGGAGAAAACTGTTCTTAGGACACCCCCGCGCCGCACGTCCACCAGCTGTGTGTGTCCCCCTCGCTGCTGCTCGCAGCCTCGCTGTTCCGTGTGCCTGCCGCCCTAGCTGCCTGCTCGCCTGCCTCGCTGCTCGTTGCCCCCGCAGCTCCGCCGGTTTTTCATAGTACTTTGTTGTAGTATTTCTAGATTGTATTGCCTTCTGTTCTTTGGTATTGTATTGCCCTCTGTCTAATTGTACTGTATTTCCCTCTGTTTAATTGCATTGCCTTCTGTTATTCTTAGCCGTTTTTCCCCCCTGTGCCTTCCCCCGCCCCACTCCCCGCTTCCTGCCGCCGTCCACGCGGCCACGCCCACTTGTGTTCTGTGACCTCCCCGCTCCCGCCTCCCAGCTGCTCCTCCCTCCCACTTGTCCTTATATGGCAACCGCGCGGCGCAGGTGAGTGTGACCTGTTCTCAGGACACCCCCGCGCCGCACGGCCACCAGCTGTGTGTGTCCCCCTCGCTGCTGCTCGCAGCCTCGCTGTTCCGTGTGCCTGCCGCCCTAGCTGCCTGCTCGCCTGCCTCGCTGCTCGTTGCCCCCGCAGCTCCGCCGGTTTTTCATAGTATTTTGTTGTAGTATTTCTAGATTGTATTGCCCTCTGTTCCTTGGTATTGTATTGCTATCTGTCTAATTGTACTGTATTTCCCTCTGTTTAATTGTATTGCCTTCTGTTATTCTTAGCCGTTTGTCCCCCCTGTGCCTTCCCCGCCCCGCTCCCCGCCGCCGTCCACTCGGCCACACCCACTTGTGTTCTGTGACCTCCCCGCTCCCGCCTCCCAGCTGCTCCTCCCTCCCACTTAGCCTTATATGGCGACCGCACGAACGCGCAGCGGTCCCACGCCCGTCCGCGCCTGGACCGCGCCCAGCGCAGGACCCCTGGTCCCAACCACCGATGCAAGACCACACGACGTACCTACGACGCCGCCACCCTCAACGCACTCAATGCCGGCCGGAACCCTGCCTGCTACCGAGCAACCCCGAGACGCACTCACGGACTCTTCGCCTGCCAAGCCTGCCGATTCACCTGCTCCCGATCCTGCACCACCCCCGCCAAGGCGAGCACCAGCAGCAACCACCTGAAGTGCATCCTACTCAACACCCGCTCCGCCCACAGGCACGCCGTGGAACTCTGGGGCCTGCGACAGCACCGGACGTCGCCATCCTCACCGAAACCTGGATGAACGCCTCCTCAGCGCCCGACATCGCCATAGCCATCCCGGACGGATACAAGATCACCCGGAAGGACCGCGTCAACCAGACGGGAGGAGGCATCGCCATCGTACACAAGAACACCATCCGCATCTCGACCAACTCCGACGACACCTTCACCGCCGCCGAACACCTGCACTTCCAGATACACACTGACCCCAAGACCACCCTCCGCGGCACCCTCATCTACAGACCACCTGGACAACGCACACAATTCTGCGAAGACATCGCAGACTTCATCAGCCCGCACGCCCTTCCCTCCGCCGACTACATCCTCCTAGGGGACCTCAACTTTCACCTGGAGAACAACAACGGCAGAAACACCACCGCCCTACTGGACAACCTCGCCAACCTCGGACTCAAGCAACTGGTGAACACCCCCACCCACTACGCCGGCCACACGCTTGACCCCGTCTTCTCATCCAGCAAGCCCATCTCCTTCAGCCACGCCACCAGACTCCACTGGACCGACCACAGCTGCGTCCACTTCAGCTTCAGAAGAACTACGACCCACCACCACCCGCAACAGGTCCCCCGCCGAAGCTGGAGCAAGATCACCTCCGAGCAGCTCACCGCCTCCCTCAGCCAGAACACTCCGACCAGCACAACGGACCCCAACGAAGCAGCCAGCAACCTCACCAAGTGGCTGACCGCCTGTGCCGATGACCTCGCACCACTAAAGAACCCCCCCAGCAGACCCGGAAGCAAGAAAACCCCTGGCTCACCGACGAACTCAAGGAATCCAAGAAGAACTGCCGCACTCTCGAGAAAGCCTGGCGGCTCGACCACACCACAGACAACAGGGCCGCCCTCAAGTACGCCATCCGCAAACACCATCAGCTGATCTGCGCCACCAAGAAGACGGCACTCAAAGAACGACTGGACAACAACACCCACGACAGCAAGGAACTCTTCAGCATCCTCAAAGAGTTCTCCAACCCCAGCGCCGGAAACGACGACATCACTCCCTCGCAATACCTCTGCAACTCACTCGCCTCGTTCTTCCACCGCAAGATCGCCGACATACACAACAGCTTTGACGCACAGACCACGCACCCTACCACCGAACCAGCGCCCGCCACCACCACCCTCTGCAACTGGACCCCGATCAGCACCGAAGACACCACCGGCACGATGAACTCCATCCACTCCGGATCACCAACCGACCCGTGCCCACACCACGTCTTCAACAAAGCCGACGCCACCACCGCACCCCATCTCCGAGACACCATCAACTCCTCCTTCCACACCGCCACCTTCCCGGAGAGCTGGAAGCACGCCGAGCTGACCGCCCTCCTGAAGAAACCAACGGCGGACCCCACCGACCTCAAGAACTACCGTCCCATCTCACTCCTTCCCTTTCCGGCCAAAGTCATCGAGAAGACCGTCAACAAACAGCTTGCCACCTTCCTTGAGACGAACGGATCCCTCGACCCGTCGCAGTCCGGGTTTTGGGCCAACCACAGCACCGAGACCGCCCTAATCGCAGCCACCGACGACATCAGAACCCTGATCGACAACGGAGAAACAGCGACCCTCATCCTCCTGGACCTCTCTGCAGCATTCGACACCGTCTGCCACCGCACCCTAGTGAAGCGCCTCAGCAACGTCGGAATCCGAGAGAAAGCGCTGGAGTGGATCATCTCATTCCTCACCGGAAGAACCCAGAGAGTCCGCCTCCCTCCGTTCAGATCCGAGGCCACTGAAGTCATCTGCGGCGTACCACAAGGATCTTCACTCAGCCCAACCCTCTTCAACGTCTACATTAGCCCCCTCGCTGCCATCGCACGCCAACACAACCTCAACATCATCTCCTATGCCGACGACACCCAGCTCATCCTCTCCCTCACCAACGACCCCACCACCGCTAGAGCCAACCTACACGAAGGGATGAAAGACGTCGCCGACTGGATGAGAAACAGCCGCCTTAAACTGAACTCAGACAAGACGGAAGTCCTCATCCTGGGATCATCACCCTCCGCCTGGGACGACTCATGGTGGCCCCCGGCCTTGGGCACCGCTCCCAAACCAACGGACCACGCACGAAACCTGGGCTTCATCCTGGACTCCTCCCTATCAATGACCAGACAAGTCAACGCCGTCTCAGCCTCGTGCTTCAACACCCTGCGCATGCTCCGCAAGATCTTCAGATGGATCCCCACGGAAACCAGGAAGACCGTCACCCAGGCACTCGTCACCAGCCGACTAGACTACGGGAACACCCTCTACGCCGGAACCACAGCCAAACTTAAAAAAAGACTCCAACGCATCCAGAACACCTCCGCACGACTCATCCTCGACATCCCCCGACACAGCCACATCGCCAGACACCTGAGAGACCTGCACTGGCTCCCCGTCAGCAAGAGAATCACGTTCAGACTCCTCACCCACGCACACAAGGCTCTCCACAACCTGGGCCCCAAGTACCTCAACGACCGCATGACCTTCTACATGCCCACCCGCCAGCTACGATCGACCAGCCACGCACTCGCCACCGTTCCACGCATCCGCAGAGCCACCGCCGGAGGAAGATCCTTCTCCTACCTGGCAGCCAAGACTTGGAACTCCCTCCCCACCCACCTTCGGCGAACCCAAGACCATCTCTCATTCAGGAAGCAGCTCAAGACCTGGCTGTTCGAGCAGTAACTAACCCCTTCCCCAGCACCTTGAGACCCTCCCGGGTGAGTAGCGCGCTTTACAAATGCCGTGATTGATTGATTGATTGATTGATTGATTGAAAATGTAGGCAGCTTTCATTTCGGTCAAGAAATCTGAGTGTCATCAGTAATGTGTGTCAGGGCAGATTCGGTACTGTGACCCGCTTGGAAACCTGATTGGAATTGATCAAGGAGTTGAAACTGATCAATATGATTACACAGTTGTGTGTGAACGTATTTCTCAAGTAGTTTGGCTAGGGTCATGATATTGGAAATGGGCCTAAAGTTGTACGGATCATTTAAGTCTGCATTTGGCTTTTTAGGTATGGAGGTCACTTGGCCAGTCTTGAGGCAATCTGGAATCCTGCTTTGAAGGAGAGATTCATGGACAATCTTGGACCAGAGTGGGATTATGGAAGGTATAAGATTTTTGAAGATCTTGGCGGGCATTTGCCCAAGTCTTTTTAAGAAGACGCGCAAGGGTTTTGCCGACCTCGTCACCCTCCCCGTTTTGGCAAGCGCGCTCCTCCCGATCTAGGAAATGCGTTTCTCTGTGTTCAGCATCCTCAAATTCCGCTATCTTAGCCTTGATCTGCCCAAGGGTCGTGAGCTGATTGGACTTGAAGAATTCTAATACAAGCGAGTGAATCTTTCTCTAGCCACTGCAGATCATTCCTCAGTGACGTAGAACACCAATTTGTTTAGCAATACACTTGCCCCTAATGTCTGCTGTAAACGCCTCCCATAGAGTGGACGGGGTGTCTGCAGAGTCTGCGAGTTTGGTGTCAAAGTATGGCTGATCCAATGTCCTCTCGCAACACCTGGTCCCAGACGGCACCAGCTGGAAGTCTCCAGCTGAAGGCTCTATTCGGCACGTCTGTTAAAATAAATTCTAATAGTACTGGAGCATTATCCGATAGGGTTCAGGCAAGATGGGCACAGTGTCTAACCCAAGTGTCCACGTCACAGGATATGAGTTGGTAGTCAATTTTAGACCACGAGGGGCCCGCAGAGGAAATGCAACTCTCCTCTCGGCTGGATTGGTGTTGGCAGTGCCAGACATCTATCAGATCATGGTGTTCCATAAGGGCCTGCAGTTGCGCCGCAGCTCAGGCGTGAGGCCGGCGAGAACCATTTATCCTTTCCTAATTGGAGTTGAGAACCACGTTAAAATCACCTCCCCATAGCACTGCCCCGGGGTCTAGGGAGCCTGCCAACCGCCGCATCTCGCTAAAAAACTGGGGTTCCTCGGTGTTGGGGCCGTATATTGATATGAGTCTCACTGGGCGACCTACAAGTATGTGTTTTTACAGAGTCGTGTAGCGGTATATGATGTGTCCCCGCTTCTTGTAACACGTGTCCGTGCCTTATCCTTGGGTCAGTTTTTGTTTGCACCCTCCGCCAGGAGGTTGTACCATTGGTTAAAACAGTAGTGATAGTGAATAAGTGAAATAGTGCTATGAAGGTGTTATAAAATACCCGGACAGCCAGAGGTTCAACTTTAATATTTCTGGATTCGGGTAAAGGGTTAAAGCGTGTCGCTGTGGAATTATTTAGGAATTCTAGCGCACTAATCATGTGAGATTAAAAGTGGTCGACATGTTTCAGCCTTAAATGCCGGTTGGTCAATTGGCTTTCTTCAGGACCATAAAGTGATTAGGTGACAAAAGAAAGAAAAAGGTAAACTTGTAACCTGATTCGTTTTGTGGTAGTAGGTCACATTGTACCTGTAATGAAAGAAAGGGGAGATAGTGCAACCACATTTGTAGCAAATAAGTGGGAAAAGACACTTCAACAATGTACAATGACATAGAGACACAGTTAGGAATTATGAAGCATATAATTAAAAACATATAATTAAATTAAAAACGAGTTGTACAATACTGAACTCAGAGTCACATTCATATTAGGCGTCAACTTACTCATTCTCAAAATTCTATGCGGAATATTGTAATGTATAAATTCCAAAATCGTATTTAGGCGTCATGAGATCATTCGTTACAGTGCCCTGATGTCAAATGCACTATTTTAATTTAAGGCGCTATTCCATTCTTACAGTGCCATGATGTCAAAGGCGCTATTCAATTTTACTGTTGTCATCACGATTATCTTAGACATTGTTATGACGATATAATACCTATTCGAGTATAGACTCTTGCAATTATTTAGAAATACATGCGGTCGCTATTAGACGGTACCAACTCTTCTCAGGCACTCGTTCTACATGTATTTACCAAAAAACAAACATGTGCATGCTGCCGCTATGGTGTCTTCTAAAGCGCGCTCTGAAACGCCTATTCAGAAAGAAATTCTATTCGGAAAGAAGGCACCTCTTACAAAAGTCTAAAACTAAGCAAAACTCAAAACAAAGCAGGGTCTTCACATGCGCTTGAGCGTAACTAGACCTTTTAAAATGTACCTCTACATTACGTAAGACTTGTCTCCTCGGGGACCACGACAGGTAGGGGGAGGCTTCACTGTTTAAAGTGAGGAAAGAGGGAGTTTAGTAAAGGGGTTTTAATACTTGCAGTTTACTCCACAACGAAAAGGACAACGATCCTCGATACCTCTAGCCTTCAAACACCCATCTAGCAGCATGTGCTGTCTCTGCCCTTGGTGACCCGGAATCAATCGCGGATGTGTAACTGGTCTTCTTTTATCGCAAAGTGATGGAATCTGAAGAGTTACTCGAGTGTTTTTACTTATTAGTTGTACTTAATTGTTATACCTAATTTTAAGATAAGCATTTTAAACAATTTAAGCTTGGAAATAGATGACAAATGGAATTACTAAGAATGTGCTCTTTAGGCGCTCAATCGGAATTTTCTCAAAATCAAGGCACGTTAGAAATTCGTAATTTTGGCAAACTATCAATTATTTGTTAATACTTAACCACGGAACGCCATCATTCAAGCCCTCACTATCTGTCTTAAGTCTGTGCACCCAACGTTGCTCTTTTTCGAATAGAATTTTGGCTGCATTCCTGTCCACAGTTTCGAGGGTTTCAAGGATGACCCACTGTAGGTCATTCACAGAGTGGCCAGATTCTTTGTAGTGGGTTGACATTTTTGTGGTTGTTTTTTTTACAGACCTTTCTCAAACTCTTTCTTCTACCGGAGAATGGGACGAGTTGAGCGAAATGAAAAAGGAACAAGTCAGGACGGCTGTGCACGGCATCATAATGACCGAGTACCTTCGGGTCAATGCGGCACCAAGAGGACTGTGGGTGGCTAACGCCCCCCGGATATTCCTCAAAGATCTAGCCTTCCGGAAAGATTGGTCGTCCATCTCATGGAAGTGCACCAGAGACTACTTGGTACTAATAATAAAAACTGCCACCAGACTAACAGAAGAATTGATGGTAAAAATAGAAATCCTTGAAACGAAACTGAACAATACGGTAAATATAACCATCTACAAGACCAGACTGGAAGAAATTAATAAAGAAATGAAAGACAGTCAAGAATACCTTACACAAACGAAACTGCAAAAACTAGCCAAAGAACTAAAAAGGTTCTCACTAGAACGTATAAATCCGTATAGCAGCAAGGATTACAAACCTAATGACAATTCGTCCAACAATGACTCAAATAGCATATCCTCAAATGACAGTTCAGACCAAAGTGGGGATGATTCCACAAAGCGTGGGAGAGGAAACTACCGCAATAGGAGGGGCAATAGGAGAGGACAGAATAACTTCTGGAGACCGCCATACTTTCAAAATGGCGGCCCAAATATGCCTTTCCTCCCTTTTAACCCACAATTCCAAGGATGGCCTAATCCTTATTTTGAAGTACACATGAACCATCATATGCTACAAGGGGGCCACAACTACCAACAAGGACGTCCTTTTTTAGGGAATGACCAGTCCAACCGCCGGTCCAGACAAAAAGGGATAACCTTGTCCGACCAAACAAGACAAGTCGAAACCAGGAGTGTAACGAAGGCCAAGACGGGATCGGGCCCAACAACCTCGTCATCAACTTGACTGACAGAATCCTAACAAAGGATCAACTCAGTGTCCTGAATAAAGGACTTGGGTATGTCCCCACTCCAAGAACTGACATCTTCAAAACAAAATGCGAACTTGCAGCCTTTTGCCTTACCCTGAATTAAAAGCCTTTTTTAAAGACAACCAACAATTGACACAAGAAGGAGATACAACGCTGAGGAATAAATATACATTCTGTCCCCTCAATTCACAAGTCCCAATTGAAATATGCACCTTTGAACAGGCAATAATGAAGGAAGTTGACCTATTGCATAATCAATCACAGAAAGCTTTTCAGAATATCACCAAGGCGGAACAACTGGCTCTCACTGAACTCAAGAACGATAGAGAAATCGTAATCAAACCGGCGGACAAAGGGGGAGGAGTAGTCTTATTAACAACATCTGGATATGACAAACAGTGTATGGACCTCCTTGCAGATACAAAATTTTATGAGGTTCTAACAAGAGACCCAACTGCCCGTCTACAAAGAACAATATCCATGATGGTGGAAGAAGCGGAAGCCAACAATTGGGTGTCCAAAAAGGAAGCAGAATATCTGGAAGTAAGAACACCAGTAACACCATACTTCTACTCCTTACAGGGGTGTGGAATTTTTTAAAAACTGTACTTGTCCAAGGGACATAGAGATACAATAATCTTCTAGCCCTGTAAAGAAACCCACTTGTCCCACGTACTCTATAAAAGTAAAAGCTATACGTACTAGCAAGGACTGATTACTAGTCCACTATAAAACCTAAAGTAAACTTGAACACCTCTGCCTCTTTGCTCTTGCAAACTCTCTGATTATAAAGTATTACCTTCCACATTGTTTTCTTGCTGTCAGCAGTAAAACATTTGCCTTTCAACTAACTTGCTATAGGGCCCATACCAATTCCACTTCTTCATCATAGGGTTCATCACCCGTCTGTTCTCTTTGCTCACAACAAGGGCATCACACACTTACTGTTAAAGTACACCACTCCCTTACTACACATATACCTTCAAACTAAATACATTGGAGTGAATATTCCTCTCACTAATCATCCCATGACCTCGCCACTCCCTCATCACGGGCTCTGTACCCCTTGAACATGTTACTACAGGTTCTCCTCCCTCTCAGAAGAGGTTTTATTCACCTTCCAGTTTCACCATAGGCATCATCCCTTCCAACACCTCTCTTATCTACTGCTGCTACCTTGCCTTCGCTCATCACAGGCTGTTCAGCCTTCTTTACCCCCTCTGCGATCTGTACTCATCTAAGGGCTCTGAGCAACCCCTTTTCCTTATCAAGTCCACTTTGCTTCCTGCCTTCCAGCAGCCCTGCCAACTGCCACCACAGTAACCCTAGTAGTAAATACATGTAAAAAGCAGCACAGGTCGAGGCATTGACATGTAGACACGTTTTGTGACCAGTGCATTGATGGTAACGCAGTTATGGCAAATCAAATGTATCCATTTTTGAATTGTGCAGTAAGGACAATAGATGTGAGTGGCGAGGAGCACAATGACTGGCCATGGGGGAAGGAGTCAAAATTGGGTAGCCTGGACAGTACAGCTCTGAGTGGATATTTCAATAGCACAATACCTGAATCAATGAAGGGAATGTCATGAGACTCACAGATGGCACTGAGGCAGATCTCACGGGGCCAGGCTGGATTGAGGTGGATAAAACAGACACCCGAGCTGTGAATTATTGAAAGAATCACCAGGCAGTATTCAAGAGACGGGCTGGCCAGGTATTAGGATAGGGTTACCTGGAGAGGCCTGCAGCAAGATCCAAGGATTAAATTGAGGAAGAATTAAGACAGAAGGGATATAGTACTAGGAAAAGGCACACAGGTTCTGGAGAAAACATTAGTGAATTCAAGGGCAGAAGCACCAGAGGATGTTGTAGGGGAAGGAGGCTGGTAAGAGAAATATAAAGGCAGCCTGTCATTTAGTCCAGTAAATAAAAGGTCAGATAATTTCAGGACAGAGGGATAGCAGGTGACGGGATGACAGCACAAAGAAAGAAACCAGAGTTGTTCAAACAGAATCAGCAAATTGGCTAGATGGCTCAGTGGGCTAAGATTTACTCCAGACAACTGCTGTGGTCTGCACACTATGAGTTCAGATTCTGGCAATACAACTTTTGCTTTCCTTCCATTTAAGGCTATCAAATCGAGTACTATTATGTAAACAATATTTATAGTTCCATCATTTATAATTCTAAAAATAGAAGATTATTAAGCCTTATAAATAAATCCAAAGTATAGGGAAGGATGGCCTGCAGAAGCAGAGGAATATGTATAGGAAAAGTCAACAGTGGTACAAAATAAAGTGGAAACTGTTGAAAGAAGAAGAGCTTTATCAAGATCAAAGGGAGAAGTACCAGAGGACATAGGTCAGATAAGCACTCGGAAATCACCTCAGGTGATTAACAGCGCTGTGAAAACAAACCCTAAATAAAATAATCTTGGCCAGACGAAGGGCAGACATGTAGCCTGGAGGACAAAGAGAGCGACGAGAGTTTTTACTTGTGATCCAGTGGGGAAAGGTAGTTAATAGAAGAGGCAAAGTCAGAAAAGCAAGATGCCTTTGTGAGCCAAAACTCCCTGCTCTTAACTTGTATGGTCATGAGCAGTTCTGGGATTGGAAAAACTTTACTGTGGGAACCCCTAAATTGGGGGATCAAAGTGGGCAACAAAAAGAGGATGAAGTCACACGGGGCGGAGTCCTGAAAAGGGGTCAACTTGTATGTACCTTTTTTTTTTAATGTCTCAAAAAAATTGGCACCAAGGGGAAACATTACAGAAAATCTGTTCTTGCTTGATTGGATGCAACATCTGCATTTTACAATATTTAATGGGGTCAAAGCATGTGCTGCAGCGAGCTATGTGTGCCTAGTAAATCTTAGGGAATAAAAATAAAACATTAATGAAACTCTGGTGCTTAAAGAACTTGCTGGGGAGATCTGGGTTTTGTTTAGTTACAGTTTTGACACATGAAGTAGCATAGTGTTAATGGGTATTCTGCAAAGCACATCAGGTCACATGCAGATTACAGGTTATTTTGTTATGTAGACAGGGTAGTGGGCCACTACTTGCAGTTCATAATTTGCGCTTTTCTAATATAGCACAGTGAGCTATGAACCAGCATCAAGCACCTGCATGTAAACTGCAAGACATGGGTTTAGAACCTTGTTTGTTCTTAATCGGTTATTACAAGGTTGCTAAAGTTATTTGAACATAAATAATGGACTATCCCAAGCACTGTTATATTTTAAAACCCAACTTTTTATTTCTACCAGCTATACAATCTTGTTATATAATTCCTACCAGTAAATACTGTTTGTGACTCCTACACCTTAAAACCTTCTTTGTCTTATGCATCATCATGTACATTGATTTACACTACACATTTGTATGATTAATAGTCCGTGTATAATGTGTGTGTGATGTAAAGCGCTCTGACACCCTACAGTGGGATGAGTAGCGTTTTGATAGTATTGAATAAAAAAAATAGGAATTGCTATTTAAATTGTTATTCCCGTAAATACTCACACGTACTGACACATGTGACATTTTTACAGTGCATATGTGTTACATATAGAAGTTGCATAAAATTAAAAAAAGCAGCCTCCAAATCGTAGCTTCTTTTAAGTAAGTGGTAACAAGCTGTGTACCTTTGTTTCCTCATTACTTTAGCATTTAGGTGTTAGGATCCAGGTGGTGTCCAGCCATGATTATACTCAAACAGAAGGAGGGCCGATGACACTTTACATGTTCTCTTAGTTTTGGGCTCAAGCTGGAAGAGAATTTTAGAAACCCTGGCAGGGCAGTCGCCGCCATCTATCCTTCTAAGGTCACTGAATAGCATCCTATTAAATAGTGGTAATGTCTGTTTTAATATACCTTGCAAAGAGCACAAGTGAAGTGTGAAGCACAATAATATCAACAACAAGTACTGGCTAATAGGAGAGGACTTGTGAACCGGTGGGATACAGCTCTGTAGAATGTGGTGCTAAAGGTTCAGTGAGTGATGGGAGGAAGAGAGGCTGGGAAAAGCAACTGAATGATTCAAAGCAGATATGGGGGCATTAGAGAACAGCCTGAGATGGGCATTTATGAGCATGGTATGGCATTAAGTAAAGGATCTATTTAGAGAAAAGGTGAAACTCAAATTGCAGCAGCTGATCAGTTAGGTTACTTGAACGGGAACAGAATGCAGTGACGTTAGGAAACTGGGGAAGACGGGGAGAAGGAGGAATGGGCAGCTTGGGGGAAACAATGGGTGCACCTAACAACACCAGTGTGCTCCCAGTGAAGGAAGGAAGGAATTGTACAGTTTCACTACCGCCTCCATTCGGAAATAAATGCCTTTGAGAGAATGTAGTAAAAGAAGCCTTGAGCATTTTGAAACACTCCCCGTTTCCCACACCATTGCTTGCTGCCTGACTCTTGGTTGGGACTTGGTTCCCACTAGTTGAGTTTCAGTAAGTGCCTCGTGGCCTAGGAGCTCCTGACGTGCAATAGGCATGTCATGTTTATCAACCATGACATTGTTAATCGCTAGCTGCCTGAGTTGGTGGCCCCCATCCTCCCACACATCACTTTGTCCTTCCTGCTCTGTATGAGCCAAGCTGGACGCAACTGGTAACTGTTGGAGCCATAGATACCAACAGACCTGATTCACAGGAGATTCCTGGTTTAAAACAGTTTTATTTTAGCAGTATGCCACCTGAAAATGCCTCTGCTTCAATGAAGGTCTATGGACAAAATACAGTCCCACAATCTTTTTTTTATTTGTTTTAAATCACCCTCTTCATACTTTCAGAAAATGAGCATGTATGGTCGAATCCACGTTGAGGATTTCACATATTAAGTTACATTTGCTTTGCTTACTATCGGCTCATCGTTGTGCCAGCAGGGCAGGTGAAGTGATGAGGGGCATCTTGTGCTCCTTATTCTAATCTCCTGTTTTTTTCTGGCCCAGACTGCGTGCGCCAGGAGTTCTCCTAGTGTTCTCCAACTATCCCACGCAAATAAGTGTCAGTCTTATCTGCAGGTCTGTGACCTGACTGGTGCCCCATCTCTCTTATCTCCACCATATGATATATTTCAAACAAGCCTGTTATTTTCTGTCTTCAGAGCCTACTACCCAAATGAATAGATCTATTCCCCCGGACAGAAAAGGCTTTTCTTTTGAAAATGACAAAATAAATGTCTAGAAATGGTAGCATGTCCTCTTTCTGCAAAGTAAATAGAGGAAAGTCACTGCAGTTCCTTGAATCAGAAACTTTGGAACGCTGTACAAGTGCATCAAATACTTCCTGCATTACTAGTTTTCACTTGTCAGGCTCTCTGGTGTTATTTCACTCGAAGCTGACATCAGGAACCTTTAAGCATCGCGGCATTTGTGTGTGTTTTATCATACAAGTACATCTTACATCCGAATTTAGTGTGTCCAGGGTCCTCACATCCTCTTTGTTCAGCTTCCCTTCAGTTTCAGCTCGCAGGGCTCCTCTGACGTCATACTCTTTCGGCGAATTTGCATATACAGCATTCCTGTCCACACTTAAGGACTCGTAACGCACGACTTTCACCTTCCCTGACCCCGTACATGCTTGCCTTTACCACTGCAGGGGTATCCGCTCCATTAGTGGCGTATCTTTATTATTTCACCAAGAGCACACAGGCAGCAACTTTTAGCACCCAGAAGCATAACGAATATGGGAGCCGGCATCGCTCACTGGCATGCTTGCAGTGTGAAGTCTCTGCTTCTCGGATTGCCGGTGAGCACAAGCTGTACCAGGCTTAGCTGGGTTACCGTAATTACTTATGAAGAGGCGCATTTACTAAGATTTCAGATAATAACGGTGTTGTGATTATATTAGATGCACAAGGGTTAATGAGAATGTCTACTTGTCCGGAGGACTAAGTAGACAATAAAACTTCTTGTCCTCAAGAAGAATCCTCATGTCCAGGGCGTCGGGCGATACAAATTCCCCACCCCTGTCCTTACCAAAAACACATAAAGGCAAAATGCCACCACCAGGGAGACCAATTGTGTCCGGAATTAATTCGATTTTGGAACCACTCTCAGAATTTGCAGACCAATATTTAAGACCACTGGTCCAAAAGACACCCACCTATCTGAAGGACACAAGAGACCTCTTAAACATGCTACAAAATTTTGAGTACTCGGAAGGAACAATGCTCTTAGTGGGCTTAGATGTAGAAAGTCTATACACTAGTTTGCCACAACAAAAAACACTAGACACTCTTGAGACAATTCTTTTCAACACTGACTGGCCAAACAAAACCCCCAGACATTTTGTTTTGGAGTGCTGTAGATTGACTCTAATGGAAAATTTCTTCCAGTACAAAGATACCCTCTTCCTTCAACGCCATGGAACATCTATGGGCAGTACATTTGCCCCAAGTGTGGCGGGTTTGTACGTTAGCACCTTTGAACGCACCTTCGTTCAGAATGAGAACAATCCCTTTCTTCATCATATTCTCTTTTGGAAGAGATATATAGATGATATCTTTTTAATTTGGAAGAGAGATAAGGAAACCTTGACGGATTTTCATCGCTGGCTTAATACCCAAGATGAATGCTTGAAATTTACATACACTGCCAATGAAAGTACTTTGGATTTCTTAGACATTACCATCTTTTCTAAAGACAATACTTTGCACACCCGTACTTTCTTTAAACCAACGGCCAAGAATAGCCTGCTATCCTTTCAAAGCTTTCATCCAAGACCCTTACGGGAAAATCTCCCGTAAAGTCAATTCCTTCGCTTGAGGAGAAATTGCAGCTCAATTACTGACTACAAAAGTCAAGCGAGTGACCTATGTGAGAAATTACTGGTTCGTCAATATCCAAAAAAGGTGATCAACACATGCAAGAAACGTGCCCGCAACCAACCAAGAGAAGCACTCCTAGAGACGTGTCCGAAATTGAAGGAAGAAAGGATCACATGCGTAACTACTTATAGTCCAGTTACCAACCAAGTGAAGAAAATAATCAACAGAAACTGGAGAATAGTAACATCCCACAATCTGAATTGGCCTAAACCGCTGTTTGCCAACAAGAGAAGCCGCAACCTCAAAGACTTATTGGTGCGCACGAGACCCCCTCCAAAGAAAAAGAAAGACACACCTGGACTGTGGAATAACAGTCCAGTAACAGGCCATTACCCATGTGGAACCTGCACAGTCTGTGACACCACAAAACCCACAAAGGAATTACAGCTGCTTCCCAACTTCAATTGGAAATTAAAAAGACATACGAACTGCAACACAAGCCATGTCATTTACATGATAACTTGTCCGTGTCAAATGAGATATATTGGCATGACTTGTCGTAAAGCAAAACAAAGACTTTGCGAACACCGCAGCAATGTGAACTGTAAAAAAACAACCACAAAAATGTCAACCCACTACAAAGAATCTGGCCACTCTGTGAATGACCTACAGTGGGTCATCCTTGAAACCCTCGAAACTGTGGACAGGAATGCAGCCAAAATTCTATTCGAAAAAGAGCAACGTTGGGTGCACAGACTTAAGACAGATAGTGAGGGCTTGAATGATGCCGTTCCGTGGTTAAGTCTTAACAAATAATTGATAGTTTGCCAAAATTACGAATTTCTAACGTGCCTTGATTTTGAGAAAATTCCGATTGAGCGCCTAAAGAGCACATTCTTAGTAATTCCATTTGTCATCTATTTCCAAGCTTAAATTGTTTAAAATGCTTATCTTAAAATTAGGTATAACAATTAAGTACAACTAATAAGTAAAAACACTCGAGTAACTCTTCAGTTTCCATCACTTTGCAATAAAAGAAGACCAGTTACACATCCGCGATTGATTCCGGGTCACCAAGGGCAAAGACAGCACATGCTGCTAGATGGGTGTTTGAAGGCTAGAGGTATCGAGGATCATTGTCCTTTTCGTTGTGGAGTAAACTGCAAGTATTAAAACCCCTTTACTAAACTCCCTCTTTCCTCACTTTAAACAGTGAAGCCTCCCCCTACCTGTCGTGGTCCCCGAGGAGACAAGTCTTACGTAATGTAGAGGTACATTTTAAAAGATCTAGTTACGCTCAAGCGCATGTGAAGACCCTGCTTTGTTTTGAGTTTTGCTTAGTTTTAGACTTTTGTAAGAGGTGCCTTCTTTCCGAATAGAATTTCTTTCTGAATAGGCATTTCAGAGCGCGCTTTAGAAGACACCATAGCGGCAGCATGCACATGTTTGTTTTTTGGTAAATACATGTAGAACGAGTGCCTGAGAAGAGTTGGTACCGTCTAATAGCGACCGCATGTATTTCTAAATAATTGCAAGAGTCTATACTCGAATAGGTATTATATCGTCATAACAATGTCTAAGATAATCGTGATGACAACAGTAAAATTGAATAGCGCCTTTGACATCATGGCACTGTAAGAATGGAATAGCGCCTTAAATTAAATAGTGCATTTGACATCAGGGCACTGTAACGAATGATCTCATGACGCCTAAATACGATTCTGGAATTTATACATTACAATATTCCGCATAGAATTTTGAGAATGAGTAAGTTGACGCCTAATATGAATGTGACTCTGAGTTCAGTATTGCACAACTCGTTTTTAATTTAATTATATGTTTTTAATTATATGCTTCATAATTCCTAACTGTGTCTCTATGTCATTGTACATTGTTGAAGTGTCTTTTCCCACTTATTTGCTACAAATGTGGTTGCACTATCTCCCCTTTCTTTCATTACAGGTACAATGTGACCTACTACCACAAAACGAATCAGGTTACAAGTTTACCTTTTTCTTTCTTTTTTCACCTAATCACTTTATGGTCCTGAAGAAAGCCAATTGACCAACCGGCATTTAAGGCTGAAACATGTCGACCACTTTTAATCTCACATGATTAGTGCGCTAGAATTCCTAAATAATTCCACAGCGACACGCTTTAACCCTTTACCCGAATCCAGAAATATTAAAGTTGAACCTCTGGCTGTCCGGGTATTTTATAACACCTTCATAGCACTATTTCACTTATTCACTATCACTACTGTTTTAACCAATGGTACAACCTCCTGGCGGAGGGTGCAAACAAAAACGGACCCAAGGATTACGCACGGACACGTGTTACAAGAAGCGGGGACACATCATATACCGCTACACGACTCTGTAAAAACACGTGTATGAGGGTCTTTTATTTGGGAGACACCTACCGACTCACCTGCAGACCTTGGTTATGCAGGACCAGTGATCCTTTCCACATTGATTTATAATTATTGAAAGGAGATTGAAAGGATCTCTACTCTCTCTCCCTCCACCAATTGATGATACGACCTACAAGAACCCCCTCCACTATCACATACTGACCCTGGAGATCGGATATTGCAGTGCGCTTATGCCAAGGGAAGCCCTTTCAGAGAACGATGGCTGTGCCCCTGGCGTAGTTGAAGTATCCCGCTATGAACTTTTCACCCATCCTTCCCGCTCGCAGGCGCGAACACGAGGCTCCTGTCAGATTTAGCTGTTGTAAAAAGCAGAGTCTGCTCCATATCAATTAAGAAATGCTGCCACTAACCGCATCTTCCTACCGCAGTTCAGGCCCTTCACATTCCAGGTTACAGCTTTTAGCGTGCGTGTCTTGTCAGCAGTTGCAGTCATCTCTGCATTATCATGCATCCACGCGCGCCAAGAGGGAGAGCAGAACCCAGCAGCTTCGGACTCGTGATAGAGAGAGAAAGGCAAAAGAAGAAGGGAGAGAAAACGCAAATAGAGACAAGCAGCCAGTGAGAGTGGAGCGAGAGATGCAAGCTATGCCTCCCCCAAATTTGTGAGGTCTGTACAATGTGATTAGGTTATATTCAGGGGGAACTAGAATGTCCAAAATTAGTGAGGAGGATACATTAAGCCAATTTTGTGGTAGGATCTGGAGGTCCAGATCTTGCAAGAATAAGAGGTCGGCTGTATTCGCAGCATGCCTAACCGCTGACCTGCAATTCAAAAGCATTGACTTGAGGTGGGATTTGGTAACCACAGCTTCTTGGGGGAGATGTGGAGACTGGTGGTAAATTATCAAAGCTTAAAGTATTGAATGTATTGTATTCCGCATTTATAGAGCGCACTGTGACACTACGGTATCCTGGCGCTTGAACACGTGAGATCAATTAACCTTGAGTGTAATAGCGAGTACAGGGTCAAAAATGATAAGAAAGTCACGGCCACATACTTACGTCCTAGGAAAGAGCCAGGTCTTTAACTTCTTTCTGAACGGCAGCAGATTACCTATCTGTCTTAGTTCGGCTGGGAGTTTGTTCCAAGCCGAAGCTGCTGCAATACTAAAAGCTCTTCCTCCATATCTAACTCTTCTAAACCTGGATACTCTAACCAGTTTAGCTGAGGAGGACCGAAGGTTACGTGGGGGGACATACCATTCAAACCGGCTCTGTAATGGCTTGGGCCCAATGCCATACAGAGCCTTAGAGACTATGCACATTGACTTGGACTGTACCCTCTGCATAACTGAGAGCCAGTGGAGCTCGGCCAAGGCCTGAGACGCTGAAGACTGGCGTGGTCTCATTAGTGCAAACTTGTGCCGCCATCAACTGTATTCTCTGGAGTCTCCCTATCAGATATTTAGGAGACTCCAACGATAATGTTGTGAGATTGACACTGAATTCTCTAAATGAGTTGGAGGAAATAGTCTGGATCTTGGATGGTGGGAGAGAAGGTTTATTATGGGCGGTATTGTAATGAAGTAGAAAGGAGTGAATGTCCGCATCAGACATAGGGTCAGTGATCCTGTGTGGCCTGGCATGATGGTTAACGAGGCCTAGATTTCCAGGTAAAATTTGTCTCGTTTTCCAAGATGAGTCTTGACTTTGGCAGAGTTTAGCCGTAGTGGGGAGGCGTGATTGATTGTTCTTGAATGACATGTAGAGATTCCAGCGCTCCTCCATCATTGAAGAAAAGTGTAGTAGGTGCAGAAGACCCTGCTTGATGTCTGCTTGATGTCTTTCAGTTCAACCTCAAGGGGGGGTGCGGGGTATAAGGAGTGGTTAGTTGGTCTGGTGATAGGAAGGGAGTGAAGTCTCCTCGTAAAAGGAACAGTGGTAGGTAATGTAGATTCCACATAGTCCCGGATGAAAGTATAAGTGGAGGTTTTTTGAAGGTTGGGGGCTGGTGGTTGGTGGCATGGAGGGGGTATGAAGAGTAGAGGGAAGTGGTGTTCTACAGTTTTCCTCCATGTGTCTTTTGTGCTATAGGGCAGTTGAGTGCCAGGTGTTGGGAAGCACAGTGGGTGAGTGGGGTGCTCCTTGAGGTAGGAGTGATGAGAGGAGGGGAGTTTAGTAGGCTTAGTTATCTAGAGTGCTGTTATTTATTGTTATGGGGTGAGCATTGGGTGATGATATGTGAGTAGCAGGAGAAGGCCAGTTCCCTCCATAGGTGAAAGGGTGGTCCTCGATGGGCTTCTTGTGTTGAGGGGCAGTAAAGACCCAATGGTTAGGGGGTCTGGTGGATGGGTTGGGTTCCACCTTGGGCAAGGATGGGGAGGAAGAAGGGTAACGATTGGAACTCAGGACCCCTAAATTGCTAATGATGGAAGTTTAACCTGGGTGAGGATTAGGAGCCAGTTTTGCAGTGAGCTCAACCACATTTAGTTCTGTCTGCAGCAGTCGCTCCCTCACCTTATGGCGATCCAAATATTACTATCAATGAATATGGAATCCATTTATTCTTCTAGCATCTGTTTCAGTTGGGTAACAGCCATCAGTATCTGGGGAGTGGACATTTCACCCGCCCGTGGAAATAGGCCTTGTCTGCTCTGCGAGTTCGATGCAGGGCCTCCTCCCACCTCTGTATATCTGTACATTTTTTGTTATTGGCCTGTTCTAGAAGATCTATCTTGGCCCATAACTATACTGAATAGTTATTTCCACAGGGGCCTATCCCCCTCCTTCAAATTCTATGTCTCAGCAAGTGCTTTGCTATCCCCTGGGTACCCTCTCAAAATAGCGGCCCAGCCCACTGCAGGTCAGACTGTCTTCTTCAGGTCTGTCTGCCACTTGTTACCTCCAGAACAAGAACATGAAGGAGAACCAGGCAATGTCCCCCGAGGCATGAGCAAGGACCTAGCCCTCAAGCCTCCCTCTCATCCACTACCGCCCACGTCTCAAAGGTTAGTAGCTGGAAGATCCCTTCTCAGCAACCTCTTATCAGTTGGAAGCTCAGGGTTACCGGGTTGCAGTCCCAACTATATGAGCACGTCAATGGGGAGGGAGGAGGGGTTGCACAGGTGGCACCTGTATGTCAACTTGTATGCACTACACAGGCCCGGTCCTCTATGCCTTCTCAGGCAGGCCTCCTCCAACTGCATACGCTCTCTGCATCAGCAGTCCACAACGCAGGAAGGGCAGGGGCAGTTACCGCCTGGGGACTGTGCTGACCTCATCTCCAATATCTAGCCGCTGTCATTGTGGCAACCATCCTCAGGCTTCTAGGCTCCAACCAGCATTGCGTGCCCCAGCGATCAGTTTAATTCTAGGAAGCCATTCAGCCCAGTGTGCCCGGCTGTGCCAGTACATCTCAGCCAAGCCTCTGCAGGCGTCTATGCGCTTCCCATCATGGTTTCGTGGGGCTCGGGAAGTGGAGTCTGCGGCCCCCTTGGTCCGCCAAGCTCAATTTACAATTGTTGGGCTGCCACTGTATGGCACTCACCTTGGCATCTGTGCGCTCGATCATGGTAGGAAGTCAGTCCGAGCCCCCTCTACCACCTGGAAGGCTCTATGCGTGGAACCTCCTCTAGGGGTCTGACCTCTAACTCCTTGGGAGAGTACTGGATTCTGTAGGATTAGGCTGGGTGCCCGGCAGCGCAATCGTTCAAGGTTTTCATTCTGCCATCTTCCTGTGTCTGCCTTTCACAATATTATGCACGTTTCAAATTTAGTTAATTCATTTTGATATCATTCGACATGGCAAAACAATTTGTTTTTAATTCTTTTTACGGTCTATACAAAATGTAAATAGATTTATCATTTTATGTTACTGATAGGAGTGAGTGCACACTTATTGTTAATATATCAATCTGCTTTATTTTATGTTGGTCTCATTTATCCTTGCCTAAAAACCTTACCAACTCTATCCCATCGGAAAAGTACATGCATTACTTCCAGAATGCTGCCATTCACTGTTAAACATTTTTGTTAAAATTAGTTTACACCTTGAAAGATTTTTTACTTTTTTTTTTTTGTTTTGTTATACTGCAGGTGGCCTCAAGTGTGGACAGGAACAAAACTTAAGGATTCTGTCATTTGCAGCAAATAGACTACAAAGAGAGAGATGTTCCAGAGATTTTAGAAGAAACCAATTTCTAAAAGCTGGATTTGGCCAGGAAGTAACGACAATACAGAGCAGAGTCGCTGACTGATTGTAAATGCAGTTTCTGGATTCTCTCTAATTTCTTATATGTCAATGAACCCTTAAGTTGGGGACAGCAAGGACACACATGATCGAGGAGATGGAGGGTTTTGGGACTGTAAAGCAAGAGCCAGAACAGCAGCACAATTTGAATCAAAAAACAGTGTACATTATTTATAAGACTGTGCAGATTGCAGAAGTAGTGTACCCATGCACTTCACAAGAGACAAACCTAGGTTGTAATTTGAACAGGACAGTACAGAAAAAGAGTTGCACTGGAGAGATACCTTATCAATGTTCAGAATGTGAGAAAACCTTTACTCAACAATCCTACTTGACTCGACATATGAAATCGCACTCTGAACAAAAGCCTTATCAGTGCTCTGATTGTGAGAAGAGATTTAGTCAAAAACACTATCTGACACGACATGAAAGAACACATTTGGGACAAAAAATATATCAGTGCACTGAATGTCCAAAAAGTTTCAGCAAAAAAGCGAGTTTAATTCAGCATGAAGGTGCACATGCAGGAGAAAAACGGTATTTGTGTTCTGAATGTGGTAAAACCTACCGTCATAAAATCAGTCTCACATTACATGAAAGATCACACTTGGGACATAAACCATATCAGTGCACTGAATGCCAGAAAAGCTTCCACGATAAAAGTACTCTTGCTAAGCATGAAAAAATTCACACCGGAGAAAAGCCATATCAGTGCAATGAATGTGAAAAATGTTTTACTAAGAGATGTAGTCTAACTCAGCATGAAAAGACCCACACCGGAGAAAAACCCTATAAGTGCACAGAATGTGAAAAAAGCTTCAGTCAGAAAATCCATCTCGTACATCATGAGAGAACCCACACAGGAGAAAAGCCCTATCAGTGTGAAGAATGTCAAAAAAGCTTCAGTCAGAAAATTCATCTGACCCAGCATGAGAGAACTCACACAGGGGAAAAACCCTACTGGTGCAGTGAATGTCAGAAAGGATTCAACCACAAAATTAGCCTGACTCACCATGAGCGAACGCACGCTAGGCACGCCTCCGCTCAGGAATGATGTTCATTCACATAATTCCATATACACAAAAAGAAAGTACAACATATGGACATTAACCTGAACTGAACCCCTACAAGTGCAGTGAATATTACGCAAGGTCTAATTCTGAAATCAGTCTTACTGATGAGATAGCATGGAATTGCCAAAAAAAAAGTTAGCAGTGGGCTCCAAAACCAAGCGGCAAGTGTTTGAATGTATGAATAACTCAGTCTGCCTAGGCGTATGAGGCAGAAAATATCCGGTTTGCATGAGAAATAATATCTTTGAAAAGCTAAAGTGAGAATGGTAATCTGACTTAATGGGTGAGCGCAAATCTAGCTTAGTTGCAAACCTGTTTAAGGTGGAACTTGTAAGGGCTTTTTTTTTTAATACAAAATCCCCCAATGCCCCCACATTCCCCCCAACACCCCCGCACCCTCCCAACGCCCCCGCCTCCCCCAACGCACCCGCATCCCCAAAGCACTCCAGTCCCGATGCACTCTCAACACACACCCCATTCACCCTTAATCACACACCCCCCACCACACACATCCCACCCCAACACACTCACACTGTTTTATAAACAGTCCCATGCCAAACGTTCAGCAGATTGACATAAAATAAGTTGCAGTAGTAAGAGAGCTGCTCCCTCCTGTGACTTTGCTCATGGAAAAGATCAAGGCGATTACATGTATAAAAAAGAAAATTGTGATGAGCAAAAAAGTGGAAGCAGTTAAATGAAATGCTCTTCTCTAAATTCCTACAACAAGCTAATGAATGAAAGCCAACAGGGTAATTTAAATGTGCTGCTATTCAAAAAGCCAAAGAGACTCTCGCCTTGGCACGTTGTCATACTAGTAAAACAAATTGAAACTAGTGAAATGATTTAAGCTGATAGTTATTGAAACGTCCTGACTCTGGTGAACAGTATATTAATGTGGCAAGTTGTGCATGGACTCTAGTGTGGGAATTGTATAATATGTACCAGAGAACAATGCATGGAGATTTTTTGAAGAGTGTCAAATGTTGGAATATGCCTTTAGGGACAAAAAATGAAAAATCACAAACCATTGTGACCAAGTGTAATCGATTGCGACCAATTGTTGCCCAGTATGGCCTATTAAAACCACTTCAAAGATATTGCCTGTGAAAGTGAAAACACAATCCATTCTACGAATGCATCTATTTTTGCACGGGTGATATTGATGGTATTTGTCAATAGTGTAAAGAGTAGTAATGTAGAAGATTTCACTAACGTATTCTTCCTCATGGAATCTTTTGTTATGACTCCTGCTGTGTGTAAAATGAAAGCCTATTCAGAGACCTGAATCAGAAGAAAACATAAATAGTCTATCTATAAAGATGAAATCACGCAAACATCTGAAATATGGTAATATTGCACCTGTGCACAAATTAAGAAGTGCAGGTGTTTGAAAAAGCTACTGCAATACTGATCGTAATGTTTCATAGTGCAGAATAAAATTGGTCCGTCATTTTTCACGATAGATGCAACTTTGCCTCGGGGGTGGGGCTGGGGGTGGAGGGGGGGTCATCTAGCACCAACAACCCGAACTGACATCTGTTACCAAAACCCAGAACTGACATTAGACACCAACAACCAGGACTCACAATAAGTTAACATCTTCCAACAACCAGAGCTGACATCAGTCAACAACATCCCGGACTGACATCAATTATCAGCATTCATCAACTGATCCGTGAGTGAGACTGAGGCCCGGCTGCCTGACATTTGTTGAAGCTTAACTCACTGGAAGCTAAGGGCCGTATGTAGAAACCATTTTTGCGGTCTAGCCATTTCTGGCCCCAAAACATACTTTTACATATGTACAAAACATACTTTTACACATGTACAAAACATACTTTTACACATGTACAAAACATACTTTTACACATGTAAAAAAACATCCTTTTACACATGTACAAAACACAAGTTGTGATTCGGTAGCACATGTCCGAATTTCAATTTGTCTTTGCGATTCAGTATTTGAAAGCGGCGTGTTTAGGACGTCCCACCCAAATACTGAATCTGAATGGGATGTATGAATGTTTTGTGACCAAATTACAGGTGCATCATTTTCAAGACTCCTTTAAGGAGGTGTTAACCCATTTGCAATGGGACCCCTTCCCCTTTGAGAATAAAATATATATATATTTTAACAGCAGGGAGGGGTCCTATGGGGACCACTGCCTAATCTAAAAAAAAAAAAAATGAAACTTCAAGTTTTTTTTGTTGAAAATGCATCCTGTGTTCCTTTAAAGAAAATGGGCTGCATTTAATTTAAAAAAAAGTTGTTTCCTTCATAAGCAATCACAGACATGGTGATCTATGATGGCTGGTATTCCCAGTGGGTCTCAAACTGCGACTTACCTCATGAATATTCATGAGGTAGGGAGATTTGCAACAACCTAGGAATCGCTGAATAAAACTGAAAGAATTTCATACATTTGGGATAGCGATTTCCTAAGTGTGATTCACAGAGAATCACAATTAGGAAATCGCTATCCCTAAAATCTGTAGGTATGGCCCTAAGCTGCTTCTTATATCACCTGAACCTGCCAAAAACACCTGAAATACATCAATTAATTTTGTTCTTGAATCCTCAGGTGAATAAGTCCACACATCCATAAATGTTCGCTTTCATTGGTTCAGGCAAAGTGATCTACTGAATCAAGGCGGACAATGTATTGGTTGTCTGCGTTTGCCTGCCCCCCGTCCCTTCTCAAAGCAGTGTTAGCGCTGCAGCCTGCTGAGTATAAGGGGTTAATTACTAGGGCCTGTTCACCCTCAGTTACAGAACTCTGTAATGTGCCGAAATAAAATTAAAATGTGTGTCTGAGGCAAAGTCTTGTCACTCATGTTCAGTTAAAAATAAAATAAAAAACTCAGGAAGCACACAAGAGCTGAGACATTCACCGGAAGGCTGTAAAAATCTATATTTGGTAACCAGACAGTATTCCAAACATCTTGGCTTCTGTGGTGTGGCTTGGAGTGACCGTCCTATAAATCTGACTCCTCCCACATACTCTGAAAAATGTTACTGATTTTGTGTATCACTGACCCTGAACATGGGGATTGTTTCCACTCTAAAAAATAAATCCCACTCATCACCCTTTACCCTGGTTTTTCTGCATAATGCCAGAAGCTAAGCAGCATACATTATCCAGTCTAACACGATGAAGGTGGTTCGACTAGGGTTTCTGCCCCCCATTCTGTGTTATGTAATATGCTCTTCCCTGTGTTCCTCCTTTGTTTTGTAAGCCTTTCTGTTGTAAAGCACAATGTTTTCATTTCAGTCCTTTGAAACAAATAAAGCCTAGAAATTGTACTTTGTCATGTCGTCTATAAAACAACCTCCCCTTGAAGGCATCAACATGGAGGGAAACTATTTCCATTGCCCTATATGGATGGGAGAATTATTTCTATTGTGACACTCATTCTGTCTTCACACAAGAAGATCCCTCATTTGTGGCACCTCATCAAGATATTGTATGATCACATGCATTGGTGGCCTGCTTCCTTCAATTCTGGAGATGTTCTGGTACTGATTCCTTAACCCATTCGCTGCGTTTGTCGGTCAACAGACGTCGCGAGCAGTACCTCGGTAGTGCTGTGCACGTCTGTTGGCTGACACGGCCCCACCCACTCCGCTAAACTGCCGCACTGTGTCGGAATTGCCGCCACAGTTAAGCAGTTAAATACATTTACTGGACCTCTTTCCGCTGTTTCTTTTGAGGAGAGCTCTGTATACTTTTGTCTTCTCAGTGCATCTGCACATTGCGGGCATGCCATGATGTGGCCGGGGCACTAATTTGCCCTTGGATCTGTTAAATCACCATTGTTTGTCCCTTTTCGCTAGCTTGTAGATGCATAGCCCAGTCATCCTTTTGCTCTACATACCACCCCCTTCTAAAACATGCTAACATTTTGATGCCACTAAACAAAAGAGTTGCATCTCTGAAAAGCTTGGACGTGTTTTAACTCTTTACAGATTGATTTAGAGATACTCACCGGTGTACTCTAGTTTTCCTTTTACAAGCTCCTGCTTGGCCCGCTGGCATCTTATGACTAGTTTGGACCCAGAAGAGGGAAGAGTCCCTGCTGGAGTCAAAAGGAGGTTGTTGCATCGAGAGGAACTTTGAAAAGGGTCTCTCCCCATATGCCTTGAATCTTTGCCTTCAGGGCTTGATTCTGATTCACAGGATTATTTGACCAGATTATGTTGCAAACACTGTCGGTTGGACGAACTTGCTTCAAGAAGCTGCGAGATGAAATGTTGCAAGGGCTTTGTAACCAGAGGAGTACAGATGATCACAGAATACCCCCAAAAGGGCTCTAGGTTTGGTAACTCCTAGAACTCTACTGAAGAGGAAAATTATGTTAAAATGGCTTACCCATTTTAGACCAGTGACAACATGCAAGTTGAGCCATGATCCACCTCTGTGCCAGCTTTGAGCCAAGCCAACAACTTTGCTTCTTTGCCAATGATCTGCCAGGCACCAGCAACAGTTTTGAATGATGGACTCCATCTGTGATGCAGAGGGTGATACTGAATGGTGCTCGTTCCCACCCACGTCTTGAACATCAATCAAAGGGGCGTTCAGTCCACAGGGCCAATAGCCGCTTCCACTCCTTTCACAGAGATGCGGCTACTTTTTTAAACATGTTGTTTGGCACCTTTGAGCTGAACTGCAAGCACCTGTACGCCACCTTGCTCCTTGCTACTCTCTGCCACCCACACCTAGGTTGAATATCCCTTCAGGATTACAGTTCGAACTGAACAACACTCCCCAGCAGAAGTGGAAAATGCTCTTGACTCCCATAAGTTGTCTGTAGGTGTTAACCCCAAATCAGGGGTTATTTTTATAGACTTTTGTACATTTTGAATCCCAAAAATGAGCTCCAGGAGCATTATTTGTATTCATTCATTTTTCTCTTGCAACATTTTAATCTGGCCTGGAATATTACATTCTTAATTTCATAACTGTATTGTTTGTGTTGCAGACAATACATCCCACTACAAACACCCACCACTCCCGGATGACAGAAGAATCAAAAGGTTCCTTTTGACTGTCATAAATCTCACCATGTGGACAGGTCTGTTCATTCTGCTCGGACACTAGATAGTCGCCAGATCAATACTATTGAGACATTCCTCTCGTTGAGCTTCCAACAACCCAAGAATGCCCAGGAACGCACAACGCGGAATATTTCCCACAAGTTGCTAGTTCCTTCCTCGTCCCCAATAACTCCATCCAAAGGAATACTATTCTTGGAAACACCTCTCGGATACTTGCAAATTATAAGCGTGATTATTAGTCAGATGGTAAATGGATATTACTGGTCAGGTCGTCTAACTCTAGTTCAAATCATCTTAAAGCTCCACGTTTCACATCTATCTGTGTGAACCTCACTGTAATCTGCAAGAGCTTGTCTTGTACAAGCCTAAAGTCAACCACCAGACCGAGGACTACCAGCGACGGGCCAGGTACCACAGCTTTCATCCTAATTTGAATATCATCATCTCTCCAGCACCTTATGCAGGCCCATGTGATATCTGCGCCATTAAAGAAATATTGAATAACTTAAAGTCATAGGGATCAATTGAAGATAATTATCACTGCTCGCTCATTGATTATTACTAAATGTGTATTGTTACAACTGCTACACGTATTGTTATATACACTGATATATGCCTCACATGCAATTTATAATTACAGTAAATGGGAACTTTGTGCAACAACTCATCTAGTCAGTTAGCAGAAAAAGTTTTTCTCTTCATAATTCTAGTCATGATTCCAGCCTCTTTTGGTAAAAAACATACAGCTACATATTCAGCTACGATTATTTACCAAGATGTGACACCTGGTTACACTTTTTGCAAAGCTGCTATTCCTCTTGTAAATACCTGACATACTTTTCCCCCACTTACCTACATCCACAAAATGTCTTTTTTTTTTAATAAATCATACAATTCAGGAAACATGTTTAGGTTTTGCCTCACTCTGGGACTTGCACACTTAGCAGCAGGACAAATCTCTTCTCACTTTTCTGATTAGACCTTGCTGTTGGAACTTTCAGATACAGATGTCAAGGGGTGTGTGATAGAGACACTTTCCTTACCTCAGGTTAAGCTTCCGAAGCCAGAACCCTTTGGCTCATAAAATGGAATGAGCTTACGAAGCGTGTTAATAATATCCTTCCTGATCCCCAACTAACATACCAAATACTACATCTATTCTTGTTACTGTCGCTATACATACCATTGGTAAACTTTGTCATTTGTGGGCTAAGGTAGATTCAGTTGCATCTATTAAATATCAGATGCAACAACTTGCTGACAGTTTATACATCAATTTACTTATTGTGGCTCCTTTTAATCAGTGAAGTAAAAAGCGAACTAGTTACTCCCGCGCTGATGGCAAACACAATTCAGACGTCCCACCCATACTTTCACAGCTCTACATAAGACTGGCCCAGAATACCTCAACAATCACATCTGCTTTCACAAACCTTCCTGACACCTCTACTCGTCCAGACTCGTACTTGCACAAATCTCAGGCATAGTGAAAACCAGATTCAGTGGTCGAAATGTCTCGTACATAGATCCTAAAACTTGGAACAAACTGCTGCTACACAGAAATACCTCCTCCTCAGTTCTTGAATTCTGCAAGAAGCTGAAGACCTGGCTCTTCGAGTAGTCCCACTAGGCCCAAGGGGTGCCTAGACTCACAACTACTCCGCGTCGGGCTACCCTGCTGGGTGATAGTGCGCTCTACAAATCTGCATACCATGACAACCTTGCGCACCTCTAATCCACAAAATGAAGTAATTGAACTCATCAGGCCAATCAACAAGAACATTTTATGATAGTTTTTATCTATTATTCTAAATATATTCACCATAGATTTATTTGATCACAAAAAATATAATAAAATCATGAAAGCAATAAAAACATGCAAGATATTAAATACATAAAAACATCCAAAGAGAAATGTGGTCATTCGGTCATATTAGCATAAGCAAAATAATGATTACAACTCTGACTTATTGATCTATAATTGCCTTTGATGACATTCAAGGACATATGTTATTCTTAAAACCTTAAGTTGGTCCCAGAACATTCATGATTCCTATTTACACCTTCTGTCCTGTGGTAAATAAATAATTAATTACCGGTACTATTTTTGAATACATTAATAAAACAGATAGCTCAATAAATAAGAGGCAAGATCCGATGTATCTGAGTCGAACGGGCTTTATTCAGGCATAAGGGAAGGGACAGGATCGGGACAGCCTGAAATAGAATGGCATAGAAGGCAGCTGCAACGTTTCATCAACAGTACATGATATATATATAGTAAAACATCACAATTACATTACATACAGTAGGCGTAACTAGTGACAAGCGTAAGATAAGAACACATGGGCGTGAAAAGAAGGCGTGCACAGGGCGTGCACGAAGACATGTGATGAAAACGTCACAGAAGTGTCATAAAGTGGGTGGATACATAGAGGGGGCTACCTGAGCAGCTGGAACCTTTAACCTAGTGGTGCGCGAAAACGGGCCATGACGTGTTACCGGGGAGAACTGGGGGCTATGACTTCTGCACTAGAAGAGGAGACGAAAGTCTGCGATGTCAGGACGACATGTACCTATAGCATATCTGGTATCTGGTGTTTGGAGTACATGTTGATAGAATCTAAAAGTTATCAGGGCAAAGGCTACTTGACACTAAGGCTGGTGCATGCATATATTCTTCGTGTATTGCGTGTGCTATGAATCTTCTATGAATATTAATACAGTAATTCTCTTGCATGGAGACAGAAAGACTAGACTATAGCTGAAGCTGTTTATGTGGTTCAGTAGCTTAGGAATGTGAAGACGGAGAGCTGAACTGATAACTAGAGGCATAACATATTCTTGGCAGGCAGGCAGGCAGAGCCAGGCCGGGCACCGCGCTGCGCGGCAGGAAGTAAGTGAAGGGTCAGGGATGCAGGTGGGGGCTGCATCGCTCCTCGGAGTGGGTTCAGAAGACTGGAGCTTGAATCTGGTGTCCGGGCCCTTTTGAGGCCTAGAAACGGGGACAATTCAATGAATTAACGTGCATAATGTAAAACGTGGGCAACATAGGCCTAATACTCGTTGCTTTCACAGGAACTGGAAACTGGCATACTAACGTTGGACACAACTATAATTGCGTCTTTAATCGATCATAGGGGGATATATGCATATCGATCATGTACATATATCATAGGATGGGGAACACGTAGGCACACATGACAAGGCAAAATTCAATTTTCCTCATTCCCTCCTTGTGCCCTACGTTTCCATCAGGAAACATCAATATTCATGATACCATCTATCTGTTCATAGAGCATCATTTGCTCGTCTCGAATTGTCTTGGAACGGGACTTAGGACTAGGAATACAAGAGGTAGCACACAAGCCGCAAATCGCAGGGCCACATTGTAAACAGAGGCAGCAACTGAATATGATCATTACTGCTATACCCAGGAATGACAATACTTTCCATCCCCAGGCAGATACTATACTCCAGAGCCAACCGGACAATGTCCAGGTGCCTGGATTCTGGTGTAACTGATGGGCAATTTTATGAAGTCTGGTTATAGCTGAATAAACAGACGGTGCGTTATTAGGAATGAAAATGCAGCAACTAGATCCGATGACTCTACAAGCTCCGCCCCTATCGGCCAGTATGACGTCAAGGACGAGACGATTTTGGAGCACGACAAATCTCATAGCAGATTGCTCTTCAGTTAAGTTACCTAGAGCGGAAGTAGTCTCATTCACTACTGCTTCAAGGGTTCTGGTTAGCCTACGTATTAACTTACTATTCTGAACAGGACCTATGAAGAAAAAGAAACCTTTATTGAAGTCTTGATACTGTTCTAAGGTAGTTTCAGTTTGATCGACAATTGGGGACTCAGTCTCCCTGCTATGTCTAATGTGTACTAGATGTGTGTTTCTGTGATAATCGGATGGGGCTAGAAAAACGGGTGGCAGTAGGAAGGCAATGTAACATGTTCCATCCCAATCTAGGGGCAGACGAACATATGCGGTCTGACCACATACAAAATACGAATGACGTGAAGCTTTGAAAATAGATTTCCCACTGTCACTATACTCGACCATAGTAGTACAATCACTATGACCTACATGTGCGGAACCATTCTTTCTGACACAGAATTCGCCTTTCACTGGTAGAACTGAAATAGCAGGCAAATCTGGAGTAGTTTCGGACTGAACATTCAAAATCATGAAATTCGAGGAATAATTACCTAGATCATATACTTCATTTTCTAGATCTAACCCTGTTCTATGGGAAAGACCTTCCCTGTCTGGGAAACATGTTCTATTCAGAAGGGACATATCATTTGAGGATGACGTTAACGTGGACCATGCTCCACACGAACCATTATGTGAAAACGGATAAGGAAAAAGCGGCAGAACTCCCTTCGGTGTCTGGAAAGGGGGGAGTCGACCACACACCCAACAATTAGTGGCATTGCTGGTCTGGTGTGAATAATGTAACATACGGATAAAGGTATTATTTCGCATGGCAAGACGATAGGATAACTCGTGAGGAGGCAGGTCACTAAAAGTGTGCTCTTCTGTAACATTAGAAAACATGTACATGTGAATTAATAGGAAAACATAAATGTAAGGCATAACTTATGCAAGTAACCATAAGACTCAGAAATAGCATGAAAAATAGAGTAATAATACATCGACTTCGAAGATTCTTTTGATAACGTATTCTCTTAGAGTTTGACTAACTCTCTCACTGTGTGGGTCTATCTCATACATGTCAGGAACCTGTCTAACCGTTTCACCCGAGAGGGACTTAGACAATTAAACTGGCTGACTTACTAGACCGAAGCTTATCTTTATACTCCTGCTGCGGAGTTTTCTCTAACAGGGGAAGTTTAGATTCAGTGTCTGGGCAGTCCTTGAGAACGGGGCAGTCCTTGAAAACAGTCTTTGGTTTGAGTCCATGGAATCTCTTTACATGACTGGAGTGCAACCACCCTTTTCTTCCTTCAATCTTCACGGCGGTCCTTGTTGTTAGTAGGACAAGTCGGGGCTCCTTCCAGCGGGGCTCCAGCGGACTTGAACGATCAAAATTTCTCACGAGGACGAGGTCGCCTGGTATGACCTCATGCGGTTTCACTTCGGTGTTGTCTGGAAAAGCAGCGGCAACCTGTGAACGACAAGATAGTAGTGCAGACATCAAGGAAGCCAGGTAATCTGTCAGCATATTACTGTCAACATCAGTTATTGTACGTGGTCTAGGTGTACCCCACATGTTTGGGGGACGACTGAAAATTACCTCAAAAGGGGACAGACCTGAACGGGAGTGAGCGACCATTCTCATATAGAAAAGGGCGACTGGCAGTGCTACTATCCAATCTACGCCTTTCTCTGCGCATACTTTGGCAATGCGGATTTTCAGAGTCTGATTATGTCTCTCTACGAGACCGGCTGCTTCAGGATGTCGTACACAGTGGAACTTCCACTGGTACCCTAACAGAAGGGATACTTGTTTCATGAGCTCGGATGAGAATGGCTGGCCGTTATCTGAATACACGACCCTAGGTAATCCATAGCGGGGGAAATACTCACGAACCAACTGCCTGGCAGTGGTCGCGGCAGTGTAATCTAGAACTGGATATGCTTCTGTCCATCTGGACAAAGCGCATACAACTACGAGGACATACTTGAAACCTCGACATCGCTCCATCTGAATATAATCCATCTGGAGGACTTCGAAAGGGTGGTCAGGAGGATGGAATCCACCTTGTTCCACCGGGACACCTTTACCTGGATTGAACTGACAACAGATCATGCAGGTACGCACTTTCTGCTTGGCTGCTGCTCGTAAATGCTTGTTAAACCAAAGGTTCTGAATACTGTCTAATATGGCTTTTTCTCCTAAATGTGCTGGACTATGTGCGGTGTTAATAATGACTTGAACCATAGAGTCGGGGAGAAACCATGTGGCTTTTCCCTTCGTCAACCATCCTTGATCTGTCTGGACCCCTCCTTGTTCAGACCATTTCTTGATTTCATCTGGGGTAGCATGTAACTGTATATCTAGTACGTCTTGTGTAGGGTCTTTAACTGTCATACAAGTAGTCTGATCTGGAATGTCTGTCTGTGTCATGTTAACTGCTGAAGTCTGAGCTGTAAGCTTGGCTGTTCGATCTGCCAGGTCGTTACCCTGGGAAATGATGTCAGTGACTTTCGTATGTGCCTTGCACTTCATGATAGCGATAGCTGTCGGTAAATGTATTGCATCTAACAGAGCTTGAATGAGGGGGCCATGCTGAATCTTGGTTCCATGAGAAGTCATAAAACCTCTTTCTTGCCAGAGCACTCCAAAGTCGTGTACGACTCCGAATGCATAACGTGAATCTGTGTATATGTTTACTTTCAGGTTCTTGGCTCGCATACAGGCTTGGGTCAGAGCGATGAGCTCTGCTGCTTGAGCAGACAGGGTGTCAATACGATGTGTTTCTATAACTTCAGTGTCAGTAGTCACTGCATACGCGGCTACTAGTTCTCCTGTACTTGTTCTCATACATGAACCATCCACATAAAGTGTCAGGTCGGGATTAGGTAATGCAATGTCTGTCAAGTCTTGTCTTGGCTTTGTCATGGTGTTAACAACTTCCACACAGTCATGTGTGGCAGGATTTGGGGTAACTGACGGTAACAGTGTGGCTGGATTTAAAATGTTGCAGCGTCTGATTTCTATATGTGGCTGAAACAGTGTCAGTTCATAACCTGTTAAACGTGCAATTGTCAAGTGCTGAGTCTGTGTTCGGTTTAAAAGAACTTCCACGGAGTGTGGAACTTGTACTGTCAGGGAATGTCCTAACACTATGGAATCACTTTGTCTGATAGCTAGAGCTGTGGCTGCAACTGACTTGAGGCACGCAGGCAGCGCCTGGGCCACTGGATCTAATGTGCTAGAAAAATAAGCACAGGGCTTGTATTGTCCTGCTTAATCTTGTGTGAGAACAGATAATGCAGTACCATCACGTTCAGTGACAAAAAGTGTAAAAGGCTTACTGTAGTTCGGTGTTGCTAGAACAGGTGCTTGGCATAAGGCTTTCTTTAACTCATTGAAAACAAGTGTGTGTTCCTGGGTCCAAGGGAGGACAGTCGATACGGCTGCCTCCTGTGTCGTTAACTGTATCAGTGGCTTAGCTAGAAATGCATACTGAGGAATCCATTGTCTGCAATAAGAAGTGAGGCCGATAAAAGCTCGTACCTCCTTCTGAGTCTTGGGCTGTGGAAGATGTGCTATTAACTGGATACGATCAGGTGTCAACTGCCTACACCTCTTGGACAGTAAGTGTCCTAGGTAGACCACTTGCTGGACACAGAATTGTAATTTAGAAGGGGACACCTTGTGCCCCATCTCGGCCAGGAAATACAAGACTGTAAGTGACGCACGTTCGCAGTCACGTTCAGAACGGGCTGTGATCAGTAGATCATCGACATACTGGAGCAGGGCAGTGTCAGTTGGCATGTGAATATTGTCTAGTTGTCTTTTAAGTGCTTGACTGTAAATACTAGGACTTTCTGTGAAACCTTGAGGAGCTCGTGTGAATTTATAGCTCCTTCCATTTAAACAGAAACCGAAAAGGAATTGGCTGTCTGGATGAATGGGGACACTAAAGAATGCGTTCTTGAGATCGATAACAGTGAAGAACGTAGCTTCGGAATCAATAGCAGTTAATAGGGAAGAAATATCTGGGACTACTGGGTACTGGGGTATGATACATTTATTAAGTTCTCGAAGGTCAATCACTAATCGATAAACTGGAGGTGCATTGGGATCAGTACGTTTCAGAATCGGAATGATAGGAGAATTACATACATTGGAGTCAGTTTCTACAACTACTCCTTGAGCAATGAGCTCGTCAATAATTTTGGATAAGGCTGCTACAGCCTCAGATGGTAATTTGTACTGTCGGATTCGTGGTAATACAACACCTTTCTTCAGAGTAACACGATGGGGTGTGATGTGCATACAGCCTACATCAGTTGGACCTTGCGCCCATAAATGCTGTGGTACATTCAATAATCTTGGATCAAAATCCCGTAATACATAATGACCTTTAAAATCTCTCAGAAACAGTCGCACCCCTTCTGGGGAGCAGCATATGACTGCTCCTAATTCTTTCAGGGTCCTAATGCCTAGTAAGTTCTCTGGACAGGATTTCGTTAGTAACAAGTCTGTAGTTCGGGACAATGGACCAACTTCTAGAGTAACTGGTTTCGATATTTCATTAACAATAGGCTTTCCTGAAAATCCAAGGGAAACATTTCCAGAGCCCGAGAGCGGAGCCCCTGCAACCTCGTCATGACTGATGGTAGTCCTACTTGCCCCTGTATCAATCAGAAACTTTCTGTCTTTCCCTAATACTTGACTGTGTACATAGGGACCCTCTTGATCTACAGGAATCTCGATGAGAGGCAAGCCAACCTCCCTCTCTAGGCTGTTTCATGAATACGGCTGATAATCTGGATACTCTGACTGTGCATACTGGTACATCTGCTGTGTAACGTGTTGCGTCGCAGCTATAGGCTGCGGTACTGTAACTGTCTGTTGTGCGTTCTGCGGTAGCTGAAAATTCTGTGAAACTTGTTCTTGTCTAGGCGGACGTGGTCTCTCTTTCGTTTTACCAGTAGCTATGTTATGTTTCAGAACTGCACATTCGTTTATATAATGACCTGGCTGTTTTCAGTAATTGCATGTCCCTTTAACGGGAGCTGCAGGATGACTAGCTTGATTCGTACCCCTCTTCTGACTGTCTTGCGGAACAGACTGTGCAACTAGTACTTTCATTTTCATGTCTTTCATACGTCTCCTTTCATGTTCCTGCTCCTCCCTAATTCTGTTCTGGTGATACTGTAACATCTGGAGCATCTGTGACGGAGTATTAGCTTGCCAAGTACTTTCGACTTTCAGTACTCGATTTTTAACTTGTGGACTTGAATTCTCGACTAGCTTGGTAACAAAAAGATGTGGATACGATTCACTACTTGTTTTCAGACCACTATTAATAATGAAACATTTCTGAAATCTAGAATAAAAATCACTAGTATCTTCGTCTTGTTTCTGTTTACAGGCTGAGATGGCATCCCAGTCTTCCTTTTTCGTGGCTAGTAATCTTGGCAAAACTTGTATCAGTAACTCGGGCAATGCTTTAGCTTTATCCCCAAGACCGGTACCTGGAACTCGTGTGTTATCTTCAGTCTCTAATGCGGTCCAATCTATCTTTTTCTCTCCCACCTCCCATTCTTTTTCTTTGAGTTTTTCATATATGCCCGCAGGCAACAGGACCTTTAACATTTTAATGATATCGGGATACGTGTATTCTCCCATACGGAGCATGTCCTTTAATTCACGGTGGAACCCTGCTGGATCCTTATCGTGACAAGGTATTAACTTTTTCATTTCCAGAAGTTCTATTTTCGTGATAGGGGTGTAAACAAACACTCGTTCTAGACCACCCCCCTCTACCTTAACTGGATGTACTTCTCGTAACGGATTCTGTCTGTCTATGTAGAATGATTTTCTTACTGGAGGTGGGACAGGAACAAAATGTGGATTCAAGAACGTTCTGTATTTGTGGCGCTGTTCTAGTATGACACTAATTAAATCGGTACCTAGACCTGTCCATCTGTATTGGAGTAACTCGTTCAGCACATCATGTAAAGGACCTGGATCAGAATGCTGACCCTCATACAATGTAATGAGGTGTTGGATCATATACGTACCCACCAGACGCTGCTCGGCTGGGGGCAGTTTCAGAAACATTTGGGCCACTATTTCATCTGGAAACGTGGTGGAATCACTAGTCCATCGTACTGCTGATCGGGCTAGTTCTTGTTCATGCATGGTACTAGGCTCACTATAACCTATTCGTGATTTCAGAATTTGGTCGGTGGCCTGGAATACTTGTTCAAGAGAACACTGTCCTGGTACGGGAGGAGGAAAAACTTTCTTGTAATCTAGACATGAATGTCGGTCGGAAAGTCTAGTTCTACCTACATACGCTATTCTGGAGGGATTCTCGCTGTCTACCTCTTCACTGGAAGAGTCATTCTCTTTCTCGGTTGCTCTTTTTGCTTCCTCCTTCTGGTGTATACTTATAATTTCCTTACGAATTTTCTTGTACATACTTTCTATACTACCTAGTGTCTTGTGTTTTCCCTCGGCTATATTGTCACTCCACCTAGTTAGGCCTTTCATCTCGTCTTGATCTTTATCAGGATAATCTTGTTCTCTTATTAAACAGTTAATCAAGAACTGTAAAATCATATGTTGAATCTCGGCTTTTCTGTGTGCCATAGCTTCGTGAATACTTCCTGGATTCTCTCCTGTACGGACAAAACGATATATTCTGTCTAGATGATCCTTCATGTCGGGCAGGGTGACCAAAAAGTTGGCAACCCGTCTTAAACGTACTGAATATAATACCATGTTATCTTCGCCTGGGACTGGATCATATATACAGTCGGTAAGAAGTCTCTTGAGGTCTGCGTATGTAGCCACTTTTGGCGTACGCTGTAACGCTGCGTCTCGCGGCGTCAGTCGTCTTACTTGAGGCGGGGTGATAGGAGCACCTCCCCCCGCACCTCCTGAACTGGAATCGTCAGTTAATACTGTACGTGTTGGCAGAGTGACTGGCAAAACGGGTACATTTAATGTGGGCTGGTCCGGGGGCACGGGCACATTAACTTGACCCCCGGGACCAGTGGCTGGAGGAACAGGAATTACATTATTTACAGGATGCTGAGGGTGAACAGGCGGAATACGATTTACATATTCCGGGACTGTGTCGTCCAAATAGGACGAAAGAAAAATTTCAGCTGCGGTCGGTTTATGACGTAGCTTAATCGTGACCAATGGTGGCGGTAAATTACAGGGTGCTTCCGGGGTTGCCTTCGGCAAGCCCTCGGCAAGAAGAGGATACATACCTTTAATAAGGGCATTTCTCTGTCTGTCGGACTGTTCTGCTCTAACTCGTTCACCTTCTTCTAGAAATTCCCTTTCTTGGGCTTTTTCTGAGGATTCCCTACTTAATTCTGCTTTTCTGAATTCTTTTTCGGTTTTTCTATGAGATTCTTTGCGCCATAACTCGATGGCATCTTTCTGGAACCGTCTGGCTTTCTTTTTCCATAATGCTTCTTCTACTCGTATGATGCACTCGGCATCCCATGTACCTGATACAGGCCATCTATATTTCTCTTCAAGATGTTTGGTGTAATCCACCCATAAGTCTAGATATAATATGGCATTTAAACCATGCTTGTGATACATAAAATGTCCAGGACTGTCCCTAGGAGGGACAGGAACTGATTCTTCGAGTAACCCCTTTCTGGTTCTGATCTGACGTAATTTCGAGAACAGAGGCATGGCTGAATTATACTTGCGAACACAATACACAATAATCACAGTAATGAAATGGCAAACAAATCACTCATACCACGACATAGAAATACATTAATAACAGTTCAAACAGAATTCTACCTGATACACTGAAAACATAACACTTGAATTTCTCGAGAACGGACTTACTAGAATTACTGGATGCACTGCTAAAACAGTACAGAACATACCGGTCTCATAAAGAGACACGTCATACCGTATCCACCTAGATGGACACGTCGGACTGGATCTGTGTACCCAAACCCATCGGACCAGGAACAAATTAATGAACCTGTCTAGATACTTCCCCGCAACGGTACTCACCGAGAAGCAGAAACTGAAGGCCTCGGACTGGACTGGACTGCTACGACGTCTGGTTACTACGCATGCGCTTCGGACCTCTGTCTTCGGTTACAGGTGGGCCTCCGGATACCTCGGACCTTGCTCTCTCGGCTTGGGCTCTGGTCGGGACGAACCGCATTCCACACCGCCTCGTCTGGATGCCGGACCGCAGTCTCCGTCTCCTCCGTGGGCCTGAGGGAGACTTGAAGCAGAAATATCTGCACGTGCACGGTAGAGTTCCGTCACGGCTGTAGAAGGGTCAGGGGGCCTGCGTTACATCGCCGGCGCGTGGGGAAGGGGCTCGTCCCTATTCGGGCGCCATTATGTGGTAAATAAATAATTAATTACCGGTACTATTTTTGAATACATTAATAAAACAGATAGCTCAATAAATAAGAGGCAAGATCCGATGTATCTGAGTCGAACGGGCTTTATTCAGGCATAAGGGAAGGGACAGGATCGGGACAGCCTGAAATAGAATGGCATAGAAGGCAGCTGCAACGTTTCATCAACAGTACATGATATATATAGTAAAACATCACAATTACATTACATACAGTAGGCGTAACTAGTGACAAGCGTAAGATAAGAACACATGGGCGTGAAAAGAAGGCGTGCACAGGGCGTGCACGAAGACATGTGATGAAAACGTCACAGAAGTGTCATAAAGTGGGTGGATACATAGAGGGGGCTACCTGAGCAGCTGGAACCTTTAACCTAGTGGTGCGCGAAAACGGGTTATGACGTGTTACCGGGGAGAACTGGGGGCTATGACTTCTGCACTAGAAGAGGAGACGAAAGTCTGCGATGTCAGGACGACATGTACCTATAGCATATCTGGTATCTGGTGTTTGGAGTACATGTTGATAGAATCTAAAAGTTATCAGGGCAAAGGCTACTTGACACTAAGGCTGGTGCATGCATATATTCTTCGTGTATTGCGTGTGCTATGAATCTTCTATGAATATTAATACAGTAATTCTCTTGCATGGAGACAGAAAGACTAGACTATAGCTGAAGCTGTTTATGTGGTTCAGTAGCTTAGGAATGTGAAGACGGAGAGCTGAACTGATAACTAGAGGCATAACATATTCTTGGCAGACAGGCAGGCAGAGCCAGGCCGGGCACCGCGCTGCGCGGCAGGAAGTAAGTGAAGAGTCAGGGATGCAGGTGGGGGCTGCATCGCTCCTCGGAGTGGGTTCAGGAGACTGGAGCTTGAATCTGGTGTCCGGGCCCTTTTGAGGCCTAGAAACGGGGGCAATTCAATGAATTAACGTGCATAATGTAAAACGTGGGCAACATAGGCCTAATACTCGTTGCTTTCACAGGAACTGGAAACTGGCATACTAACGTTGGACACAACTATAATTGCGTCTTTAATCGATCATAGGGGGATATATGCATATCGATCATGTACATATATCATAGGATGGGGAACACGTAGGCACACATAACAAGGCAAAATTCAATTTTCCTCAGTCCGGTCCACCTTCTTAATACCATTGCCTGCATGTTATTTTTAATGTATATTTTAATATTAATATCATTAGTAGTATGTTATATTCTAGTAGCAATTCAATACGTTTTTTTTCGACAATTCATGTCATAAAAGTATTTTTCATAGTTACATTCGGCATATGAAGTATTAATTTTTTTTTAAAGCATTACACAAATTGCTAACTATTTTTTCTCATATGAGAGCCAAAGCATCGCAGCATACAAGTAGGTTAGATTCAAAATCTGGGCACCATCCATTTTCCAATGTCCTCAAATAATGCTCCACAGTGTTGATGTAAGGCATCTCTATGATACATTAGAGTAGGGCTAAAATATGTTGAGTTATAAAGAATTGTATTCACCTGAGTCCCATTTGTTGGTAAAAGATTTCAAAGGCGAAGTGCCAACTCTGAATTGAAAATAGAGATTTCTTTCAAGAGGCACAGTGATAATGTCCCCGTAGGATTTCAGAACTGAGCGACGTTTGAAATCTAGGAACCTTCCTGTCCATGGCTCTCGACCTCTCGCTTCGCATTGCCAGATCCATAGCCAGTAATGAGATTTCTGATGAGGGGATAGGTTTGGTGGATGGGATTCCCCAAAGTACCCTCATACCCATATCTAGTAGAAAGCTTTTAATTTGCTGTAGCCACTAACTAACCCTTTTCTGCCCAGATCAAGTATCAAAGGTGGGGGAAGGTCAGTTGCACTTCTCAGAAACTTGTTCTCTGAGAGGGTTAGAAAGGAAATGTTAGGGAACTCCCGAGTTCTGAAGCATATGGAACCGACTCCAACACTTTAGCATCATAGATTTTTAAAGTGGGACCTATTGATTTAGAAAAAGAGCATCTGTGTTCCTTCACTATAACTCAGATAATCTGTCTGTGCTTAGGAACCATGGCATCCACTTGTGCTTGCATGGTCGAACACAAGGAGACACCAAGATAATTAAATACATCTGCCCTCTCAAGTGGCTTGTCCCCCTAATATTATTCTTCCCTTGTAAGATCTATGTTGTTTGAAAGACATATATTTCGTCTTGATGGCATTTGTCTCAAGACCTCACACTCTGTAGAACTCCTCGAAATGCTGCAGGTCACGTTGAAGACATCCTGGTCTTTCCGAGATCAGCAAAGTATCCCCTGCAAACAACAATATGGGGTTCTTCATACTGCCAGAGTAAGGGCGTCGGTAGGAAAGCAAGAGAGAAAATGAACAGTGCCATTTAGGAACAAGGAGAACAGAGTAGGGGTCAAAACACAGCTTTGGCAAACACATTTGTCTATAGGTAGCTGATAGGTAAGTTTACCCAGCCCACCCCAACGAACCTGGGCAAAATTACCTTGATGCATATACATTACCAGAGAAAGCAGATCTAACGTCATGCCCAATTCAAGGAGGACTGACCATAACTACTTATGGGGAACCAAATCAAATGCCTATTTGAGGTCGACGAAGGTAGCATACATGCCGCCTCCGCTGATTTTCACTACCTTCCAGTACCCCTCCAGTATAGAAATAAGAAACGGAAAATGCGATCGATAGTGCTGATCTTGCGGTAACCTGCTTGCCGGCATGAAAGGATATAATGATCAATTATGCAATCCTGGATTTTAAACAAAACCAAGTCGGGCAAAGATTTTTGGGCTGAATCAATTAACTAATAGGCCACTAGTTCCCAGGCAGGCACCGGTCTTTTTTAGGTCGAGCAGACCTACCCTCAATGCGTGAGCATTGAGGGTGTCTGCTTCAGACCTAATGTTACCCGTATTTGGGAATGTGGACAGCAATGTGCCACGCGCTTTTCGTTTCCAGTTTTCACCGCGGGAGCGCGCTCCTAGCTACTTGCTGTTTGTGCGTCGTCAGTTTCGCTTTCGAGCCAGTGCCCCTGGGGAGCCTCGTGGGCTCTGGAGCGATGCCGGCACTATCGTTGGGAGTCCCACACTGGGGACTCCAAATACCATGGCCCCCGCAGCCCTCAACATGCCCCGAGTACCTCCTGTCCCCAGAAACGCAAGCACGGAGCCCCACTCACCGGGACTTCTCCTCCGCAGGACTCTTCCGGGAAGACAACGTGCCCAGCCAGGTCCCGCTCCGGGGCTGCTCCCTCCGGCGTCAACGGGCACAGGGACACTGGCACTCCGCTCTTTGGCGTCCCGGGCGGACGCTGGCTGCACACAGGGCTCTCCTCTCTCTACACCGGAGCCTTGCGCCAGCCACTGCAGCCTGCCTCCTGGGAAGCTCCGGTCGCGCTCGACTTCCTGCTTCTGGTCAGGCCCCGCCTCTGTCTCGAGGAGGGCTGCCTGACTTCCGCCCAGCCTGTGGGTGAGAGGCTGCAGGGGCGAGCCGAGAGCCCTGGCGCGCGGACCATGGGCACGAAAGTCTCCTAAGAACCAGCCTGCCCAACTTTTCCAATGAGCAGGACGGGGGCTCTGTGCTTTCGCAGGCGGATCGATGCCCTCTTCTTGCCGGTCTGTGCCAGGACGAGATATAATGTAGAGCAGCAACTCGAGCAGTAAAAGCGGCGGAGGCAGCAGCAGCAACCACAAGGAACATGCCCCGCACCACCACCACCAGCAGCGGCACCAGCAGCACGGGGCAGCCAGGAAGGGCTGGCTCTCCGCGGCGTGCCTGCAGTTCTCGCTCCGGGATTCTGCCTTCTGCATGGGAACCCTACTGCTCTTCTGCATGGGCTCGCTTTTCTTCCAGCTCAACAGTGGACAGCCGCAGCTCCTCCTAGACATGCGACGCTATCTGGGTAAGGAGGCGCTAAGTTCCTGTCTTGTACCTTTAAGCAGAAATGTGAAGAGAGAGTGTGTAGGGGAGGAGGGGTGACAGATGGAAAAGATTTGTGGAAGGTTTGTGACGAAAACTTTTAAAAAACGTGCTCTTTGGATAGCACAACTTGTATTTAATGTGCAAAATTGGTGATTTGTTACACATTTGCTCTGCTTTGCTCCGTTATTTGAAACCCTAGTTGCTCAAAGCCTCTGCAAACGGCGAATGCAACAATTATACATTAATGTTGCAAGACACAGATTGTTGGTTTCAATATTGGCTCCAAAGCCCCATTTGTTGGTGAGATTTGCGTGCAGTGCTGCAGTGTTTTTGGTTGCCCTGTCTGGGCCACGGGTGCCTGACATTTAACTCGTGCTTGCTTTCCTACTTCCGCCGGCCTTCCTGGGCGTGCTCTGCTGTCTGAGGGTATTTCAGGCGCTACCCTTGGGGTTAGCCTACATCTGTGCAGTGCCTGGCACATCCACGCTGCCATGCACGCCTTGACGGCTCCTCCCCCCTGTAACTTGTAGACGTGTGAATTTTGCGGGGTTTCACCTTTCTGTGGCTTCGGCATGCTTAAAGGGCTCCGGGGCTGATGTGTAAAGCGGCTGTTTGTGAGTTTGGCACATTCCATAGGAAATTGTTTGGCACGGGTGCGTGCCTTAGGAATTCAAACGGCGAACAGGGCGCATGTAGCGCCGATATGGCCACGTGAAAGCGCAGCTTATTTTCTTTCTTATACCAGAAAGAGAACACCGACAACGTACGTATAGTTCCTGTTTCACATGAGCTCGTGACAAACATGGCCAACAGGCATATCTCAGCAGTCTTTGTAAAGAACAAGTGATGGGAACAGACAGGCGGAAGCAGGCACACGTGGGCAGCAGCAGCGATACAAACCTGCCCCGGGAAAAGCGCGGGTCATGTCTGCTCAAAACAAGACCAGCATTTTATCAACACTCGGGTTGAACAGTACCCACTGTGTGGTGTCTATTGTAAAAAAAAAAAACATTTCAGAATTAGTAACTACTTCCGTTTTTAAATGCATAGCACGGCAAACCTCCTGCCCCAGCTTTCACGCATTTTTCACCTTTTGTGATTTTTGTATGTGTTCTCTGCGCATGCAGTTGTAGTTGTGCAGATATGCTTTTCAAAATATGCTGTGAACTCTTTAAAAATTAGAGAGATGGGATCGCTTAAATGGAATCATGCTTAGCTGTCATCTGTCACTTATCTCGAGAGGAGAAAAGTGCTTTTAATCCTGATTGCATCTTGGTATGGTATAACTGCTTCCAGGCACAGCAGCGTCCGCTCCGTGGGGTACGCGAGGTGCCGGTGCTCTCCTCGAGGGGGGCTGCTTCCGATTAGGCACCACGATGTAGGGCCCCTGGCCTCTCCTCCATTTCACTAGCAGTTCTTGCATTTTACAATGTCTTCTGTGGAACCCGTGCATGAAGAAGAAAGCTTTAAATATGACTCTGAACATGAAGGCAGGGCAGTGCACGGCGACACCCCTGAACAACTGGACTTTGTAGAAGAAGGTAACTTTGTTATTTGTAATATCAATACATCTAAGTCACGTAAATACAACACATATTGCATGAAAAAATACTAAAGGTGTCACATTTGCGAAAGTTAAAACTATTGGCATTGTAAATGACAAAGCTATTAATTTCGCTATTTTCAAAACCAACACATAAATAAAATATTTGTCATTTACAATACCAATAGCTCAAACTTTCCTAATGCGAGACCTATTGCATTGCAAATGCTTGTTATAAATAGGAATTAGTGCAGCTCCCTTGGAGGAAGCAGAAATGGGGACACCACTCGAGATGGCGTTAGCCAGAATGAGTAGATTCCTGCTTTGTCGAGACCTTTTTGTTGTTCCTGCCACTGACTGCTCCTGCCAAGTGCAGAACTGTGCCTGGGGCCCTGCCTCCCCGCCTCCCGCCGCCTTACTCCTCACACTATCTCAGAGTCAGGCTGCCGAGCGGAGCGCAGACGGGGAACACGGGGAACACCGACTACAATTCCCAGCAGCCCTAGCGGCTTCTACAGTCAGCTTCTCGCGCCAGGAGGCGCTTATAATCAACGTCACCCCGGTCGAGAGGGGGATTCCTGCTTTGTCGAGACCTTTTTGTTGTTCCTGCCACAGACTGCTCCTGCCAAGTGCAGAACTGTGCCTGGGGCCCTGCCTCCCCGCCTCCCGCCGCCTTACTGCCGAGCGGAGCGCGGACGGGGAACACGGGGAACACCGACTACAATTCCCAGCAGCCCTTGCGGCTTCTACAGTCAGCTTCTCGCGCCAGGAGGCGCTTATAATCAACGTCACCCCGGTCGAGAGGGGGATTCCTGCTTTGTCGAGACCTTTTTGTTGTTCCTGCCACTGACTGCTCCTGCCAAGTGCAGAACTGTGCCTGGGGCCCTGCCTCCCCGCCTCCCGCCGCCTTACTCCTCACACTATCTCGGAGTCAGGCTGCCGAGCGGAGCGCGGACGGGGAACACGGGGAACACCGACTACAATTCCCAGCAGCCCTAGCGGCTTCTATAGTCAGCTTCTCGCGCCAGGAGGCGCGTATAATCAACGTCACCCCCGTCTCGCGGGACGCCGGGCCAAGGGCGGGCCCGTTTAAGCCCGTTAAAGACCGGGTAAGACTGGACTGGGCCACCCTATTGACATTTGCATATCTGTATCATTTTACCGTCATACCATCATTGTATTCCTGTTGTCATTCAGCAAACTCCATATTTGGGTCCTATTACCCTGAGTATGTCACCTAGAGGGACCAGGAGTAACAAGGCACTTCGTGTTGCTCAAACAACCAGCCCAAATGATCAGTTTATTTCTAGGGCAAATGACGCCATTAACCAATGCGTTCTCCTGTTGGAACGGAGGGTTTCACAGGAATTGACTATGGCTAAACGCTCCTCGCTGGGCTTATTGGCTGCAGTCAAAACTCCCTTGCGCCCCCTAGAATCCAGCGCACTACTGGAGGAACTCGCTGACTCCCATACTGTTCCAGGTACTGTGGACTTGTCAGTATCTTTAGAGTTATCTGCCTTACAGTCATCACAGTTATCCTTGTCTCTGGAGAGAACTCCAGCTCTCTTTATTAGTCCGAGTAGGGACGACTCCACCACAACTACAAATCGGGGTTGAAGGGAGGGAGCGATACCGAAGAATAAAAAGAAACCTCAGCAAAAAAAATCCCGCAAACAGACCCAAACAACGATACAACCTATTCATCAAACTCTACCTACCACCCAGTCCCCCAGTCAAGCTGCTCCCCCTCAGCAAGAGCTAAATCCCATACCCGCAGAAACAATTAACCTTTCCACCACCACGGCCAACCTCAGTGTCAATAGTAACGTGGGAAGAGGGAGTGAAACCTGCGGCTTAACCGACCAACTATTGACCAGATTAGGGGTATTAATAAAATCTTACATGCAACCTATTGAATTCACCCTGTTAAAAATTGAAAAGCAGATAGAAGAGCTGACCTTAGCCCTAAAAACTAATAAGGGATCTGTCCCCGGTCACACCGTGGCCCAAAAACCCAAACCCAAAAACACCAAAGATGGGGTGATAGTAACAAAACCGGCCACCTCAGCAGTGGCCGTACAACAACAAAAACCTACACCTATAGCGGTGAAGAATGGCCCTGCTTTAACTAAAGCTCCAGTCCCCCCATCTACTCAGGCCCCTATTCAAACAAAGACACTAGGGATCCAAAATACCACCTATAAGACCAGGAGGAAGGGTGGTCATCCTATCCACCTACCTCCAGAAGCCACTCCTTATGTTGTCATTATGACCGGGGTCCCCGAGTTGAATACAAATTCGGAGGAACCGGGCTGGTCCCTTAGAAATAAAGTACTTCATTGGCTATCTGCCAATAGGCCTCTTCCCCCCCTATTCTGATAACAGAGTCACAATGGTCCGCAGGGTCCCCTGGATAGGTAAAGAGCCAAAAACTATCCAGGGCGACTGTGTCATCGTCAATTTTGAGGATCCCCACACTGTGGAGCATATCTGCTCTTGGGGTTCACAACTTACATCTGACGGGATAGGCACTAAAAGACTTTCGTACTTCTACCCTCCAGTACATCACTATAATACTGGCCCAGAATGGAACTGGACACAGGTTGGAAACTGGAATAGAAGACACGACTGGGCTGATTGGCCGGGTCACGGGGGCAGAAACGCTGCTCCAACCTTTGGATGGAGAGGCGTCCCACTGACAAACAGATATGACTGCTTGGAAATGGTGGATTGACCATTATCCGAGAGAAATCAGGAATGTACAGATTCCCCTTCCCCTGGGTTCATACCACCGAAACAACTCCATTGCTCCCCGACCTTACTCCCTACGGACGGTACTCTAGCTAGAGCGGAAGCACCAACCTCAATATCCACAATAGTACAAATCTCTTTTTCTAAGAGAGACGATCTTATCGCAACACATCTTATTGCCCCATTAATACATACTTCTCTTCTCCCAGGAACTTCATCTACTGACGCTTTGTCAAACCCCAGAATTTCTATCTCTTCCATCCAGACGCTTTCTGTACTATTCTGGAATGTAGCGGGTCTCTGTTCAAAGTTAATTCTTAAATCATGGTTGGACATAGTGAACACCCATCAAATAGTCTGTTTACAGGAAACCTGGGCCATTGAGCCCATACATATTCAGGGCTATAAAACGTTCCGAACCCCAGCTAGCATTACCACTCACGGCAGATCTAAGGGAGGTCTAGTGGTGTATATTTCAAACAATTTACCATCAAAGAAAACAACTGTTCTATATACCACTATGAAATATCAAATTATAATGGTTGTATTTAGCAATCGTATGTTACACCTTTTTATTAACGTCTATAATAACCTCCTCCCCGCTGAATGTGTTAAGTCTGTAACTGAAATCTCCTCTCTTATAAATGAACAACGAAATAAGCACTCTTCATCTGTATGCTATGTGATTTGGGGGGGGGGGGGATTTCAATGTTCCTTTGTGTACCAATCATAAGAAAGGTATTTGTGGTCTTTTAGACGAAAACGACTGCCCTCTGATTCATTTCACGCACACGCTCTTAGGCAACACCCTGAATGACAGTCTTTTCTCCTTGGAATTAGATCATGCAAATGACCTAGTAGACCCACCAGTTGAATTTAAACCCACATTCCATGGTAGGGGCTTGGCAAGCACCATCGATTACATTTTATGCTCACAAATACTAAAGGCCAAACTCCAACAGTTTAACACAGGCACCGATATTTCTAGTGACCATTTTCCTAACAGCATCACCTTGTCAATTGACACTGATGTTTTCCATCCTACTAGGACTAGCCTACTAACTCTGCAATCATTGGCCATGGATAAAGTCAGCGGCTTTTCCGTGAAATGGTCCAAAATTGATCCTGTAGTAATCACTGGCAACGTTATATCCAAAGCCCTTCCTTGGATAAATAACTGTCTGGCAGAGGACTCCCCACCTCAGCTGATTTTATCTAGTTTCTTGGAGATTTTAAAAGTTATGCGGGCTGAATTACTCCGCCATCATAAACCTGGTAACCAGGAATCCTTACGGTGGTTTAATTCAACCTGTCGTAAAGCGTTATCTGCCCTACAAAAGGCGTTACATAATCCTAATAGAAACACAGTCGAGATAGCCAAACTTAGAAAGGACTACAAAATGGCACAACAAAATTGCAAAAAGGAATTAAAGAAAAACTTATGGGCCCAACTGCATGAGAGCTGCCTAAGTAAAGACAGCTCCCAGTTTTGGCGCGTAGTTAAATCACCTTTTTTGGCCAACGCCAAAACTCCCCAGCACCTAGATGTGGCCGTGACCGCTGACAAGTGGGTGACCCACTTCTCAAAAATTTTTGGTGGCTTCCCAGTTGATGCCACAAAAATGGTCAAGCCAATAAATGATTCTACCAAGGCACAAGTATATCCCATCGAACTTTACTTTAGCTTAAGTGAGGTCATTTACGCCCTAATGTCCTCCAAAACCGGTAAGGCGCCTGGTCCTGATGGAGTCCCCCTTGATATCTTTGTAAATAATATAGAACTATGGTCCCCCATCGTCGCCCAGGTGATGGCGGCAGTCTCTAAAATTGGCCTAATAGACTCCTGGTCCTCTTCCATCTTGCTCCCTATTTACAAAAAGGGGGATTGCAACAATCCAGCCTGCTACAGGACCATTTCTCTCCTGGACTCCCTGGCGAAAGTTGCAGGACGACTGATCCTGGAACGTCTCCAAAACTGGGTGTCGGGGAACAACGTCTTGACCGACCTCCAGTATGGATTCCAGGAGGGACTTGGCACAGTTGAACAGGCAATAAATCTAACCCTTTTAATAGGCAAATATGCCGGGGTTAAAGGTGGCAATCTATACTTAGTGTATGTCGACCTCAGCGCATCGTTCGACTGTGTGATACACTCTAGGTTGTGGTCCATTCTTAGTGAACTGGGGGTAGATCCCCCCTCATTAAATTCCTTCGTGAGCTCTACTCCGACGCTACAGCGTGCGTGAGATACGGGATTGGCAGTGAATTAACACCCTCATTCACAATAAATAAGGGAGTTAGACAAGGGTGCGTCCTGGCCCCTTTCCTGTTTAACCTCTATACTAACAGGCTGGAAATGGCCATGCTGGAAGGGAGCCAGGACCTCCCATCCATCAATCATCGCCCTATTCCCGCTTTATTATACGCGGACGATTCCGTCATTTTAGCAAGGACATTAATCCAGTTGCAAAAACAATTAGATAAATACTGCCAGTTCATGCTCTCTCTGGGATTAAAAGTTAACAAAAGTAAGACCTATGTCATGCATATCGGTCCTAAGGCAAAGAACCCTAAGCCCGTTTTCATAGAACAAGTTAGATTGGAGCGTGCCAGGGAATATCCCTATTTAGGCATTTTAATGGACGACCAGTTATCCTGGAAGCAAGCAGTGGCAAGTAAAAAAATGCTCTTCCAGAGAGCAACTTCAGCTCTTGTTTCCTTCTCAAGAAAACTGGGTAAACCAGCCCCAAATGAGTTGCTTAAAATTTACCACGCAAAATGCCAAAGCGTAGCAACCTATGGTGCTGGCGTCTGGGGCTATGCTCCCGTAGACGCCTTACAAACGGTCCAAAACGGGTTTTTAAAATACATTTTGGCTCTTCCCCAAAGTGCTCCAATATACGGTTCCCATATCGAGCAAGGTATCGATTACATAACTGATAACATCAGATGCCAGCCGATTCTCTTATGGCATCGTATATGGAATAAACCCCAATGCCACCTAACCCGTTCCCTAATACAAGATTGCCTATCCTTGGCGAGTTGGAAAAAAATACCTTGGTTACTGTATGTTTCCAACTTCCTAAAGGATCTGAATTGCACATCTTACTTCATTGAACCATCTTCAACATCTGACATCAGTAGAAAGGCGTTGAAAAATCTCTTTCTAAACCATCTGAGAGATATACGCATTTCACATGAAGTATCAAAGCCAACAAATGTGCAAATTCTCATGGTTCAAACCTCCCCAGGTATTCAGCCTTATTTTACATTCTTTTTATCTAACCTCGGAAAATTTGTTCTAACTAGGTTTCGCTTTAATTCTTTTTTCCGCCTTGTTACCTTCCCCAAAGAGTTAAACTGGTCACATGACCTGGCAAAATGCCCGTGTGATGGTGTATCATCTCAATCGACCATCCACCTTACTTTGTTCTGTCGCTATTATGAGCAATCTCGCAAGCGCTGGATCATCCCACTTCTTCGTTCAATGGGGTTGAGAACCTGTCGGCCAGCTTATCTGGCACTTCAGCTGTTAGACTCACAATACGTAGCCAAATGTGTAGCTCTTTTTCTAAAATCATGTTTGAGAATACGCTGTAAAATCGGGCTACCGTCTCCTTGATTCGATGTAAATTGATGTTTTATTGATCAAAAACAGGTTTTTACTAAATGTTTTAAACACTACTCCGTTTTTATTTGTATTATAATTCTGTGTTTTAACTAATCCACCGGATTTTTATGATGTACTTTTTATGATTCAACTGAATGTTAATCGAATAAAAGTTTTTGAAATGAAAAATGAATATCGGGTTGATTTGGTGGTTTGCAACCAGCTGATGTGAAGGACCACAGGGGACTGAAAAGAACGTGTTTTATCAAATGTTTCCTGCCACGGCCTTCGGCTTCACTGCGCAGTGACTCGTAGGCGCTATTGAACTACACCACAGCGATGCACATGTTATCGACTTCGGAAGGATGAGTGGCTTTGTTGACCCGCTCCGGTTTCACACCTGCGGACTGCACAAGGATAGCATCAGCAGATGGGCTATTTCACTGCTTTAAAGTTCGCTTTCTAAGCCCAAATGTCTGTCTTGTAGGGAGTACCCGCCCTACTGTGGCTTCCTTCTATCCTAATGACGCTTCCCGTTGAGGGGAGTGTGTGAGGCGAAGGGTGGAGTCGGGAGTCTCGAAGTCGAGTCAGACTGGGGCTGATGGGGAGTGTGTGTGAGGTGAAGGGTGGAGGCAAGAGTCTCGAAGTCGAGTCAGGCTGGGGCTGGATGTCTGGTTTATTTTTAAGATGCTTCTGCGGGGTTGAAATCCCGGCGGAAACATACACTTCAAAGTCTCCGAGTCCGAGCTCAGACACATGCACTTCATGTCACCCTGTTTGTAAAAACCGGCTCCATGAGGAACCAGAAGATCACATCTTGGGGATACAAGCATGGAAAGAACAAGCATGTGCAATGCAATAGGTCTCACATTATTCAAGTTTGAGCTATTGGTGAGGCATTCTCTAGCAATGCCAACAGCTCAAACTTTAATAATGCGAAACCTTTTGCATTGCAAATGCTTGTTTTGTCTTTTTGTCTTCAATGCCCTCTCGTCCATCCCTCCTTGCGTTGTTGCTGGCAGAGGAACGGGCCGGCTGAATAGGCGCCGCCCGCTGTGCCTGTCGCCGGACTGATAAACCCCGCGCAGGGTGGCGATATCATGAGAATGGAGACATTACTCATGCTAAAACCAAAGCAGGCTGAAGGTCGCAAGCCCACGAGGAGGAAGGCTCGAGCCGTCTTTTTCTATCAAACCGTACTATGGGGCATATTACCAACGATTAGCGATATTTATCGCTAACGAGGCTTAGCAACGAATTTTTTAACGCTAAGCATCGCCGGAAATTATCGCAGAGATAACTTGCTATTAGCAAGGTTTATCTCAGAACTGATAAAAATCCTCTCGTTAACTGCCAAATGAGAGATTATCGCTAGAAAACCAATGATAATCTCTCGAAGTTTGGCGTTAGCTTGATGATAGGGGCTCACAAACTTAGCCATGATATCCACCTTCCATAGGATATCATGGCTAAGTCAGGAAAATACCAGGTGTAAAAAAGCAGCGCTAACCGCGGTTAGCGCTGCTTTTTTTTTATCACTAACAGGGTTAGCGAAATCCTTGATAATAGGAGAAATGTCGCTTAACAACATTTCTCCTATTATTTTGCTCTGGAACGCCCCCTTTGCATCTCATTAGAGATGCAAGGGGGAGCGTAGAGAAAAAGGGTGCTAACATGCGAACTTGCGTGTTAGCACCCTGTTGCTGATAGGGAGATAATTTTATCTCCGTTTTCTTGGCTTTTAAAGCCAAAAAAGCGGAGATAAATCCCTTGATAATATGTCCCTATGTTTATAGCGCCTCCTTCCCACTTATTGAAAAGCGCCTCGCTGCTCTGAGTTGTGCACAGCCTCGTGTAGTGTTATCATCCTGTTCGCATGGGTGCCGCCATTCTGTTGACTCTCACTACGGGAATAGACGCCGCCTCCCTCAAGACTGGATCTCACAGGGACCGTTCTCCCTCCACCGCCGAGCGCGGCTCCGCTGATGCAGACAGGTGTCCATGAAAGAGGCTCGGCAGGGGATACTTTGCCACTTAAAAGGTCCCAAAGGCGAGACCTATTGGCAATGCCAATGCTTGTTTTCTGTCCCAGGTGGCGTCCGTCAGTCTGGTGACATCAAAGTATCCTCATGAGACCAATGGTCACAGTGGGGGGGGGGGGGCAGAGTTCGCACACAAATGAGGTGTGAATCCCGGGCTCCCGGCGGCGGCAGGGCCATCAGAGGCGCCGGCGTCGCGCCATGCTGGACTGAGGGACCTTTCACGGTCACTCTGAGGCCCCTGAGACACAGACCTGCCAGGGGGCAGCATTGAGCGGGCGGGTCAGCTGGGAAGTGGAGGGGGGGCCTGGTCTTACCCAGTCTCCTCTCCCTTCACCAACACACCCAGACAGCAGACATTATTTTAACAGATTCCGAGATCCCGCAGCGCGATTCGTCCATACAAAGCACCTAGACACATTCTCACTCCACACATCTGCATTTCACTCGCATCCCCCTCCCGCCTGTAGGCTCCTGGCGCCCCTATATTTACATATTATACCCTTGAAAGGATGCCCCATGCCAGGGTCAGCCTCTGCCATGTTTGCAGAGTCACACCCACTGATAATGTTTCTGCTCATGCCACATTCACGCCACATCTGCCCGAGCTCATCTGGACATTAGTTGCCAGGGGGCACTTTACTCTTTCCTCCAATCAAAGGACCCGCTCTCCGTTCTTTGTAAAATGTCCCTTATTTAAACTCCCCACAAGCCCCGGCTCACCACAGCTCCTCTGAAGCGCCCAGAGGCATATTGAGGCACTTGTGCTGGTCTCAAGCTTTGTGTTGTGGTAAGTGCATCGAAGCACTTTAAATGTACACAGTGCTGCAATGTTGCCTTGTTTGTATGACCTGCATTCATGCTATGTACTTTTTTTTAGATACGGAAATAACTTTGTTTGAAAGCACTTTATCTAAACCTGTTCCCGTGGGAAATCGTTAAAAGTGCACGAGCAACACTTTATTTTCTGCTGTGAGTAGATTAGCCTCATTTTTACCGGAATAATGTGAGTTGCAGCTCAGCTACTTCTGGGCGGCGTTGATTTTTAGATTCGTGCATTTCACTTGTAAAAAAGATTTTACCTGTTAAGGAAACCCAAGAGGAACATGTACATTACGGCTACAAAAGGGAACAATTTACGATGCTGGCTGCGCCCTAAAGTTATTCTGGGGTTTGGTTATGGGGCGGGTCGCATTTAAACGTGCACATTTAATCGACAATATATGGTGCACAACCACGCCATGGTTTATTTAACATGTTTGCAAGAGAAAGGTTTACAGTAACACGTTTTCGTTTCAAAATGCTTTATTCGGTTTGTACAAGTACAACCATATAGCAACATACATAAATACAGTTTCAGATTCACATTTATGTAGGTTTAAAAATGATGAAACAACTTAAATTATATCAATATCTATACACCAAACCCATTTTCGTTATATTGTTATACAAAACATATCTCATTTGGGTACCAAAAAAAGGCCATATAGTCACTATAAACATTGTAACAGCAACTATTATAGTAAAAAAGGAGAAAAGTTTGTGCAAAGATGCTAATGTAAAGTGCAAAATACCAATCCTATCGTATACATATGGTACTTTCCGCATGTGCAAATATGCAATATAAAGTGCATAGCAAATAAATACATATGTAAACAGTTTAACTCAGGCGGTAAATTACACATAAAGTAGTACACGTTGATATTATAAAAATCATATTATAATTGATTTCCTTGATGACATACATTTTAAAATGTAGGTGGCCACATAATAACACACGTCTGGAGAAGCTAGATTAAACATCAGTTGCATCGCGGCTCTTGTATTGCACGTATTATGATTACGAAACAGTTGCTTCAAGTAAAACTTTCTAAAACCAGTATAAAAATTGCAGAATAGTAAAAAGTGGCAAGTGCTCTGTTTTCCATCGCATGGACAGGGACATGTCCCAGGTTTTTTTGCAATAGGAAATGCCACTAAGTGGTGAACTATTCCAAGCCTCAGACGCGCAAGAACAAAGCGGTGGGAATTAATACTAACAAATATAAGATAAGAGGGTAGACCTGTACTGAAATTATATTCCATATATAAATTAAACGTACTTTGCATTGCATACTTGTTCATTCTAGTCCCTTTTACATGGACCAGGTAAGTGGATTTGAGGTCACGCTTTGTTAAAATTGACTCTGTTAAAGTATCTTTAAAAATGTCCTGGGAAAAGAGGGTCTTGTACCAAAATTGTATATGTTTGAGCCAGGGAATATTGGAGTGACGATCAAGTTTAATACAATCCACAATTACTTCCTTTGTGAACCTTGTTTCATCTTTGGCCCATATAGATCGCCATAGGGACAAGGGACGCAATGCAATCAAATCTGTAACGTAGTTTAGGCCAAGCTCTCTGTGTGTAATCTCGCTAGAGGCCGCAGCAGGGAGGCATAATAATCGTTTTAAGTACTTGTTCTCCTCCCTCTGGATGGACAGTGCAATTTGGGGGTTATGACCCCATATCCCTGCTCCATACAGGGCAGAGGCCATACACCTTGAATTGTAGATGGAAATCATCTCACGAATTCTGCGACCCCCGAGTTTTGATGCAAATCTGAAAATGCAATTTACATTTCTGATCATTTTCAGATCCACACATGATTGTTCATTGGCCCATCTCCCATCTCCTGAAAAGGTGATGCCTAAATAACAAAAATTCCGAACGGCCTCAAGTTTTTCCCCATCTAGAAAGAATGCCTTATTTTTCCTCATTTTCTTTCCACAGGTCATAGTCATCGTCTTACCTTTGTTAATTTTAAGCTTTCTACCCTGAGTAAAAGTATAAAACCTGTCAATTAACTTTTGCAGTCCTTTCGCGGTCCTGGAAATCAGGACCGCGTCATCCGCGTATAAAAGGACGGGTATTTGCTTTCCATTAATTATCGGGGCATCGGCATTAGATTCACGTAAAAATTGATCAACATGATTGATAAAAAGGGAGAATAAAAGTGGGGCTAGCACACACCCTTGTCGGATTCCTCTTCCGATTTTAAAAAAGGGGGTACATTCGCCATCTGTACCAAATCTAACCTTACTTGAAAGATTACTATACATTCTGGCCAGGAGGTGAATGATTTCTACAGGTGCACCCATGGCAAGAAGTATTGGCCAGAGCAGTGCGTGTTCCACCAGATCGAATGCGGAACTTAAATCGGCAAAGCACATAAACAGATTACCTTCCTTGGCTTTCGTGTACTTGCCGATAATAAGTTCCAGGTTCACGCACTGCTCCATAGTTCCTAGGCCCCTTCGAAACCCATACTGGATAGGTGAGAGGATATTGTTGTCTTCTACCCAGGTTTCTAATCTCACCAGGAGAACGCGACTCAGAATCTTTAACGACGAGTCCAAAAGTGAAATTGAGCGATAATTTCGTGCTTCTGCCCTGGAGCCCTTTTTAAATAGTGGCACTATGATTGATTGTCCCCATGAGGTCGGTAACCTATCTTCAATTGCAGCATTAAAATAACTGGTCAGAATGGGGGCCCATAGGGTGATCTCAGATTTATAAAAATCCACGGGAACCCCATCGGGCCCAGGGGCTTTTCCCCCCTTGCTGTTCTCAATCGCCTCAATCACCTCACTCAGTGTCACAGTAAACAGTATTTTCTCCCATTTAAAACAAATAGCAATGTCGGTAGTTATAGTTAAAACATCAGGGTTAAAATCAGAAGTAAAATCAGAAGTAAAATCAGAGTTAAAAATCCCAGTAAAATGTGCTATCCAGGCCCGGCAACTGACGTGCGAAGTTAGTTCTGGAATGTTATCGTTCTTCAGAAACGGGCTATTAACAGTCTCCCAAAAAAAGTTTATGATCTTTTGTATCTGCAGCCAAGTCTAGTTTTGCCCATGCCTCGTCCTGCAATTCCTTCTTCCTAGTTGAAAGTGCAGTTTTATAGTTGAGTCGCTCTTCCCTGATTTTACTAGCATCTCTTGGTATGGCATCTAATGATTTTTTTAGCTTTTTTAGTGACTGAGCACAATGTTCATCAAACCACACAGCCTTGACCTTCTTTGGTTTCCTATTACTGTGTAACAAAGATTTCTCAATCATTTTTGTAATGTTTAGGAAATTGGATAACAGGGTTCGCGGGCATGTATTAGGAGACAGACAGTACTCAACCTCACTGCTACATTTTCGGATTACATTGGCTACAAAATGAGTTGGGTCAACTTTTATCCATTTCACACTCATCCCATTTGGTCTTTCAGCCGCGATGTCATGGATTGGTTGACTATAGACATTCCTTTTGGGCCCCCATCCCAATAGATCCACAGTTACGCTATTATGATCACTTACTGATTGTTCGATTACCCACACATTAGAGTAAACTACGCAACAAGATATCATAATGTGGTCAATAAATGATTGACTGTTTCTTCCATGAAATGTTGGGCACGTAACATTATTTTTGTTCTTGTTACATTCTAAGAGATCCAGATCATATTTGGCTAAGAGGTTGTTTAATGTGCTGCCATAGTTGTTATGTGGGAAATGGTTATGTACACTAGTATCCCTTCCTGAGTACTCCTCCCTGTGGCCACAGGCCCCCTTAAGAGCATAATTGCATGTTTTAATATTGAAGTCTCCTACCCATAAGATTGCGGCTGATTTAGATGTTCTTGATAAAGTCGCATCAATGGCCCGCTCTATGTCAAAAATAATCATTCCCCGTTTGGGCCCCACAATGTTATTGTAGAAATTTACAACTATTAAATCTCTACATCTACTATGGGCCATGCGCAAGACGGAAGCATGCTCCTCAACTACTACATGGTGGCTGACACTAAACTCCGTCAATGCGGTAGATACCAAGGTCACTAGTCCTCCCTTGGCTCTGCCAGCCTGGGATGCCACCGCCTTTACATTAAAAGAGGTGTATCCTTCGACATGTATATCATCCGTGTGCCAGGTTTCTTGCAGACAGATTATGTCGAAGCCCTGTTTAATGAAATCATCCCAGATAGGAGTAGTTACCTTAGAAGCTATCCCTGCTATGTTCCAGGTAATGGCCCTTAGGTTCTCTTCTAAGGTTACATGTGATGGGTCAACAATAGTTGTGGTTAAAGGTGTTAAAGGTGTTAACGGGATTTCCATTTGGTTATCGCCAGTGCATATAATTACATCTGTCAGGGTTGAGTCATTTAAGTTTGCTAGGGGCCTCAGTGTCAGGCGGCTTAACAACATGAGTACCCCCTAGTCAATCGTTCTCATCTAGAGAGTTAAATATCTGGAATCTGTTAGCTGTTGGAACTGCATATTGATCATAAACGCCAATTCCTGGCCCAGATACGTTTGGGTTGTTAAAGTAATTGGGGTTTGGTGTTCTAATTAGATTCGGTAATTGCTGTGGTACATGATGGGTGCCATAATCGTAGGTGATCCTTGGGTGCTCAACTAGTTGTACTGGTGCCTGCTGTACAGGCAGGTGAGACATTTGTGTTGCTCTGGGGTGTTTAAAGTTCTGCACAGGAATTTTAAATCCCACCTGGGTCCTATAAAAGTAGTCCAGGGGGAACAAGGTGGTATTATAGTCGTTATCTGATGGGATCGGTGCATTCAAGATAGAGTCCCTTGCCCATTCAGTGGTCTTATAATTTGTGATTACACAATCCCCACTTATTTCCTTTTTACTAGGTCCCACCCACCCTACCCTTTGGGTTGAGAGGATTTGACTTGCCCCTCTTAGGGGGAATCCGCAGTTGTGAGCAAGCCAGTACAAAACTTTGTTTTTTAATGTGTCGGCATTTTCAAATTGAGAGGGTTTAAGTTTCGGGACATTGGCAAGAATTGCCACAAATGGTCTGCTTTCTGGCGGGAGATTGATCACAGCGGGTATAGTATTGTTATAGTACCTATTTGCTGTAGGGTTCCCGTTTGCTGACACATAGCCCATTGCCTCACTTCCTCTTGCCCCATTAGGCCCTCTTTTAGCATTATCAGAACTATTGGTTTTAGGGTGGCCGAGCTTGCCAGTGACTGCCACGGAGGCCACATTTCTAGTGGGTGTACCTGGTGTTTTTATTGTGTTACTAGTGGACGAATTGTCCTCGTTCCTCGGGGGTGCGTTCAAAGAACATGGTATAACTTTTGTACAGTAACACAATGTTTACCCTGCTTTTAAAATGATTTGCACCAAACCAGTGTTTACATAAACCCCATGTTTTTTTCTCATCGAAACCGCCAACATATGTGTCAAAAGTGCCCCTTATAACATCACTTATTTTATTTTCGTTAACATATTTTTTTCCCCGAAGGTAGTGAAATAACTTCGTTTGACAACACTTCTGCACCTGTTACGGTGAAGAATCGACACAACCTACTATCGGATGAGTTTTTGCGGTGTAACTAAGTACAGTAGCTAAATTTTTCTGTACGTAATTTAAATGTTCACTTATTTGGAGTTTGACCTACATAAGAGGTTTCTTTGCATTTTTATCCTGTGAAGCTAAAATGTCCTATTAAATTGGGCGCTCGACCTCGGAACTGGGGATCTGGGTTCGAGTCTCGGTAACGACGCCAAAACCTCCTGTGATTCTGAGCAAATCACTTAATCTCCACGTGCCTAAAATGAAAGTGTGTCCTCATGTAACGTAACTGGAAAATATGTAAAGCGCTCTGATACCTGATTCGGTTCGGGTCTAGTTCGCGCTACATAAAACTGCAAAAAAAAAAAAAAAAACTAACAAACGGAACTTGTTTCTTATTATCAGTAAACGAGAGCATTATTTATACACTGTTGGCGCAACGCTGAATATCCAGGGGCTTCATTTGAAACGGTGCTTAACTGAACGCGATTTTGCAAAGTGCTTTTACACATCATCAGTTAATACAATACATAACGTTGGGAAAACATATTTATTAGATTATATTTCAAAGTTGTAATTTGCCAATATAATGGGATTTCGACTGTTTAGGGGGAAACAGCCTTCTTTTGCCCCTCACGGGTCTGTCTCGTCCTTTCTGCCTCCTGAGACCTCGCGGATACAGGGCAAGTCTCTGCCTCTCACACCTCTCAGCTCTGCAAAGTGCAAAGCCTGCAAAGTGCAAAGCCTGCAAAGTGCAAAGCCTGCAAAGTGCCCCCACACATTGCCCCGATGGAGGCAGCAACAGACACCATCCCTCCCCCCCCACCTTCCCAATACCTGTCGGTTCTTTGATGTGCCTGGTTTTTATATACATTGAGACATCAACGCCACGTGTACAATTGCGCAAATCTAACACCAGATGGCACTATTTATACCTATTGGCAAATGGACGCTGCCGCCAGCGCATCTATAGTTATTTATGGCCTTGTTTATAACCGGTGTTGAGCGGGACGCTTAGCTGCGCAATGCAGCTCAACATGCTCATTTACTATATTACAGATCCCGTGCGAACCATGTCAGGTTTAATATACAACATTTACAAGCCCTAAGTTGCCTTTTAAATACCGGTTGCAGAGAGTTTATACTGCTTTGCACAAAGCCCGCATTTATACAAAACCCTGCGTTTTTGCTTATTCAACCGCCAACATCTGAGTTAAAGCTGGAGCCTCATAACATAATATTTGTTATTTACGGTAACACATGTATTCTTTGCAAAGGGACAGAAAGAACACCTTTGGACGCCTTACACACCTGTTACACCGGACAATCGTGACGAGAGTCCCATCGGGCATTTGTAACATCGTGTAAGTACTTTTCCTAAATATTTCACATATTCCTGTCACTTGTTTACTTTATTCACCTCAGCATGGCATTGCATGGCGCCTTATATTTTTCTCACGTCAAAAATACTTAACTATGAAGTGAAATCAGCAAAGGTCGGTCATTAACACACTCTGAAGGATCCTATTCCACCGCTGTCTGCACCTCTACAGGCTTCAGACCCTTTATTTACAAGGGTCTGAGAGTGAACGCGCTTTAGCTGAAGGATTCTCAACCTGCATATTTACTACAATGTATACCGGGCGGAAGGATACAGGGCCTTATTTATGAGTGCCTGGCGCCGCCGGTGCGTCACTTTTAACATGGGAAAGTGATGCACCGGCGGCGCACGGCCTTCATATACGAGCCCCGCTGTAATTACGAGGCTTCGTTCTAAGGTTACGCTTTTCACGAGAAGAACCGTTTACACAGAATTACAACTGTTTTCCACAAACACCGTTTGCATCGGATCCCCAGGGTGTTTGCTCTCAGGGCTCAGTTTATTCTCTTCTCCCCAGCCTGGATATACACGACAAGTGTCGCCCCCCTCAGCGCTGCGAAAGAATAATGCTGGCAAAATGCCCACACCCCCCCAAACCCACCTCCACTCTGCCATGGAGCCCCCCCAAACCCACCTCCACTCTGCCATGGAGCCCCCCCCAAACCCACCTCCACTCTGCCATGGAGCCAGCGACAGACACCGCCCCCACCCCCCAAACCCACCTCCACTCTGCCATGGAGCCAGCAACAGACACCGCCCCCCACACCCTCAAACCCACCTCCTACTCTGCCATGGAGCCCCCCCAAACCCACCTCCACTCTGCCATGGAGCCCTCCAAACCCACCTCCACTCTGCCATGGAGCCCCCCCAAACCCACCTCCACTCTGCCATGGAGCCCCCCCAAACCCACCTCCACTCTGCCATGGAGCCAGCAACAGACACCGCCCCCTCCCCCCCAATCCCACCTCCACTCTGCCATGGAGCCAGCGCCAGACACCGCCCCCCACACCCTCAAACCCACCTCCTACTCTGCCATGGAGCCCCCCCCAAACCCACCTCCACTCTGCCATGGAGCCCTCCAAACCCACCTCCACTCTGCCATGGAGCCCTCCAAACCCACCTCCACTCTGCCATGGAGCCAGCCACAGACACCGCCCCCTTCCATCTGAGCTTCAGAAACAGACCCGAGCCCTTCTCCCACCTTCACAAACGCGTTCACTGTGGGGATTCCACGCACTCCGCCCCTTTATTTAACGCAGTAAATAAATGCGCAGACAGTAAAAGGCAGTTTTAATACTGCAGCTGCTCGCTTTATTTCCGCTTTGAAAGCAGTTTTTTATGTGCACAAAAAGAGACTTTTCAAGATGGCGCTGCTGATGCATTTCACATGTATTTCAAATATGAGCGAAAAAAGACAGAACAGTAAAAGACGCCATTTATAACCCCGGCAGCCACGTCCTAAGATATTACTACAGCAGCTTTGCCTAATAATGTACAACTATTCAGACGTACTGTTTACAAAATGTCGCTTTTAATCTACTATATGTCACACATTTTACTTCAATAACGTTGGACTGCCATTGCATGTTGCATTTTTTTATTCTCATTTAAGGAAATACTAACCTACCAAGGGTAACAACATTTTTTTTAATTAAACACTTTAGGAGCTATACTAACTGCCACTGCTGACTGCGCCACTATAGTTATTCAGGGGCTTTTTTAAGGGTCTGTAACTGAACGCGCTGTAGCTAAATGCTTATAAACATGTATATTTAATACAATGTATTCTGTGCGTGAAGATACACTATTTACTATGTTTAATACACCACTATCTTTCTAAACATATCCTACCCCTCTAATAAACATCAAATAACCTTGTACACCTTTGGTATCCCGCTACTAACCCTGAACTAACCTGCTTCTACTACTCTAATACTACTATACGCCTCTGGTAACAGTCTACCACTCTACACCAGTACCCCTCTACTGGCCCTCTTCTACCCCTTTACTACACCTCTATACCTCATCTACCCTTCTATCCTTCTATCCATCTACTACCCCTCAAACACTCTAACCCCTGCATCCGTCTACACCTATTTTACACCTTCACTAGCCCTCTACCGCTCTTCTTTCCCTCTTCTACACCTCTACCACTCTTAAACCTCTCTAACCATCTTCTATCTATCTACCCCTCTAATAGCCTGCTACCTGTAATAACGGTATACTACCCTTCTACACTTATACCCCTCTACCCATCTCCTAAACCTCTACTACCCCTGTACACATCTTCTTCTACTCCACTTCGAATCCTATACCCCTCTGCTAACACTCCACTCCAGTACCCCTCTAGTGCCCCTCTGCTACCCCTCTACTATACCTCTGCACATCTTCTACCCTTCTATCCATCTACTGCCCCAATACCACTCTACCCATCTACACCTATTGTACACCTCTAATACCCCTCTACTATACCTAGCCCTCTAATGCCACTGTTCTACCCCTTTACTACCTCTCTACAAATCAGCTACCCTTCTATACTTATATACATCTAATAACCCTCGACCCCTCTAACCCTATACCTTTCTATACCTATTCTACCCCTCTACTACCTCTCTACCCCTCTTCTTTCCATCTTCTACACCTATACCACTCGTATACCTCGCTACCCATCTTCTATCCCTCTACACCTCTTATAGGTTACTACCCCTGTTCTACCTGTCTACTAACCTTCTACACTTATACCCCTCTACCTCTCTACTACACCACTACTGCCACTCTACCCCTTTAATACTCCTCTACTAACCCTTTTTTAAACCCAAATCCATCTATCCCTCTTTTACCCCTTTAACCCTATACTAACACTCTACTATCCCTCTACTAACACTATAACCCTCTTCTATCCATATAACCCTCTACCCTTCTATCCATCTACCTAGCTACACATCTACACCGCAAACAGCTCTCTACTACCCCTCTAACCTTTTCCAACACTACCCCTTTACTACCCCTCTTCTTGTAGCCTACCTCTGTAATACTCATCTTCCCTTGTACTACAACTATAAACCTCTACTAACCCTCTTCTTCCCCTCAACCCCTCTAAAACTCTTCTACTCACCACTCTACCCCTCTAATACTCCTCTACTAACCCTTTTCTAAACCTACATCCATCTAGCCCTCTTGTACCTCTTTAGCTCTATACTAACACTCTACTATCCCTCTACTACCACTATAACCCTCTTCTACACCTATAACCCTCTACCCTTCTATCCATCTACCTAGCTACACATCTACACCTCGAACATCCCTCTACTACCCCTAAAACCTTTTCCAACACTACCCCTTTACTACCCCTCTTCTTGTAGCCTACCACTGTAATACCCATCTTCACTTGTACTACACATCTAAACATCTACTAACACTCTTCTTTCTCTCAACCCCTCTAAACCTCTTCTACTCGTATACACATTTACCCCTCTACAACCCCTCTAACCCTTTACTACCCCCAAATACCCCTCTAACCCTCTTCTAGGCCTATACGCCTTTATCCTTATACCCAACTAACATTCTAACACTATACCACTGTAATACCCCTCTACTACCCCTCTAATACTCTTCTACCCCTATAACCCTCTACCTTTTTACATATATACACATCAACACCTGTAGCACCCCTCTACTACCCCTCTTCTTGACCTCTTCTACCCCTTTAACACTCCTCTACCTCTCTACCCATCTTTTATCCCTCTACAGCATTTCTACACCACTAACTCTCTTCAACCCCTCCACTACCCTTATATACTTCTATCCCAATACCCCTCTACATCTTTACTACCCCTTTATCCTTCAAAACCTCTTCAAACCCTCTTCTATACCTATTTTCTTCAACACATCTCCTACCACTCAACTAGCACTCAAATAACCTTCAACACCTTTAATAGCCCTCTAATAACCACGTACTACCTTTCTCCTACGTCTTTTCTAATACTATACCCCTCTGCTACCACTTTCAACCTCTTCCACAATAGCCCTATAATGGTCCTCTTCTACCCCTCGACTACACCACAACACCACATATACCCTTCTATCCATCTACCACCCTTCTACCCCTCTAATACCCCTCTACACCTGTACCACTCTACACATCTACTACCTCTCGATCCTTCTAATCCTCTTCTAACCCTCTACTACACCGGTATCCATATACCCATCTCCTACCTCTCTACTATACCCTCAACTAGCATTTTACATATTTTCTATCCCTATATTAACCCTCTACTTCCCCTATACTAACATTTGTATTCTCTCCTACTCCTTTACCCCTCTGCTCTCACTCTACACCTCAACCCAAGTACCCCTCTTCTACTACTTTACTACCCCTCTACACTCCATCGAGCCTTCTATCCATGCACTGCCCCTCTACCCATGTACTACCCCTCTTCCCCTGTATCATTGTATACCTATAATACCCCTCTAATAACCCTATACCCCTTTTTCTACTATTCCACCCCTCTATCACTCTTCTACCTCTATACCCCTCTTATATCCCAACTACCATTGTACACCTTTTCTATACCTCTATTAACCCTCTATTACCCCTGTACTAACATATTTATACTCTCCTACTCCTTTACCCCTCTGCTCTCACTCTACACCTCTACCCTAGTACCCCTCTACTGCCCCTCTTCTACCACTTTACTACCCCTCTACACCTCATCTAGCCTTCTATCTATCTACTACCCATCTACCCATGTACTACCCCTCTACCCCTGTACCCTAGTACACCTATTATACACCTCGAATAACCCTATGCCCCCTTCTTTCACTATTCTACCCCTCTAACACTCTTCTACCTCTATAACCCTCTTCTATCCTTCTACATATTTTATAGCCTACTAGCCCTCTTCTACCCCTTTACTACCCAACTACCCCTCAACTAACCTTCTGCACCTTTTCTATCCCTCTGTTAACCATCTACTACCCCTGTACTAACGCTTTTATAGCCCTCTCCTACTCCTCTACCCCTCTGCTACCACTATACCCCTCTACCCTAGTACCCCTCTAGTGCCCTTCTTCTAACCCTCTACTACCCCTCTACACCTCATCTAATCTTATATCCTTCAATCCATCTAATACTCCTCTATTTATCTACTACCCCTCTATCCCTGTAACATTATAATCCAATTATACCCCTCTACTAACACTCTACCCTCTTGTTTCAACTATTCTACCCCTCTACCACTCTTCTACCTCTAGCCCCCTATTCTAACCCTCTACACCTCTTATAGCCTAATAGCCCTCTTCTACCCGTCTACTACCATTCTACACTTCTACCACAATACCCCTCAACTACACCTCTACTATTCCTCTATCCTTCATTCCCTCTAATACTCCTCTACTACACCTCTATCCTTCTACACATATCCTACCCCTGTACTACACCTCTAATACCCTTCTATACATTTACTATCCCTCTACTAACACTCTACTACCCCTCTACTAACCTTCTTCTACTCCACTTACAATCCTATACCCCTCTATTACCTCTCAAACACTCTACCTTTGTCCACCTATATTATACTTCTACTACCCTTCTACTACATCTCTTCTACCCCTACAATTATCTGCTACCCCCTAACTCTCTGCTACCCCTCTTCCCTTCTACTACCCCTCTACACCACTATTACCCCTCTAACCTTCTACTATCCCACTAACCCCCTTCTACACCTCGACTAACCCTCTAACATTCTACTCCATTACCTCTCTACTACACCTCTACCCCACTTCTATCCCTCTAACCCTCTTCTACTCAAACTAACCCTCTTCTACCCGTATACTACCCTTCTACCCCACTACTACCCTACTACTACCCCTCTACTACCCATCTACTACGCCTCTATCCTTCTACTCCTCTCCCTATTTATGTTTTATTTTTACTCAGTTTATATGTATATTTGTACATCAGGTATCGCATTACAGGTTACAATAAAAACATACTTAATGATGAACCCAGTGCTTCAGTTATAACAATGTCAACATGCATAAGCCCATATATGTTGCTCCCTTCTCCCTATATAACAAAAGCAAAAATGTCCCGGAAGGAAACATTCATATATTGATTTAACTGTTCATCTGTGTCACATACATGAACACCTAATTAAATGTAGTCACAGGATTACGATATGAAACAATCTGGATGTATCAAAAATATACAAATCTTTATTTGTATTTTACATGTAACTTTTCTGTAAAATGAAAGTCTGGCAACAAAATACTACCCATAAAATCATAGCACATTAAATGGTAGTACATAGAACACCTTTTGCATACAATATGGACGTTTTTGTTCAACCACATTCACGTGAATTAAGCACAGTGCATTGGTAAATCAAAACTCCTAATGATTTTAGTATTTCTGCAAAAACGGTGTCGTGCGTCGACGTTTCGGTCCCCCGGTGGTCTAGAAGATCCATGGGACCATCTTCAGGACAAAACAGTTGCACAAGAATATCTAATATAAAACAACAACAGCAAATGTAAATAGTACCCTGTAATACAAAGAGAATTATGTAGTCTGCTCACAACAAAAAGACAAACAAATGGTGTCTACATACCCCTATAAACCAACACATCACCACTATGGTTTATGATTCAAGATACCCCGACTCACTTAACCATACCATTAAAAGCCACAATTGGGACTCCAAGGCCCCGGACTAACTCATGTTACTTACATGTCTTTATCAATTAGACATAATCTCAGTCTGTAAGAGAAAGTGTGAATATCAGTGTTATACACTAATGAATAAATGAAACCACACTAATACACCACTTGAAAGGTATTACTCACGTCAAAACAAGCCAGACTGGTCTTCTAAAAAATAAATAACAAAAATCATGTTTACTAACAAATTCCTAAAACTTAGTGTGCTTCACCACCACTAATGGAACACCACCGTGTTAGAAGAATTTACAAAACACTTACGTAACTAAAAGCCACACTGCACCCTAGAATTACAAAATGTTTCGTAAAATTACCACCATGTATATGATACATCAAAGTTTATATGCCAGTCAACACAGTAACGATCCACAATTCAGCAACTTACTTTAGCGGCAAAAGAACCGGCTATGCTCAGTCCCGGGACGCCCGACAAACAGTTCAGGAATCGTCGGTAAGGTCGGGTCGAGCCGCCATTAAGACGCCACCAAAGCGATGACGACATAAGGAGGGAAACGTGGCGGCCATATTGTACTGGACTAAATGTATCACGCAATATACGCATATCCGTGTAACAATACTAATCCATACATTCAACTTACATAACATATCATCATTGTAACTTACAGATCGGGAAACTATCTACCACAGAGACTTACGCAACAATGGGGGACTCACTCTTAATAAAATCGAACAAAATAGACACTCAGCCATATATGTTGCTCCCTTCTCCCTTAAGCATTTAAATAAAGTTCTCCATGTACATGGTAAAAGTTAGACTTCTTGGCTTTATCGCTGTTTGCTTGTTAGGCTCAGAGCGGAAATAATAATCATTTACCTTTTATTTGGACAGAGAAAGTTCCTAGGTAAGGCATTTATCCACCTTTGATACACAGCTTGCCAAAACACTGTACCTGCTGGAGTGGGTTTCAAATCATTCTATAAATTAAATATAGGCTGGGATTTCCTCTAATCAATAGGGACGGCTCCCCTTGACAGTCTATGAAGGACTCTCACCAAAGGTTTTAGGTAATTTTATTGCAAAACGAATGAAAACAATGTGTTTGCAGTGTATGATTTTGCTGGCTGTAATCATAATTTTAAACAATCCTATGTAAGTCTCAGTCTCCCACATATAAACTTTGATCCCTGGTTTTCAAGCTGCCTTTATTGAGGACTGAAGGCTCCAGATTGGAATCGCTCTAAATTGAATGACCTTGTTTCCTGTATTAAAAATAGGAATGACTCAAAATTCTGATGTTTTCGGACAGAAGTTCGTTTGAGGACACATTTGTTTTCTATGTGTAAATTGATACAAGAAAGCGCATCATCTGAGCGTAGTATTTTGGCAAATTAACTACAAATGCTCAATCCATTTTGAAGTTGCAGCCACTGAACTTCAGCAGTGCATTCCTTGCACTCTGTACTATATCATTAAAGACATAAAGATGGATATTTTTTATCACAAGACAGACTTTGTAGCTTTTATAATAGAAATATTTGATCAGTGCTAGTACTAGTACGGACAACACATGATTGAGAATCTCTGCACTTTGGAAACCCGATAAGATGGCCAACAACTCGTCACCTCTTGGCCTATTTGTAAACATTCACGAATACTTAAAATAGTCCCACAATGGAGTAAACTAAGCTGGGAGGGTATGTAGGGACCGCATGACTAAAATTCCCCGGCTGGTTGTGCTGTTCCTAGCCGTGCACCAGAAAAACACCCGGTCCAATGAGCCAAACTATCTGCTGGATAAGCAGTAGTAGGCCATTGCAGCCCTTTATTAATGTTCATGGGCAACTTAACCGCGGTGCGATATGAACCAGAAGCATTACATATAAGGCCTGGGTTGAATCTGAACTAGTGCATCCCTGTGGCTGTTTGGGCAGGGTGGAATATATGAAAGTATCCCTCCCTCTGCAATATTCAAATCCCCACTAAATATCAGCAAAAGGTCTGACGGTGACAACTGCGATAGTCATCTTTGTACCTCTCACTGCAGTAATTAAGGGATAGGCGACCGAGGATGAAGTCATGGCACATCTGTCCTAAGTTCCACTATCAAGTCTATAGAATATCCCTGGAGTAGTTATAGAAACCACAGTATGTATAGAAAAGGCTATTCTGTATCCAAGATAACCCTTCACCCATATACGTGTTATCAAGGGGCAGGCCAAGGACCAACGTGTAACGTTTACAGTCTTTTTATTAAAATAAATACACATTATTTCAGAATTAAAATTTCAGAAGAGACAATTGTTCTGAAAGCATACAATATAAAAACATCTCATACATTTAAAAATAAAAATACAAGAAGGACATTTTTTCAATTAAAAATAGTGTATAAAAAACCTAATTCAGTACATATATCTAACAATACAATGATTACCAATAACACTAAGTATACAAAACATCAAAAACACCCCAATCACTGTAATCGCTCGAATGTTATTTCTACCAATTTGTGGGATCCAATAGCCTTACACACTTCATGTAATCATACCACAATTATTAGATTTACATATAGTTGGTATCTTCTAGGCTTTATTTGGATTCTCTATTTTTCTGTGCGTCGACGTGTTTCGGTGTTGGTACCGTGGATAGGGTCACACCTTCATCAGGACTATTAATAGCGGGGTCCTCACTTTCATATGAGTGGTATCCTTCTTAGATAATCTTGTCAGTGTGGTGTGGTCGGGTGCTTTAAATGTCCTTAGTGACCAGATTCACAGGGTTGTAGAGTTGCGCCTTTGCGTAGCAGTCTAGTGATCTTTTTGTTTCACTCTTTTATTTGTGATTAAATGTTTTAATTCTTTCCTTCTATTTATGGTTATGTTCGTGGTACCCTCTCATTTCCGATATCCACGATTATTTTCTATGCGTGTATCTTCTCTTCGGAGCGAAGTTATTTTCCCACAATATTCACTGGCTACAGAGGGTAGTTGTGCTCGTTCCCAGCGTTGCCGAACTGGATATGTTCTTCCGCTATGTCGCGCTGTTCTTCGCCTCGTGTCTGCCGGTGTCTATCCAGTTTGGCAACGCTGGGAACGCGCACAACTACCCTCTGTAGCCAGTGAATATTGTGGGAAAATAACTTCGCTCCGAAGAGAAGATACCTGCATAGAAAATAATCGTGGATATCGGAAATGAGAGGGTACCACGAACATAACCATAAATAGAAGGAAAGACTTAAAATGTTTAATCACAAATAAAAGAGTGAAACCAAAAGATCACTAGACTGCTACGCAAAAGCGCAACTCTACAACCCTGTGAATCTGGCCGCTAAGGACATTTAAAGCACCCGACCACACCACACTGACAAGATTATCTAAGAAGGATACCACTCATATGAAAGTGAGGACCCCGCTATTAATAGTCCTGATGAAGGTGTGACCCTATCCACGGTACCAACACCGAAACGCGTCGACGCACAGAGAAAAATAGAGAATCCAAATAAAGCCTAGAAGATACCAACTATATGTAAATCTAATAATTGTGGTATGAATACATGAAGTGTGTAAGGCTATTGGATCCCACAAATTGGTAGAAATAACATTCGAGCGATTACAGTGATTGAGTGTTTTTGATGTTTTGTATACTTAGTGTTATTGGTAATCATTGTATTGTTAGATATATGTACTGATTTAGGTTTTTTATGCACTATTTTTAATTGAAAAAATTTCCTTCTTGTATTTTTATTTTTAACTGTACGAGATGTTTTTTATATTGTATGCTTTCAGAACAATAGTCTCTTCTGAAATTTTAATTCTGAAATAATTTGAATTTATTTTAATAAAAAGACTGTAAACGTTACACTTTGGTCCTTGGCCTGTCCCTTGATAACACGTATATGGGTGAGGTGTTATCTTGGATACAGAATAACCTTTTCTTTACATACTGTGGTTTCTATAACTACTCCAGGGATATTCTATAGACTTGCTTGGTCATTTAGTACCCTGTTCCCTGGAACACGAGGGGTCTTCTCTCTTACCTTGACTAAGTCCCCCTATTCCATTAGAAAACCCCCTTTATTTTCGTGAACTTAGATGCCCTGGTCCTGCTGGTCGTAATACCTGGAAACGTGCCATGTTTTGCAGACTGAGACATCTCGTTTGTACTTGCACACCGTGCCCACACATGAGTAATGTGCCCGGTGTCCTCTCTAGTGTACTTGCAACCATAACACCTGGTGTAAACCTGCCCCCAGTGACACCCCCTGGATACCTGCACCCGGGTCCCCCTGTGCCTGAGGGAGCCAATCTGCAGCCTGACTGGCATTTTGCTGTTTTTGACATTGCATCCGGATATATGATGCAGCAAGAACATCATTGACAAGGTCGGGGAAGTTGGCTTTGTCAATGTTGGTTGCAGAGTTACATAAGCAGCAACTGAGCTTGTAAACAATATTGCAAACTATCCCTTGAGCTCGCTGACACTGACCATATTGCTTGTGAAGCAGCAAGCACACCATCCTGACGTGAACATTCTGCCCCCTCGTGTGATTATGTAAACTGCTGTTAACTGTGTCAGTCCCAGTCATAGTCAGTCCTTCACTGTGGATAACCGGATATGGGATCAAACGCAATGATGATAGCTGCCCAAGTAATGGGTTGCTATAAGTGAAATTTTCATGATTTCCGTGTGACAAGTGTTAATTTACCGACTCGAGATACACTTTGTCGTGAGCATAATCGAGCAAAGAAGGAGATGAAAACATGTATCTATCAAACGATGCCCAACATGGAGAACAAAACCCTTACGGGAATCGTACCACCGCTAGAAAGCACCATCACGGGAGGGCCCTTAGTGCTGTACGTTTGAAGGGCTAAACTCACCTCAGCCTATTTATTAACAGCTATTAAACTCAGCCCAATGCTGACCTGAAAGACTTTCTAAACAAAACTTTATCGTACGGGCCTATCACAGACATGACCGCTCCCTGAATATAGCTCAACATGTAGCGCAGCCTCAGAGAAATAGGCCCACGAGAAGTGACGGACTAAATAACCAGTACGATAAAAGTACCGGCCATGTGAAGCAAGAAGCACTACCTCAAAACAATAACCAACGCGCCCCCGGCCGAGCTGCCAACCACCTGCAAACACTCACACTCCCCCAGCTCCAAGCTTCCAAGCACCCTCTGGCCCCCGTGCCGGCCCCACACATGGGAAACATGCCGATTACAACCAAAGCACGAGCGACCCGAGCATACCGGCCAACATAACCCGCCGCTACATGGCATTGAAGGCAGCAGGGCAGGGAACACGAGCATGGCTGACCTACGTGTGGCCGGCCATAACCAGAGCCTTTGCAGCATTAGTTAAGTGCATAAAATATAGAGCCATGATATAATAAATTGACCGTGCCACATAATCCCAAGATACAAAGTGGTACCAAATCCTCCCATACCAATCCTTCCTCGAGGACAACATAAATCAGCGCTGACCGTGTGCTCCCCCAGTCATGGTATAATTTCAAAATGGCAGCGCACTGTGGCGCAATCGAGTTTAAACAAGCAGCAACTGAGCTTGTTAAAAACAGCCGTGATTCCAACTTGCCATCTAAGCGCTATGAATGGTATTTGCATGTACTTCCTATCAACTGTGCCCATTTGACCTCACTAACACCTTCTCACACAACCGGCAGTTGCGTGAGAATGTCACTACCCTGCCTCAGACGACAATTGGACCCTTGATGGCAGCCGAATAAAGCAGCTGTAGGAGAGCGGCGCCCTCCTCGCTGACACAAAATAGTATCTTGCAGCCTTACATAGCGCGAACTCGCCCCGAATGGCTTGGGCGCAATACATGAGCTCCGAAGGATAGATTCATTATTTGGCAGGCGCAAGATAATGTGCTTGCCTTTCAGGAGGGCCCGTGCGTCGCCAATGCGGAAGGAGCGTGAAACCCAAGCCTAACCAGGCGCCTCGTGCATCGTGGAGTTTATCAGATTGCTGCTCCGTCTTTTTGTCCTTAATGCCTCTCTTCTAGAATTCATGACGGATACATTCATTAGGGGACAAATTTCACCACCTAATACTGCTTAAAACTATTCTAAACTTTAACAGTTTTAAATGCTTTTACTTATGACCAACCAGGGAATCGAACCCTGCTCGTCCGTTCACATTGATGGAGCATTAACGTGCTACGCTCAGCCGCGGCCGGCAGTGGGAGTACCTGCAGGGTGGTGAAGTGGGGAGGGGAAGAGGGGGGGGGGGGGTTGGAAGGGGCAGGGTGGGGGTTAGTAATGTATGGATTACAGAGTTTTACAGGTAAGTAAACATTTAAATAAATAAAACGAATTTTGTTGCGCGCACTGCATCGCATTTGGGGATGCAGTGAACTCAACGAAATTCGTTTTATGAGCGCTTGTTCTTGGAGAGGCGAAGCAGAAAGTGACACACGCGTGTTCGCCCCTTTCCTGTTCTACCTCAGTGCCATTGTGATGTGCACCACACTTCACCATTGCGGGCAATTACTCAAGTTTCCTCGGACACTGAATAACTGAGCCTCAAATCGCTGAACCGGCCTCAAAGCGCTGCGGTGAGAGGCCATAAGGCAGACATACTCAGACAAGCGCTACCTTTACCAATGTAAATGCGCTGCCCTTCTGGGCCTCCAATCGCTTCAAAAGAGGCCTAGCCCCCCAGAGACAGCTACCTCATAGACGCCTGGGCGATGACAAGGCCACACAACAGACATTAACGACACGCGCTACTCTTTAGGAATAAATTTGCTACCCTTACGGGCCTCACAGTGCTGCAAGAAAGAGGCCTAGCCCCCCAGCGAGGGCCGTGACCTATCTGCCTGGGTTCCCGCTGTGGTGACGAGGCCGTACATAGTCATCTAAAACAAGCGCTACCCTAAAGCAATTGAAAAGCGCTCCCTTTACGGGCCTCTAAGTGCTGTAGCAAGTGCCTAACCCATTGGTAAGAGCCGCGACATAGGCGCCTAGGTGTATTGACCTTATTTGAACAGCGCTATTCTAATATATTGTAAACCGTATGCCTACTGCTTCAAAGAGCTGTAGACATACCTGACCCCTCAAAGAGTTCCGCAACATGTCGCGTGGGGAGGTGCTGCGGCCGAAAGCCGCGTGACGGATGCCCTCAGGTAGCCTAGGCCAGGAGAGCGCATCCGCCCCAGACGATTGGGAGCTGGTCCCGAGGCCTACTACTAGCTGTTGAGCTTGCTCAAATATACCGCATCCGGTCCTGTGCTAATGCCCCCGTAGGCCCTTGACTGTCTCACCCGCTATGGAGGGGGGTGTTTGTCTCTGTTTACTTGACCCCTCGAGACCCGCTTGCACCCCCAAGGGTGTAAGGGCCTGTCATATGCCGAGACGCTGGAGGAGGATGCCTAGCCCCCAGAAAGCGCAGCGGCAAGGTCGCCTGGTTTGAAGTAGGCGCTTTAACATCGGGCCGTACCCAGAAGGCGAGACCGCAACTTTGTCTAGAGAATCATGTTGTCATGTTCAATCTAGATGAGCGACAGCTGCTGCCCGCAGGACCCAACCCTTCCAACCCCGACCTCCGTCTCGCTCTCCTACCCCCGAACACCCACGGCCTTCAATACTTGCTATATTGCGCAAGGCCGGGGCAGGACCTGGTACGGGGCCCCCCACGGGGAAAGCCCATGTGAAGAGACCCCTACTTCGGTCGGGGAGGGGGGGATCAAACAAGGCCCGCATTGACTAACCTCGTGGTTAAGCGACCTCGACGCAGCAGAAGCAAACGGCGTCAGGGTAAGGGTAAAAAGAGGCCGCCAGGTGGGTGGGGGAGGAATTTATACCTCTCCCCGTCCCCCACCCCGGCCGGAAGTGACGAGCGGGACCCCAAAGGGGTCTCGGAACACTAGGCTGCTCAGTGTGCCATCGCGTGGCACTAAAGGGGGCGCCCTCTTACGAGGGTCCCCTGCGGTGACTTGTCGGTCAGCCCGCAGTATATTCCACCTTGATCAACAATGTAATAACCGGCCTCAACTTTGTGCTTCTCTTAACAGTTCCTTCTGAAATTCTCCAGTTTCATAGTTTTTTTTATTTGTTGAGTTTGGCTTAATCGGACGAGCTGTTTGCTTGCTCTGTTGACACTTTTGCAACAGCCTCATGTAAACGTAGCCCTGGCTTACAGGCTCATGTCAACTTCTTTGTTTCTTCTGCCGGGTGACCAGGCCTTTCACTTCCTCCAGACCCCACAAATCCCCGTTCCTTCCAGAATTGTGTTTCTAAGACACCTAGGGCAGATTTACAAGCTCCTTGCTCCACTTTTGCGTCATTTTTAACATGAGAAAAGTGACGCAAAAGTGGCGCCTGGGGCTTGTACATCTGCCCATACAAGTCTTCCTAAAAGACATATGTCCTTTGTAGCGCTCGCTTCTCCTTCCTGCTCGTGCTACTGAAGGCCAGGTGCTCGATGGGAGTTTCCTTTGCACATTTGCATACATATGTTTCAATTGGCTCCTGACTCCTGACACCATGTTGTAGAGCTTCAAATGCCCGTATGCCTTTGTCTGTGTGTTCAGCTCACTGTGTAGATGTTTCAGTTGACTCTCCTCAGGGTTTGTTTCAGCCTGATACAGAGTGAAATCTGGAATTGTGGACACCTCAACTTCTGAGATCAAAATCCCAGTTACTTACAGCTACGACTTTTTCCTGGTTATTAGTGTCTTGTTTGTTTACGTTGTTTTTCCCCAGCATAATTTCACCAGTTGGCATTAAACAAGCATTTGCACTGCACTATGTCTCGCATTACTTGAAGGTTGATGTAGTCTGTTGTCTTTTACGTTTAATGTTCTCGCATCTAGGCAAGTGTTCTGATATTTTAGGTTTTTTTTCTGCGCTTCTTTCAAACACAGAATATGTAGTTGAAGTGCAGCTTCTCCTAATTGACCTTTGTTGAGGCAACCGGTCCTTTTGTATATTGCAAGTGCTGCCTAGAATTACCGTATGAGTCATGAAGTGTTTAGTGGAGGTGGAGGTGGAGGTGGTGCGTAGCATTTTTGAGCATGACGACTCGCTTTAGGAAAACCAGAAGGATTTTAAATTGAACAACCAGAGGAACAAGATAGAAAGAGTTCACTTGCAAGAACGTTACATTATCTAAAAAGTACTGCAGCCATAACCAAGGATATCACCCTGTAAAAGCGACAACGCCCCCACTATCTCATCAAGATATCCAAATGATTTCTAGATAAGGTAATAAGGACTTGCCCTTGTACAAAGAAAACTTAATAGTAGCGGTTGAATCTGAAAGTCCTTGCATCTACTGTTTTTATACAAGGATGCAGCTGATTTACTACTGACTTATTTGACTGATGTCTCTGAGCCATATCCGTATCTCTGATCATTTTCAGTTTCCAGAAGATAAAGATACCCTGTTGGTCCTGAGGAAGGTGGTTTCAACCCACCGAAATGCGTTGACCTGGCGTATTTAGTCACCTACATCATCTGGACTACCTCAAACACAGAAATGAATGAATGTATTGTATGTTGAGTTTAGTATGTTATCGAGTATGTATGAATAGGGAGTGTCAGTTGCTGCATGTGTGGTTAGCAGGGTTTTTTCAAAGAATTGTTTGGGTTTTTTGATATATGAATAAGGTATTGTATTTTTAAATGTTTATAAAATATGCATGATATGATGAAAGTATCCAACAAAAAAGAAAAAAAGAAACAAGTCTATTTGTATAAAAAATAAAAGAAAATAATGAAAATGATATAAATCTATGTTATCTGTGGTGATTAAAAGGACCTTTTTACTGTAAAATATAGTTAGAACTATGTCGGATATGAAAGTATAAGGTCATAGGGGAATTTATCTTGGTTGTGTGCAGTGGAGGTAGCAGAGCACACACAAGTATTCAGGGGTTAGATAAATATGTTTGCACGATAAATTAAGAACCAGGCAAACATTGGTAGTTCCTATTTTCTCTATAATTTGCTAAATCGTATCTAAAGAGACTGCATTTATAATCTTAGTTAAATGTTATCAAGAGACAAATATAGAAATATTCTCCAGCAGGTTTGTTTGTGCCGATCACACGTTGTGCAGAGTAGGGTGGAATATTTATCACAGATAGTAAATAATATTGCCCAGGGGTGAGGCATTTACCAGGTATGGTAACTGCCTCCTGTTCCGAGATTTCAATCTGGAAATGGGGCAAAGCATAAAGGATCAGTTTTGCTTCTTCCCACACCGCCCCATAAATCTTGTTTAGGAGGGTTGTTCAGTTGTACATAATGTTTTATTGGATATATATAAGATAACAAAATGCTTAGAGCACTTTTATAGCATAACTTCTCATCATGCTGCATAGCAGCCGCGCTGCTCTACAACAGAGCTGAAAATAAATTGGCAAAGCCAATAGCTCTGGCTAAAAACTTATAAGGTGGCAAAGCCGATAGCTCTGGCTAAACACTTATAAGTTTGCAAAGCCGATAGCTCTGGCTAAATGCTTAAAAAGGTGGCAATGTCAATAGCTCTGGCTAAACACTTATAAGGTGACAAAGCCAATAGCTCTGGCTAAAAACTTATAAGTTTGCAAAGCCGATAGCTCTGGCTAAATGCTTAATAAGGTGGCAATGTCAATAGCTCTGGCTAAACACTTATAAGGTGGCAAAACCAATAGCTCTGGCTAAAAACTTATAAGGTGGCAAAGCCGATAGCTCTGGCTAAACACTTATAAGTTTGCAAAGCCGATAGCTCTGGCTAAATGCTTAATAAGGTGGCAATGTCAATAGCTCTGGCTAAACACTTATAAGGTGACAAAGCCGATAGCTCTGGCTAAACACTTATAAGGTGGCAAAGCCGATAGCTCTGGCTAAAAACTTATAAGGTGGCAAAGCCGATAGCTCTGGCTAAACACTTATAAGTTTGCAAAGCCGATAGCTCTGGCTAAATGCTTAATAAGGTGGCAATGTCAATAGCTCTGGCTAAACACTGTCTGCTGAGGAGGACGGGCCACATGCTATATAGTGGCGGACTCTCAAATGCAGCGCTGGATGCCACACCACTGCAGCTGCCTGGTAAAGGGACTACAAATATCAGGAGACCTGTTGTCTGCTGGGGCAGGAAGAGGGACCACATCTTCAACGTGCTTTGTAGCCCGTACTGTCTCCTGCAGCCCCGCCCCCCCCCGGGCTTCTGACATCAGACCAGGGTGTGGCTGGTTGATCTGCATAGGTCTGGGCAGGGGTGGGCTGTGTGCACTGCGGGCAGGAATGTGCAGCACGGGCAGACACACACCGTCTAATGCACAGGATTTTCATCCCAGGCTGAAGTCCTGTCTGCATGGCTTGCCCTCGCGCCCACGTCCATCCACAGACAAACTGACCCTCCTTCAGACTTTTCTGGCTGTTCAGATCAAGGCATCACTTGTCTTTCATGGCTGCTTCGAAATCCTCTGTAGGTAAGATGTCCTGGAAGTCCTGCTGCTTCTGTTGTTTTTTTGCACTATCGATCATGGTGGCTGCTCTTCGGAACAGCACGGGCGAGAGGGAGGCCAGATTGCAGAGCGACCAGGTTCCCGGAATCCGCGAGCTCCGGGGTACGGAGATGTTGCAGTTATGTTTTGGAGCGTTAGGAGGCACCCATTGCCTTCGCTTTCCCAACATGACCTGCACATGTGGAACGTGTACCATTAAGGTTGGTTGCAGGAGAGCTCTTGCCCATTGTTTTCAACAACCTTTATTGAAAACGGTAGCTTTCTAATTAGGGTTTTATGTCCAACTTGGAAGCATTTTATTAAAGAAAAAATCTTATGTCCTAATCCTCGTTTCCATAGTAACACTTTCAGCATGTAGGATGCATTTCGGAGAACTAACGTGTACACGTAGCGTAGACGGCATAAGTGTACCATTTGCGTGTCTATGCAAGTAAGTAAGCAAGCTAATATTTAAAATTTACCAAAATCAGTACTCGCATGCATCGGGTTCCTCGCAGCCACATGGGCTGGTCAGCTGTTGCAGGGTAGTAGGAGATGTGGTCCGGTAGGAGCCCAGCTCAGCGGCTGATCACTATGGCCAGAAGAGGCTTTCGTCGCTAATGATGACGTGGGTGGGGCTGGAGGGGGAGAGGATGCAGTTTTAAAGCTGCAAATAGAATGAAAGTGCGGCACTAGGAAAATCGCCGGCACCATTGTCCCAGGTGGGCACGTCGTTTTGCCTACAGTAGGAAAAAATCATAACAGAAAATAGAGCACGCACCATGTAACAACCAAGTAAATGTGCTAGTAGCTATGGGAGTATACAAATGGCGACATGCCCATACTAAGGAGGGACTAATAAGCCTCATAATGAATCAGACACCAGCATTTACGAAGGACGAAGACACAAGCCAATCAAAAATAAGGGCGGGGGAGTGAGCGAAGCTTCTCTCCGAACCGTACCGAACTACCAGAGATCTCCGCAGAGCAGCGCCCGCACGCGGGATCAGGTTCGACCTAATAAAGTTCCAGAGAACACCCATCTACATAGAATGAAAAAGATTTTTTCCTTCCCAGTCCCGCTATCATAACAAAGGTTTTTGATTTGTTAGCAAGCAGACCTGGTTCAGCTTTGAAAGTTGAATAAGAGCCAATCAAGCTCTGTAGGGTCAGGGGTGTCCTGGCCATCAAAACTGCATCATCTGCACAGAAGAGAGCAGGCAGCGATAAGCCACCTGCTGATGGAACATCTCTGCATTGTGCGGTGAAAACTTCATTACATTTATTGGTGTACAAGGAAAAAAGAAAGAGGGCAAGGACACACCCCTGTTGCAAAGCGATACAAAAGGGGATGATGGACGGAGCGTTTGAGCAAATCAAACACTCACCCCAAGTCACCTGATCTGGGTTTAATCCATCACCGTTCTTTAGCCCACTCAGCCACCCCAGTTCAGACATGGCCATATGCAAATCAGTCTGACCCTGTGCCTCATGGGAACAGTCCAGCCCGAACTGCCAAGCCATGTCTTCCCTGGACACACCCTGTTTACCAAACCTGACTACTGTCCCTGCCTCTCTATACGTCTCCCTAATAAAAAGAATTATGGAGTTGTCCATGCCCATCCACTCCAAAAGAACCCACAATTTTGAGTGGTTTACACAGTTGAAGGCCGCGGACAAGTCCATAAAAGTCATATAAAACTTGCCCTTTTTGGCAGAAACATATTTGCTGCAAGTAAGGGTGAATTTTGTCCATGGTTGATCGTACCCCTCCTCTTTCTAAACCTGTATTGTGTCTCAGCTATAACATTATTAACAAATACCCACTCCTCCAGTCTATTTAGGAGCAATCTCCCCATTAGTTTGGCAGCGCTATCCAGCAGGGAGATTGGGTGGTAATTTGCCGGATTCGACGGATCCCCCTTCTTATATATGGGGATAATCACGGATTGTTTCCTAGATACCGGGGGTTCCACTTTGGAAACAGTATTAAAAACTTAGGTCAAGGGTGGAGCCCATACATTTTTATGTACAAAGAAAATATCCCCATCTGACCCTGCTGCCTTTAGGGCAGGCGATTGAGAGAGTGCAAGCTCAATTTCCTCTAATGAGAATTCCATCCCCAGATGGGCAGTCATCAAGTCCCAAGGTTTTTTTGTAGCGCTATCCATCTCTACATTAAAAATGCTCTGGAAGTGAGACACCCAGGTGGATTGATCTATATGAATCTCAAGAGAGGGGCCGCCCTGATCCAGCAGAAAAGGGGCATTTACCACCCTCCAAAATGCCTTGCTATCTTTACTCTTCGAAGCCTCACACAAATTTACTCATGCTTCATCCCGTAACTCCTTTTTTCTCACCGCCCTAGCTGTCTTATAGTCAGTTCGTAGCTTCCTTATCAAATCTTTGTTTCTGGGACTTGTTTTAAGAGCAGTGCGAAGATCTTTGGAGGCCTTTGAGCAATTTGTCTCAAACCCCTTTATTGTCGATGGAGTGTTTCTTGTAACCGGATGTAAAAGTTTAGAATTTATAGATGTTAACATTTTATTAAATGCTATTACTACTTCAAGGCTATCAGTGTTGGTGTCTAAGCAGGATTCAGTGTCTGGTAACACCTCCTTCACAACCTTTGGGAGGAAGGAAATAGGGTTAATTTTCTCCCATTTATGAGTAGATCAATTGTTCCTACTCAGAATCGTTTTTGGGGCAAATATAGAGCTTGACTTAGCAGAAAGAGGCCAAACAAAACAAAAAAAGAAGGAAAGCATGATCACTGAACTCTGTCAACTCGGCTATGGAGGACTTAATACATCTTTTAAAATTAGTCTGAATAATTGTAAAATCAGATGTTGAGGTAACTCCAGTACGTTGAAAAGTGGGGAGGGGTTGACCAGTCATGGGGTGACACAGGTTTATTATAACTGGCTCCCAAGTTAGTGAAAAACTGTTTGAAATGTTTGCGTAGTTATGATGCATAAAATGGACTAGCAACTAATCATTAGTGTCTGTTACCCCACAAATACGTTGGTCCGAATTGGGGCTACAGTACACATTAAAATCCCCAGTTCAAATAAAATAATTTGAACGTGTGTGGTATGTTAACAATCAATCAACCAATCAATCACTTGTAAAGTGTGCTACTCACCTGTGAGGGTCTCAAGGCGCTGAGGGGAGGGGGGTACCGCTACTGCACGAAGAGCCAGGTCTTGAGGAGTCTTCTGAAGGCGAGTAGGTCTTGGGTGTGCCACCGGAGGTCATTCATTGGATGCGGGGGACAGCGGCGAGGGCGAGGCTGGCAGAGCAGAGCTGGCGGGTGTGGGTGTAGAAGCGGAGTCTGCTGTTCAGGTAGGCTCGTCCGGCGTTGTGGAGTGCTTTATGTGCGTGGGTGCGGAGCTTGAAGGTGATCCTCTTGTTGACGGGGAGCCAGTGAAGTTCTCTCAGGTAGGGGGTGATGTGGCTGCGGCGGGGGACATTGACGATCAGTCGGGCGGAGGCGCTTTGAATGCGTTGTAGTCGTCGTAGTTGTTTGGCTGGGATTCCTGCCTAGAGTGCGTTGCCGTAGTCCAGTCTGCTGCTGACGAGGGCCTGGGTCACCGTTCTTCTTGTCTCGGTCGGTATCAACTTGTAGATCATGCAGAGCATGCGGAGGGTGTTGTAGCAGGAGGAGGAGACGGTGTTGACCTGCTTAGACATGGAGAAGGAAGAGTCGAGGATGAATCCTAGGTTGCTTGCATGGTCGGTGGGTGTCGGTGCTGTTCCCAGTGTGGTCAGCCACCAGGAGTCGTCCCAGGGACCGAGGATGAGGACCTCCGTCTTCAGTTTCCGACGGCTGCTCCTCATTCAGTCGGCGACAGCCTTCATTCCCTCATGGAGGTTTGTTTTTGCGGTGTGTGGGTCCTTGGTGAGGGAAAGGATGAGCTGGGTGTCGTCGGCGTAGGAGATGATGTTGAGGTCGTGATGGCAGACACTTGTGCGAGGGGGGCCATGTAGACATTGAACAGTGTCGGGCTGAGGAATGAGCCCTGGGGGACGCCGCAGATGATGTCGGTGGCTTTGGATCGGAAGGGTGGGAGGCAGATGTTCTACGTTCTGCTAGAGAGGAAGGACGTGGTCCAGTCAAGAGCCTTCTCTTGGATTCTGGCTTCTTGGAGGCGTGTCTTTAGAGTGCGATGGCAGACGGTGTCGAAGGCGGCTGACAGGTCCAGGAGGATGAGGGCTGATGTTTCGCCGTTGTCTAGTTGGCGCCTGATGTCGTCTGTGGCGGCGATGAGGGCTGTCTCGGTGCTGTGGTTTCGTCTGAATCCGGACTGGGACGGGTCCGAGATGCTGTTGTCTTCGAGGTGGTGGGCCAATTGCATGTTGACGATTTTCTCGATGACCTTCGCCGGAAACGGGAGCAGGGAGATTTGCCGCAAGTTCTTGAGGTCCTTGGGGTCCTCCTTGGGCTTCTTGAGTAGGGCGTTGATTTCGGCGTGCTTCCAGCTTTCCGTAGTTGGGGTGCGATAGCTGCGTCTGCTTTGTTGAATACGTGGTGTGGGCACGGGTCTGACGGAGATCCTGAGTGGATGGAGTTCATGACCTTGCGTGTCTCGTCGTCATTGACGTTGGACCAGGAGTTTAGGCGGTTGGCGCTGGTGGTGTTCGCAGGGGAGGTGGAGTCTGGCGTAGTCGGGGCGGTCGTGGTGTTGAAGCTGTCGTGGATGTCAGCGATCTTAGGGTGTAAGAAGATGGCCAGTGAGTCGCACAGTTCTTGTGAGGGCTGGATGTCGTTGGCGCTGGGGTTGGAGAGTTCTTTTACGATGCTGAAGAGCTCTTTGCTGTCATGTGCGTTGTTACTCTGGCGGTCTTTGAAGTAGGATCTCTTGGCTAATCTGATGAGGTGGTGATGTCTGTGGGTGGCGTCCTTGTGGGCTGCATGGTTGTCCGGTGTGCGTTCGTGGAGCCATTTCTTCTCCAGTTTCCGGCATGCGCGTTTGGAGGTCTGGAGCTCGTCAGTAAACCAGGTGGCTCTCTTGCTGGCGTGGCTGTTGGAGGGTTTCTTGAGTGTGGCGAGGGTGTTGGCGCAGTCGTCGATCCACTGTCTGAGGTTGCGGGCTGCAGCGTCTGGGTTTGTGGGGTTGGTGGGTGGGTTCTGGGTGAGGGCAGTGATCAGCTGGTCTTCGGTGACTCTGCTCCAGCAGCTGCGAGGCAGCTGTTGGGTGCGGTGGTGCGTGGTTGGTTTCTTGAAGGTGAAATGGATGCAGCGGTGGTCGGTCCAGTGGAGTTCAGTGGTGTGGTAGAAGGCGACGTGGGTGCTTGTGGAGAAGATGGGGTCCAGCGTGTGGCTGGTGGCATGGGTGGGTGTGGTGACGAGGTTGGCGAGGTTGTCGGTCCGCGTGGCGGAGTTGACGTCGTCATTGTTCTCGAGGTGGAAATTCAGGTCCCCGAGGAGGATGTAGTCTGTGGAGGCGAGTGCATGGGTGCTGGCAAGATCGGCGATGGAGTCGCTGAACTGAGCCCGGGTCCGGGGGGGTCTGTAGACGAGTATAGCTCTGAGGGTGGTGTAGGGGTCGGTGTGGATCCGGAAGTGCCGTTGTTCGGCGGTGTTGAGGGTGTCGTCTGCGTGGGTGGCGACCTTGAGGGTGGAAATGTGGACGATGGCTATTCCTCCTCCGATTCCATTGGTGCAATCCCTGCGGGTGATCTTGTAGCCGTCTGGGATGGCTATGGCGATTGTCGGGTGCCGAGGAGTCATTCCACCAGGTCTCGGTTAGGAAGGCTATGTCTGGGGTGGAGGTGTCGTGCAGATCCCAGAACTCGACGGCGTGTTTGCGTGCGGAGCGGGTGTTGAGGTGTATGCAGCGGAGGTGGTTGGGTCCAGTCCTTGGAGGTTTGGTGGCTCTGTCGCAGGTGAAGCTGCAGGTGCGGCAGGAGAAGGGTCCGTGGGTCCATTTCGGGGCGGCCTGGAAGCAGGTGTGGTTTTGGCTGGCGTTGAGTGCTTGGAGGGTGCTGTTGTCGTAACGGAGTCTGGTGTTGCAGCATTTGCGGGGTCCAGGGGTTCTGGCGCTGGGCACGGTCCAGGCACGGACGGACGCAGACGGGCTTGCCTTAGGGGCGCCTTCGGCTCACCAGCAGCCCGGCCGCACAGCATCCGGCATATATGGGGAGGTGGGAGGGAGGAGCAGTTGGGAGGCGGGAGCAGCAAGTGGGCAGGGGGGCGGGGAAACAGTGGGACAGAACCAGAATGGGGCGCAAAGAGCAGGAAAACGAGTGGCACAGAAGCAAAAACGGGGCACACAGAGGGGGAGAAACAGTGGCACAGAAAGTGAAAACGGGGCATACAGAGGGGGGAAAACAGTGGCACAGAGGTACAAAATGGGGCACAACAGAGGGGAAAAACGAGTGGCACAGAAGCAAAAAGGGAGCACATACAGATGGAAAAACAGTGGTAAAGAGGTCGAAAACGGGGCACAACAGAGGGGAAAAACGAGTGACACAGAAGCAAAAACGGGGCACACAGAGGGGGAAAAACAGTGGCACAGAGGGCACAAGCGGGGCACAGAAACAGGGGTAGAGCACACTTACCAGCAGGTACTCGGAGGCGGCAGCAGGGGCACACAGGCGGAGCTACGTGGAGGGGGAGCGACCTACCAGGAGGGTCAAGGGTCGCTCCAATATTCCCACCAACTCATCTGTCACCTGTGTAGGATTCTTAAATTATTCTTATAAAAATTAATCCGTAACAAATCAATTTTCCCAGAACCTTCAGCCACGATAACATGAAAATGTGGCGAGTTATTGATAAAGGTCACCTTACCTAGTGTGATTGTCTTTGCTATAATTCTGAGTAAGCCCCCCTTAGATCTACCTGTTGCTGATGGAACTGCTGGCGTAACAAAGGAGCTGTAGCCATTTACTTAGACAGACTGCTCTGTCCAATTTTCTTGAAAGCAGATATCAGAATTCGTAAACACTTTTTGCCAATTTTCATTATCCTTTTTGTTTCTATAACCATATTCCTAGAGAGAAACTTTATATCACTTAGGGACTCCTGTGACCAAATCGCTGTTGGTACTGGTGAGAAGGATGATGTAGAGTCAATTGGTAAGGATGTAATACTGCTTAGTCAACCTAAAACAACCAACTGAACTCTCTCCACGGGTACCAAACCAAAAACTATTTGATAATAGTTATAGAGAAAAGAGTGAGGAGGCAAATGCTTTAGTGGAGAGATCAGTCAATCACATGCCTTCATATCTTTCAACAATGACTACCTATTTGATAGAGCAAGGGCATCAAAAGCCACCTGCACAGGCTAATGAGCAGTTCTCACTAAAGAAAGGCCCTCAGTGAGTACGGTGGAACTACGTACTGGTGCGTACATATAAAAAAAGCCCAACGAGACGGCATAAATCTGAGAATGGAGTGAAGGGGCAACCGGTAAACTCCCTAACAGGTCTCTCACAAGCTATTCATTATCAAAGTTTAAAATAACCAGTCATTATTGGTTGTTTTTACATCAGACCCAATTCACTGCATTCTTCTGGCCATTAACAATTGATTTTGGATGAGATGACCTTTATTAAATTATTGAGTCATCCAGTGTCTTGGCCATCAGCTGAAGTGAAGAATTTCTGAGATTGGGACATAGTAAAGACACGTTGACTAAAATTTGAACATAGTGACAAGCTGCAGGACGGAAGTCCATGTATTGTTGATTTGGTCTGCTATGGGCCTGAGTAGGCGGGGGATTAACCTTAACCTGTGGTCTTTGAACAGTCATGTGATTGCCCCTTACCCATGGAATCTTGTAAGGTCACCTGCAGTGGGCAACACCTAGGGACCAAATCTACATGGCCTGGACCTATAGGATCCCTGTTGGGGGCCAAAGGATTTTCAACACAAGGATGACCAATAGAAGTAGAGGGGAATTTAGCTAACTCACGACCAAGAATCTTGCTTTCACAATTAAAACACAAATTATGACTTATAGTTAGTTGAATTATAGTTTTTAAGAGTTTTACAGACATCAGAGGGGATCCCCTTAGTTGGATGCTAGAGGCTAGAAGTAGCTAAACTACCACTGGAATCTACTGCCATTTGTTTTGCCAACCTTGTAAGGTGTGATCTATAGAATGAAAACCGGCATAGATAGGTTGCAAAAGTTGTTTAAAGTCTCGGAATGTTGCTGGCCATTCATACATGTGGATCTCGCTGGAATCGCGACCTTTCTGATCTTCTTGGCAGGACACTTGGAGGGCAGTATCGCATGGCCTCTTTTTCATTTACCATTTACAGAGGATTCTCTAATAGAGTCCTCTACCTTGCACTCACTTCAATTGTCCAACTTGAGCATAATTGGAGACTTGAATCTTCATTTTGATCTAATCAACAATAAAGAAATCCAGGACTTTACTAATGACCTGGCCACTTTCCAATTAGCTCAGTTAGTAAAACATTCAGCTATGAGGCCGGCCATCTGCTGGACCCTTTTTTTCCAACCTGGCCACCCTTCAAACTGCTCCCCCTATTCCAGTGACCTGATCAAACCATTATTTGGTGCCTTTGACCATTGAATATTGATACACCTAGAGTTAAAAAAAACATTACCAGTAACCCCACAATGAGAAAGTAGTGGCATAAACTGGACCCATCTGCCTTTTCAAGGTTTATCGAAAGGAGTGTGCCTCTATTAGACTCCAATATAGAACGGCCGGAGACTTCCACCAAAGCATGGCTCACTTCTGCCTTGGATCATTTTATTCCTGCCAAGCTCTATAAAAGTAGGAAGCAGCCCCCCAGTTGCTTGGGTCAATGAAGCATTGCTCATAAAAGAAGCAATTCAAATAACTAGAGTGCGTTTGACACAAATCCTATGATACTGCCGCATGAATGCAATACTTGAGAGCGAGAAAGTGTTAAAAGAAACTGATTAAAAGAGCCAGTGTCAAATTATTTGCAGACAAATCAAAAACAGCAGCAAGCTTTTAAAGGAAATCTTCTATTTTGTGAACAACCTGATTAAACCCACCTCCACTCCTGGATTATCGGAAGCTTCTAACAGCCACTGCCCAAACTTGGTCAGTGATCTTTATCTTTACTTTACAGACCCTCCAGCTTATCGCAATTTCGCGATTCACGAAAAAATTGCGAAATCGCGGGACTAGCGTGATTGCCGCGATATTTACATTTGTGGCCGCGATATTGTAAAAGTTTCTACTGGGAGACAGCAAAACACATAAATCTTCATTTACTGGCTGTGCGCGCACACACGTCATTCCGTGCTGCCGTCCAATATCTGCTTCCTCCTGGCCAAGCTGTGAAAGGCGATCAAGCAGAACAATGCGTGTACAGCTCTCAGTCTCTTTTTTTTTCTCAGAAAGAGCCTGTTGAAAATCGGAGCCTTGATCAGCAGCAATTGAGCAAAAAAAGAACCACACGTTAGGTTCCCGGATATTTTCTTCAGGCGTCCACAGCCTCTTGTGATGTTTTGGAAGTTGCAGCAGTTTGAATTCTAAGCTGCCCTACAAAACCATCTGCCTACACAGGGTCATTTGGTTGTTTTACCTGCCTTGTTGTAACGGCACGTGCTGTTTTGCCAACATATCTTCCACAAAGATATTTCGAGGCATGAGCTGCTGCGCAACTGTTGTGTTAAGAGAGGTATTTTATTTTGAAAGCTTCAATGCTGTCTATTAAATTAGAATTAATGTGCACACACATACAGACAAAAATAGATCTATTTCAAAAAGAAAAACATTTCGGCTGCCATGTTCCCAAGCTTATCCAGGCACCGTTTGGATATAATAGAAATGCAGTGGAGACTGGGCGGATGCATGAATGAATGATGTATGGATGCAGGATGGGTGGGTGGGTGGATGGATGGGTGGGTGAATGAATGAATGATGTATGGATGCTGGGTGGGTGGATGGATGGATGGATGGGTGGATGCATGAATGAATGATGTATGGATGCAGGATGGGTGGATGGATGGGTCGATGCATGAATGATGTATGGATGGATGCATGCATGATGGGTGGATGCATGATGGGTGGATGGATGCATGAATGAATGATGTATGGATGCAGGATGGGTGGATGGATGGGTGGATGCATGAATGAATGATGTATGGATGCAGAATGGGTGGGTGGATGGGTGGATGCATGAATGATGTATGGATGGATGCATGCATGATGGGTGGATGCATGATGGATGGATGGGTGGATGCATGAATGAATGATGTATGGATGCAGGATGGGTGGGTGGATGGATGGGTGGATGCATGAATGATGTATGGATGGATGCAAGGTGGTTCGGGCTCGCTCGCTGCGGTGCAATATGCAAATTAGTTTACGCCACACCACTTTCAAATGTCACCAGCCGCCCCTGCGTGTTGGTTCTATAAAGTAACACTGGAAAATGTTTTTTCTACCAAATAGAGCAGTTTTCCGCAGTAAAGAACGCAATGCTGTCTGAAACAATAATGCCTAGAAAGTAAGGAGGGGCAACATCGAGACCACGTGCCACCTGTTGCCTATTCTAACTTCGATCAGCTGGAGACTGCTGTCCCGCAGACTTGCACCTCCCTCAGGGACTGCACTTCTGGGCATCGTGGGAGACGGGTGGGGACTGAGGGGGGAGGGATTGATCCACACGTGACGGCCAGACACACACGTAGCCTCTCGTTTCGTGAATGGCGAGCTATCTTTAGCCTCCGACCCGAGTGATGTCATTTAATGCTCATGGAAACGCTAGCGCCAGCCAGACATGAAACCTACCGTAGCTGTGAGCCTTCACCCACCGCACCACATTGTAAATAAACCAAATAAACATAGCTTCATGTTGTTAAATAACTAAAAAAACTAAGATATCTGTGTTTGTTCTAGGAAAAATGGCCACATAAAATGCCGCAAAATTGCCGCTAAATTTCCATATTTGTGCCGCTAAATTTCCATTTTTGTGCCGCTAAATTTGCTAATCCATGCCGCTATATCCTGGGGGGTCTGACTTTAACAGGGGTGAGAAAACAGTCAAACCTGTCTCTCTTGACACAGAGAATTAGCCAACCTCTCGCTGAGCACTGAAGAAGTATCCATATCATGGAAACATGCCAAGGTTATCCGTCTTCTAAAAAAGCCTTTGCTAAATGCCACTCAGCCAGAAAACTATCAACACATTTCTCTTCTGTCGTTTCTGTCCAAGGATGGGGAGAAACATGTAAACAATCTCCTAACCAAAATTTTAGAACCATATAAAATATTAGATTGCTCCCAAAATGGATTAAGATCACACAGCCCCGAAATTACTCTTTTAACAGTAACTGAATCCCTTTGCAGTACTGCAGATGCTGGCAAATCCCAGACTCTGATACTCCTAGATTTAAGTGCAACCTTCGACACATGCAATAATATTAACTCGCCTCACTGACCTGGGGGTACAGGGCAAAGGTCTGGCCTGGTTTACCTTCTTTTTAAAGCAGTGGTCTTTTCAAGTTATACCCCCACCTTTCACCTCATCACAAAGAGGACTGGCTCCTGGCATCCCTTGGGGTCTGGAGCTCAGTCCTACCCTTTTTAATTTTCACATCAGACCTCTGGCGGAGGTAGTGAAATATTTTGGAATATCTCACTAGTTTCGTATGCTGATGACACTCAGCTAATTATTTCCCTGTCAGCAGAGTTGTCCGTCTTTTGTGTTAGGTCTAAAAACTGTGTATCAACATTGGCCAAATGGATGTACAACAACTGTTTAAAACGTAACTAAAAAAAACAGAGATCCAAGGAGGACCCAGCCTAGCTCCCTGGATGCAATTTTACATGCCCTCCTGAACACCACTCTCCACAATCTAAACCTGGCCCACATCCCTCATCACAGCAGAGCCAGAACGGGAGATTTTTCAGAGTTTTATATAGCGCGAACTTGACCCGAATCGGGTATCAGAGCGCTTTACATAGCACCAGTTACGTTACATGAGGACACACATTCATTTTTGTTAGGCAAGGGGCGATTAAGTGATTTGCCCAGAATCACAGGCTGTTTAGCGCCATTACCAAGACTCGAATCCAATTCCCCAGGTCCGAGGTCGAGCGCCTTCCGGAAACAGTGGTGGATCCAGCTCTTCTCCATCTGGGCTGACGATTTCGCCTCTCTGCCGCTGTGTTTCTTAGGATCCTTTTATGTCCCTTGCTGATATTTCCTGACACCTGGACCTTCACCTTCCCCTTAGGGCAGGCAGCCTTCAGGTGCGGTGCTTTCTAAGGCTCGGCTCCCCTCTTGTAAAGGGTCAAAGTGGTAACACCCTTGCAGCAAGTGCCTTTATCAGCTATAGGATTAAGATACAGTGCGCACCAATTCCCAGCCCAGTAAAAGCCTGAAACAGACTCAAAATGGAGCCTGTACCTACATGTTCGCCTCCTCTGTTTGTACCTCATATGTACCTACCTGTGCACTTCCTCCATTTTTATGTCCTGGGCAAGCTTCTCTAAAGACGCTTGATCCTTCTACTGCTAACCATGACGTTTTTCTATCAGATCATTACCTGATGTCTGCTGTGTTCATCGAGTCACTCCTTTACTTTAGCTGTCAATGAACCCTGCTGAGCGAGTACACAGACATAAGGGAGTATGGAAGGTGATGAACAGGGAGTAAGGTAAAGCTGATTTTAAGAAATTCCCAACAGTGTAAATGCTGCACTCGCCTGAAAGCAATGGACATCTTGTCCCACTCTGCCAATGTTCCATCCAGCGACCGAGAAGCATACTGGCACCAAACGGAAAACATTAAGTCAGATACCCTGGAAAGGTAGAAAAAGACAAAAAGCAGACACGTATTGGCAGCAGAGATCTCGCAGGTATATCACTGGTTGTGATGGAATCTCTATAATGAATGCTGCAATCTTCCAACAAATCCTTGAACCATCCCTAGGAATCTGGAAAGATAATTTAACAAACAGAAAAGTAAAAACAGGAGTTGGACTTCAGCTGCTCCAGTGTAAACTGGAAAGTACTGTCAAGAAGAGTGTGAATGGAGCTACATTTGTTATATACTTCCTGGAGCGTTACCTTTATTATATACTTCCTGAAGCGTTACCGTTATTATGTACTTCCTGGAGCATTACCTTTATTATATACTTCATGAAGAGTTTTCTTTGTCATGTAGTCTTGAAAGGGTTACTGTTGTTAGACAATTCCTGAAACTGAAGTGACAGCAGCACACCCTGATCCATCTCTTTTTACACAATCCCTTCTTGTTTAAATGAAATCTTGGCCATGTGCGTCTTCGTAAAGCTGTACTTCTAGCAAGTGGGCGTTCCATGTGTGCTCTTTCTGTACTAAGTTACTTTGTGAACACCGGAAAATCACTTCCTTTTCTGAATTAAGTAAAATGTGACATGTTCAATTGAACATTTAGTTAAATAACTGTGTATGGTGAAATATCTCTTGGTAACTTTCCTAAATGGTCATAACGAGATGTCTTTTACAACTAGTTAAATATTGTGTATTCACATTCTCTTACATTTCCATTTAGTGATTTCAAATCTCTTTACATCCAATAGGAAACCAGCCTTGATGGCACAAATGATTGTGAATAATGACAGTAATCATGCGAATCTGAGAAAAAGTGGTTAGAAAAAAAAAGCTCCAATATTCGGGAAAAGATCTGCATAGAGACTGAGGAACCTGAACATAAACCGATAGATCCTGGAAGAAGCAGTCAAGAGCAGTTCAGTTGATGCAAGAGTCTGAGCTCTGCACCTCCACGCAACAGGATAAAGAATGACCTCTGGAAAATTAAGGCAACGACACTGACAAACCGCCTCCTGTATAAACAGGCCTCCACCACCAGCTTTGATCATGTGTTCGGTATGAGGTGGATACAGCATTGCTCTGATTCCTGTAATGATGGCAGACTACCATTCAGTGTGCTAGGTGTATTATAGACTCTTTCTGGCCAAACCACATGAGCACGAGAAAAACACAAGGGAGTGGAGCCAGACAACTGAAGGGTAAAGGAAAGAGAGGGTCTTTGATCTACAACAGACTGTGCTAATTTGCATCGACCAGAAGGAAGACTAATCTTTACCCGTAAACACACAAAACTGTTATGCAATCTAAAGACATACCCACCTACAAAGAAGCTTTACTTGCCAAAATAATAATATATCTAGTTGGTGAGTCTTGTATTTCATTGTGAAATCTGAAATCAACCATCCAAAATACCACACACATACAGGGAATATGAGAATAACACAAGTGCTTTATCAATCATGTTAGCTCCTCAGAAAACGCAGACATGGGATGCAGACAAATATAAACCCGACCCAGAGAAACTAACCAAGAAAGAAGAATCATACACATGCAGCAAGAGCTTTAGTTTGTCATCGCTACTAAAGAACCATCTGCAAACACACACAGGAGAAGCATCATGCAATTGCAATGAATGTGTGAAGAATTTTAGTACGTTAATACTCTTAAAAGATCATCAGCGAACACACACAGGGGAAAAATCATACCATTGCAGTGAATGTGCGAAGAAATTCAGTCAGTTATCAAATCTCCAAAGACATCAGCGAACACACACTGGGGAAAAACCATTCAAGTGCAGTGAATGTGTGAAGAGCTTCAGTCAGTTATCAAATCTACGAACACATCAGCGAACACACACTGGGGAAAAACCATACCATTGCAGTGAATGTGTGAAGACATTCAGTCAGTTATCAAATCTACAAACACATCAGCAAACACACACAGGTGAAAAACCATTCAAGTGCAGTGAATGTGGAAGTAGTTTTAGTGATTCCTCAAAACTCAAGATTCATCAGCGAACACACACAGGGGAAAAACCATTCAACTGCAGTGAATGTGTGAAGAGCTTCAGTCAGTTATCAACTCTCCAATCACATCAGCAAGCACACACTGGGGAAAAACCATACCATTGCAATGAAGGTGGATGTAGTTTTAGTCAGTTATCAAATCTCAGGAGTCATCAGCGAACACACACAGGGGAAAAGCCATTCCAGTGCATTGAATGTATGAAGAGCTTTAGTCAGTTATCAAATCTCAAATCACATCAGCGAACACACACTGGGGAAAAACCATTCCAGTGCAGTGAATGTATGAAGAAATTCAGTCGGTTATCAACCCTCCGGAGCCACCAGCGAACACACACAGGGGAAAAACCCTCACCACCCAGCCAGGGAGGAACAGCAACAAGACTGCTCTTCAGCACACCCATCCCTATACATAACACACTACAGGGGTTTGCTCCAGGGTCAAACTCACTTTACTTTCACATTAACAGCAACAAGTTCTAAACTGGAGAATTTATATTTAGGAACAAGGGGTTTGTACGGCCATTAGTGGCATAATACATTTTAAACCCAATACTTTATAGATTTGTATTAATGATACATAACCAAACACCACCCATGTATGGACATCCAAGAGCCTTTAAAAACCACACTACAGAGGTGTGTACCAGGATTTACATGACCAAAATTATGGTACAGCAAGAACAATCATGATGCTATGAAATGTACACAATGATGACTAGATGTTACATGTTAATAAGAAATGTATGTTTTTAGATATGTAATAAAACAACAAATGTATTTGAATTCATGGTATTTGACTGTTGAGTGTATATAAGGCGATCTTAGATGTGATTTATTACCTAAACTATAAAGATAAATTGTGATGTCAGCAAGAAGCCTCGTTTATTGGGCAATAGAGGGGTCAAATATCGATAGCATGACTGCTTTCAGCAGGGAGTCTGGAGCAGGTGGTATCAGAGGGGCCTATTCTCCCCAGTGTGCCTTCTCTCAGAGTGAGAGGCGGTTCTTTGCTTGAGGTGGTTCTACCTCTGCTTTTCTGTTAATGAAGAGAGAAGTGCTATCTGTAATACTGAGATCTGGGCTTCACTCCTGTTTTGGGAACATAATTCAGTTGTTATTACCCAATCAATATCTGATTTATTTAGGAAAGCTAAAATATGTCTGTATCTTGGCAGTCCTCTTTTTAATAATCCATAAAAATACCACAGGGTTTTAAACATGAATTCGTCAAATACAAAATTGTCTTTTTTTTAAGGTTCTTATATAGCGCTGCTTTATCTAATAATGTCTGATGTTTTTTTTTAAGAGCCCTTTCTTCTTCGGAAGAAGTTTTCCATCGACAGACCCAATGGGATTTCCGATGAAAGGCTGACAATCTGTCCAACTCTAAACAGGACTGGTGGGTGGGCCGTTGGTTTGATTTTTGATAGAGTGCCCTGAATCCAGCCAGTCTTTCTTTAGTGATTTTTCTATTTTGAGTTGCATTTGAAGACTTTCCCGCTCATTTATAGTTTGACAGTGGGTCCACGGTCTGCCACAGTAACATTTGTAACAACTTCCACTACCCCGTTGGACTACTGTCCACCATATTTAGCGATCTCCACCAACCTGGCTATCCCTGTGTCTTCAGAGGAGCAACAGGATCTCCTCTAAAAGCACCTAAAGTTTGCTGAGTGGCTGCCATTTTTCACAAGGTTGCCCAACAGACTTTTTGGTTTTACTCCTAAAGTGAGAGTTTGCTTTTTGTAAAACCAATAAATAATGTACTTGATACACTGAGAGCTTTCAACAAGGGAGTCTGGGTCATTTTTCCTAGATTTTTTCTGTTTGAGACTGGCAGTCTTTTCATTGTGTTCCTGAAGAGAAACAAGTAGGTAAGAATGCCTACCGTAAGTAGGGCGGATGGTCTGATGTACGTACACCAACGGCCCCAGGTATGTCGGTCATTGTTGTGAGGGTTCCTGAGGTTCTGACCTCTGAACAGAGGGGAACATTCATAGCTTCTTCTCACCAACCTCCAAAATTCTCCAATTTATTTTTATAATCCGTTTAATACAATTTGCTGATGGATTATACATGAGAACCATGGCCATGCTTTCTTCTCTTACTCATGCATTAGGGATCAGGAGGTTGTCTCTATGATTCTTGGCCTCTTCTTCACCTGCTTGAGTCCTTCTGGGATAACCTCTTCCCCCAATTTATCCTTCAAGGATTCCTGTTGTTTCATTAAAGAGCCTTATTTGAACAGTTTCTCCAAATTGTAAAACTGTTGAAAGTGGAGATTCTTCCTTAGAGACCTTGGTTGTAAGTTTGCAGCATTGTGTCTGGTGTTGTGTAAAACCAGTGTGTCATTCTCCAAGGCAGTGCTGTGAACCAAATGTTGTAGCAGTGTGCCACCCTCTGAGGCTGTGCTGTTCTATCAGATGATGTGTAAAAGCAGTGTGCAGATCTCTTAGGCTTCAAAAGGACATAAGTAAAGTAAGTATATAAGACATAAGTATATCTGTTTAATTTTGTTTTGCCATCATTACGAGACGCAGAAGCTGCATAAAGAAGGGCATGAGGATTCACTAATAATGTGTTTTTATTAAAATGTTACAGATCACAATGTCCATTCACAATAAGTCAAATTGACACACTCAGTTAAATGACACACTCTGTTTTGGCAAATATCTTAAGCTACCTATCGTCTTCATCTACGTCGTACAGAATGGTAAACACACTTGGATCAACCATTTTATACACCACACTTTATTGATGGGAAACCTGTGCGGAAGCATCCATTAATTCGACTGTTTAAAATGGAATAAGGATAAGCAGACCTCCTTTACTGACATATCAGATGCTATGATGTGGTAACGTAGTCTTTATTGTGTTAAATGCCTGGCCTGAGAATCCTGATCTCTCTCTGATGGGTCCATCAAGTCTAATTGACCATGCTTTTGCGTTTCAGACAGCAATCCTTTGGCTGTGTTGGCTAGGCTGTGTTCTCCTGGAATTCTGTTCTCAATGTCCAGCTGTACAAAACATGTTTAACACCAGTGGATTATCCTGCCTTTCCTGAGCGACCAAATCTCTGTGTAGCTACATGTCTTAAAGACTAGGAAGCTTGAACATCTGGTCTCAAAATGCTTATTTAATTTAGGAAACTGCATTGTCCTATATCCTAAAGCACATATATTTCATTAGAACAATCTTCATTCACAAAAATACAAATACATATATAACCTAAACATTGTGTACATGATTATATGGTTATCACAGACAATACATTTTCGCAAATGGATAACTAGACACACAACTGTTGACCCCGCGTCTCCTCTGCCAATAGGTGTTGGAGGCCTCTGTCAGCCTCTCTGCTTGTGCCGTTTTTGTGCTGTCCTTGTCTGTGTCTGTTATTACTGTGCCTTGTTATTGTGCTTTTTTGATTTATGCCTCTTTGCCTGTTTTGTCTTTTTCTTTATCTGTCTTTTCTGTTGTCCTGTTGTGTCCTCCGTGCACGGTTTTTCCTGCCGCTGCTGCTTCTGTGGCCCCTCCCTCCTCCTGTTTCCTGCTCCCGCCTCCCAGCTGTTCTTCCAATACCTATTGAATGGCAGCCGCTGCGAGGGAGCACAAGCAAGACCCCTGACCTCCTGGCCAAGGACCTGCTCTCTCCCCCAGCAGCTCTGCAGTTTTGCCACCTCTGCTGACTCCACGTCACCTCTGCCAGTAGATGTTCGAGGCCTCTGTCTGCTTCTCTGCTTGTGTCTGTTTTTGTGCTGTCCTTGTCTGTGTCTGTTATTACTGTGCCCTGGTGTCTTGTTATTGTGCTTTTTTGATTTGTGCCTCTTTGCCTGATTTTCTTTTTCTTCATCTGTCTTTCCTGTTGTCCTTTTGTGTCCCCTGTGCCCGGTTTTTCCCACCGCTGCTGCCCCATGGCCCCTCCCCCTGCTGGATTCCCGCTCCCACCTCCTAGCTGTGCTTCCCTCCCCCTTCCCTATTTAATGGCGGTCGCTGCACGCCAAAGGCAAGCCTGCATGCACCCGTCCGCGACCCGTCCGTATCCAGCGCCAGGGACCCTGGATCTCCGGCCACCCACGACAGAGCTGCCCTCCTTGCACTCAACCCTGGCACGAACAACTGCAAGCTGTCCACGCCAAACACCACCCAACACCAGTTCTCCTGCCATAACTGCCACTAGACCTTCACCTCCATCTGCACCCGAAAGGCCACCGCACCCACGTCGGACGCCAATACCACCGAAGTCCTGAGGTGCATCCTCCTCAACATGCCCTCCATGCACAGTCACGCCATAGAGATATGGGACTTCATTGACACCCTCTCAACAGACATCACCTTCTTCACAGAAACCTGGACCACCCCGACATCGCCTCCGCCATCCCTGATGAATACAAGATCAAGAGGAAGGACTGCCCCAACCGCCCAGGAGGAGGACTTGCCATCGTACACAAGAGCTCCTTCCGACTCATGACAGCCCGCCCACCACCGAACCCCTCCATTTCAAGATCCAGACCAGCCCCAGAAGCACCCTCAGGTACAGACTTCCAGGACCTCAAACTGCGTTCACCACCACTTTTGCCAACCTCATAGCACCCTACGCCACCGCCTCCACGGACTACATACTCATCGGAGACCTCAACTTCCACCTCGACAATATCAGCGACCCCAACTCTGCCACCCTCCTGGACAACCTCACCAACCTCGACTGAAACAACTTGTCACCACCCCCACCCACAAGGCAGGACACACCCTCGACCCCATCTTCATAGGAGGTAACAGCATCCACTTCAGCCACACCATGCAACCCCCAGGTACGGACCACCACTGCGTACACTTCCACGTCAACAAACCTACAGCGTCCAAACCTGCACCCAACCTACAGGAAGAAACTGGAGCACAATTACTGAGGAGCAGCTGAACTCCACCCTCAACCATGATGCTTATGCCACCTCGACCAACAATAACCTCGCAGCTGAAGAATTCCACAGATGGATCTCCAACTACGCAGACAAGCTTGCACCCCTACCTACCCCCGCAAAACAGAGCCCCAGAAAAGCCACCTAGCTCACCACCGACTTCCAAGAATCCAGACGCACCTGCAGATGTCTCAAGAAGAACTGGAGAAACAGCAAATCCTCGAAGGACTGCATCACCTACAAGAACACCATGACAGAATACCACCAATGCTTTAAACCCACAAAATGCACCTTTATCCAGAACAAGATGCTTGCCAACTCCAGAAGCTCCAAGGAACTCTTCAATCATCCAGGAATTCACCAAACCCCCCAACAAAACCACAGATATCACCCCCTCCCAGGACCTCTGCAACAAGTTCGGCTCCTACTTCCATCAGAAAATCAAGGGCCTCTACGGCAACTTCAGCAACCAGACACCCTACCCCGAAACCACTCCCCCCTCCAGCAACGCCAGCCAGCCAACCATCTCCTCCTGGACCCCAGTCACCACCGAAGACACCGCATCGACCATGAAATCATCCACTCGGGAGCCCCCACGGACCCCTGCCCTTGCACATTTTCCACAGAACCACCACCACCATCGGTAAGGAACTACGATGCACAATCAGCACCACCGGCATCTTTCCAGATGACTGGAAATGCACAGAAGTTAGACCCCTACTCAAGAAGCCCTCAGCAGATCCATCGGACCTCAAGAACAACAACCCATCTACCTCCTTCCCTTCCCAGCAAAAGTCACAGAGAAGACTGTCAACCTCCAAGTAACAAAATTCATCAAAGAAAACTCCATCCTAGACCGCTCCCAATCCGGATTCCGCAGCAACCACAGCACTAATACCACTCTACTTGCTGCCTCAGAAGACATCCGCACCCTCCTCGACCAAGGACACACCGCAGCCCTGATCGTACTCGACCTCTCTGCAGCCTTCAACACCGTCTCCCCCGCAAACTCACCACCAGACTCCGCAAAGCCTGCACACAGGGAACCGATCTCGACAGGCTCCGCTCCTTACTCACCGGCAGAAGCCAAAGAATCAGACTTCCACCCTTCTTCTCCAAACCCATGGAAATCAACTGCGGAGTACCCCAAGGATCGTCGCTCAGCCCCACGCTCTTCAACATCTACATGGCCACGCTTGCTGCCATCATCAGACGACACCCAGCTCATCCTCTACCTTACCAAGGACCCAAACACCACCAGACTCAACTTTCAGGAAGGAATAAAGGAGGTTGCATCCTGGATGAGCAGCAGCTGCCTGAAGCTCAACTCAAAGAAGACATAGGTCCTCATCCCCTCCCCCTCTGCATGGGACAACACCTGGTGTTGTCCCATGCAGCCCACCTACCCCCACAGACCACGCCCAAAACCTCTGCATCATACTCGACGACTCCCTATCCGTGACCTGACAGGCCAACGCCGTTGCATCCACCTGCTTCAATAACCTCTGCTTCCCCTGAAAGACCTTCAAATGGATCCCTACCGAATCAAGGAAGATAGTCACCCATGCACTCATAATCAGCTGACTGGACTAAGGAAACGCCTTCTACGCCGGAATCAACAAGTCTCTGCTCCTCAAAGTCCAAACCATGCAGAACACAGCAGCCAGACTCATCCTTGGCATCTCTCAACACGAACACAACACTCAGCACCTGCGTAACCTCCACTGGCTCCCACATCAAGAAAAGAGTAACTTTCAAGATACTCACCCACGCCTAAAAATGGCTCCACAACATTGGACCCTGATATCTCAACGACATAATCTACTTCCACGTACCCAAAAGAAACCTTCGATCCGCCGACCTCGACCTCACCGAACAACCGTGCATCCGCAGAGCAAGAACGGGATGGAGAACCTTCGCCTACATTACGACCAAGACCTAGAACGAGCTGTCGATCAACATCAGACGTGCCCCCACCGTGCACAACTTCAGGAAGACCCTCAAGACCTGCCTCTTCGACTGGCCGGAGCTGCTCCCTTCCTCCCTCAGCGCCTTGAGACCCTCACGGGTGGGTAGTGTGCCTGATTGATTGATTGAAGTATCTTGGGCCACACCAGTGACGGTCAGGTGAGTCTGGTCAGTGGTGACAGAGCTAGTGTCACTCCTACTCATTGAAATGTCACTCATAATTACCCTGAAAATATGAAAATGTCACACATAGCAATCTGAAACCTTGGTAGCTATAACTAATTTGGACCTAAAATCAGAGTTGTTTGAGGATATAAAACTGTATTAAATATAAGGAATAACCCAAAAACACAGGAAGATTGGAAAAAATCTGTTCTTTTAATTTTAGCTTTGACATATGACATATGCCACACTATATGATCTGGTGAATAAAACTGTATGGTATTTTTCTCTATTTACTTTGCTAGGTACCATGATGTGCATTTGAAAAACCCGATAAATAAAGCATTTAAAAAAATAAAATTAAAAAATAAATAATCTGCCCAGTTTAATTGCAACACTAACACATATTCTCATATATTGAATGAAATATAAACTGTCACTTCCAGTTGACAGCTCCTGTAAATACGCTTTAGTCCTGTGCATCATTCTTTTGAAGATGCTCATGTGCAGTGAAGCTGTAAATACTTTTTTACAGCAGCAACCAAGGGTGAGACCCTGTATGTATGTTAAAAACATCCATATTTGTGACATCTAAAACCAAGACCCTGCCACAAAATGCTTGTTTGTGTGTATTCACTGCTGGAGACTGGATGTGATGGTTCTTTAAGTGCCCAGCAGAGGGCGCTCCTCGCCCGCTGATGAAATCCACTGAGCACATTGTATGAAAGAAAGAAGGGTTTCCTGTTCCAGGTCAGCGTGGCAGAGACAGCACCAGCAACAGATACTGATATTACTTCCTGCTACTCAAGCTGTGTCCAGCCTGCTGCAGAGGAGGAATGACGCTGTGTCTATGTAGTTATCTTCATCCTCCCACAGACACCCCCCTCCCCAGGCCCCAAATCTGCACCTGCCCCACCCCAGCCCCAGGAGGAAGAGAGAGCCTGGAAATGTCTGCACAGGTTTCTGCTCAGGTAGGAGATTGTGTTCACCTTGTGCTGTGTTTGTAGACATGGGCTGAATAGTCTTGGAGTAAATCTCCTTCAGGAGCCAGGCTCTTTTATCCAGTGACCTCTGGGGGACTTTCTGTCTGGCCCTGAAGGTGTTTGTGGTCATCATTTGTGTTAAAGATGGGATCTGTGCACGATGCACTGCTTCTTACTGCACTGTTAGAAAACTGTGCACACTGCACTGTGAAGAATCTGTACCACTGCACTGCATCTTACTGGACTGTGAGACGTCAGTACACGCTGCAGTGCATCTTGCTGCACTATGAGAAAACTGTGCACACTCTTTGCTCTGCTCTCGCTGTCAGTTTGTTGACTTGCCCACCCGTACCCCTATGTCAGAAGCATGTCCCCCAGGCAATTGAACATCAAGCTTTCCCTGCTGCCTCGTGTCCCATTGCCCCTGTTTTCATATCTCAGTCTAAGTAAAACCTCAGTCTTTGCAATAGTTTCCAGCGGCATAGTTTGGCTTATAGCATTATCTACTGCAGAGGTTGTGTGTCTGCTGCAGGGATTGTGTGTGTGTGTGTGGGTGTGTGTGTGTGCACTGACCTTGAGTCTGCCAGGTAGGAGGCCTTTCAAGCAGTGGAACGTACATGTCTGTGTTTTTTATGTACCTCTGCAAGTTAGATGTGTGTGTATCTGAACAGGGTGAGTTGTCTTTGCAGGCTGTGTCTGTATGTGTGTGTGTGTGTGTGTGTATGAGGCACATCTACAGTGTGTCTTTTTGAAGTGTGTCTGTCTTAGCAGATGTTGGCGGGACTGTCAGTCACTCTTCTTGGCCTCTCCTCTCTGTACTGGAATCTTTAGGATCACTTGCTGTAAGAGGGTCTGCTATGTGCAGAATAGTCAGGTACTACTCGGCACACAGCAGACGTCTGAGCAAAGTCACATGTGAAGTTCTAGTTCTTCCCCATCGTTTGGAAGAATTAGGAGAGTGTGAGTGAGACTTCAGCACGACTTCCAAATATGTGACTGCCCACAAGCATCTAGGGCTACTTGTATGACAATGCTACAAGGGGTTGCTGCACTCTCTCAACGGTGTGTTGATGAGGATTGTGCTATGAAGTGAAGCCTAAATGAAGGATTCCAAGAGACTTTTAAAGTCATTTTGCTCTAATTGTCACTTCAGCAGGAAGGGGAGAAAAAGATGAGCGAGCAGAAAAAGCACGAAGAGACCAGAGAAGAGAAATAAGAGTGATACAGAGAGAAAAAACACAAAGGGTGGAGTTATGGATATCAGCCAAAATATGAAATAAATAAATTTGTAGGGGAGGGAGCGAGAATTCTAAATGATGGCCAGGAAAAGAAATGTAATGAACATTATTTATGAATTGCAAAAAGTTGAATTATATGTTCTGAGCTAAAAATGTGATTTAAGTGAGTACACAGACCCCATGATATTTGGATGGATGCACCTAGGAACATCTGTGTCCCCTTCCAAAATGGTGATTGCTGCTAGATTGAGTCCAACAGGGGCCCATTACCCAAGTCAACAGACTCACAATAATGGGTGCTGCTGAGACATGTCTGTCACCTGACAGTTCTTTACTGAATGCCCCCTCAGTGTGACCCCTGTGGCAAGTTATCCCTTTGAGCTTGAAAAAATATTCTTTTCCTTTTGTACTGACTTGAAATCCAATTCCTTCTTTGACTGTGTCATACCCCTGGGAATGTTATACGGTTCCTATTAATTAAGTAGGACTGTGTATTCTGGACAACATAGACGTCAGAATATGGGTATTCGGTTCACACGTATCATCAGAAATTTTGGGCCTGGTTCCTAGCTAGCTCACAGTGCCCCATCTGAACCCTCTAAACTTACTAGGATACCAGATGGTTAAGAGTTTTATGACCCCATCTGCCTGCACTCACTCCAAAGAGGCCTCGGATAAATGGTGAGAACAACTGGCAGGTTCTTTTGCATCCAAAGTATTCAGGCAAGCCTAGGAGTAGGCAGAATACCGGCTACTGATGTAGAAAATCCAAATATGAAGTTATCTGCACGCAACCCAAAACTGAGCTCCTCAAAGCCATTTCTTTGGAGGGATCTCTTACGGCTCTTACAACTTTAAAGTCAGGTTCCCCGATTGACCCATGCCCCCTTAAACTACTAGCTGCAGGGGCTGATCTCATTAATCCACTGGTCAATAAGATTCTTAATTCATCTCTAGTAACAGCCACGGTTCCTAGAGTTTGGAGACAGGCAATGATTCTATCCCTTTTAAAAAAACAACAGCAGATACTGCCGCCCCCACCTAACTACTGACCCTTTTCCCTGCTGGCGGCCTTTTTCAAGATAATATAGAAGCAGGTAAATGGACAACTGTAGAAATATGTGGAGATTATTGGGCTTCCCCTTCGGCTCGTGATTCCGCCGTGAGGTACCGACGGACAGAGCGGTGCCTTATTCGTCCGAGCAGTTGCCGGGTGAGGTGAGGCTTACTTCCCACATACTGATGGGAAAGACCAATTGCATCAAGAGCAATATTAAGAAGATGCGGTAGGATGGTCTTAGGTGACCACTCTTATTTTATTTCGACAATGGTCTACTGATTCTTTGCTTTCACTATTCTAGCACATACGGTAGTGGTTTTTGCAGTAGCATATAAGAGCTTCGCCCTGACGAATGCCAGTGATTTTTCATTTAAAGGCAGAAACATGTTGGCCCTATATAGATCTTTTTGGATTTCTACCAAGCAAGTCAGACAGTGATTTTTTCACACTGTCCCCTCACTATCTTTTAATCTGACGTCCAGGCAAACACTATTAAAGGTTCTTGTTTGCTTTGACAGCCATTTTAGCACACTTCACTTGATTTAATTTCTGCACTGCACACATCAGCCTTACCTTCTGTATGAATAACTGCGGTGACCAGACCTTGGTCCAGTGATGTATTGCTAAAATACAACTGGGCGATCACACACAGACCGAGGTTTGGAAGTCCTACATGATGAGGCTCCGCCATTAGGTGGGCTGATAGGACTTAATCAGCACGTGTTGATAGCCTTCTTGACTTTTTAGTCACCATATTCATTTATTTTTTCTCTGTGCAATCCAGCCAGTGTTAATTCTTATATCTCAGCACCACTCGACCTACTGGCTCCGTTGTTATTTATGATTATTGGGCTTCTCCACCAAGTCAATCAGGCTTCAGGGCCCAGTACAGCACAGAAACAGCTCTAGTAGAGGTATATGAATTTATTAGGGGTACCCTGGACACCGGGGGTATAGCTGCACTAATAATATTGGATCTGTCGGCAGCGTTCGAAACAGTCCCGCAAGCTCTTCTCTTACATTGAAGTCAGGAGATAGGAGTGACAGGGTTAGCAAAAGAGAAGCCAACAAATGTGGATTTCCCTCTGCTCTGCAAGTCGTCAAAAGGTGGTTACAGGGTCCCTCAGGGATTGGCATTGAGCCCTACACTTTTTAATATTTATCTCACCCCGCTGATCCAGCTAGCAGAAAAATTAGAAGCAAAAGATTTGGAGAACTCTCATGTTAAAACCTGTCTTACCACAGTATTTCATTCACTTGCAAAAGTGCAATTGAAATGTAATGAGCATAAAACTTCTTTGGTAGGGGGTAGGGGGAAACGATGCGCCCTGCTGGATCCCCAACAGATCCGGTAAAAGATTTGGGGATTTGGTTTGATAATACGCTGTCATTTAGTTCCCAAATTAACAGGTTGGTTGGAACCTGCTATGGGATCATGAGATCTGTGAAGAAATGTCTGACTCTCTTATCGCTCCATTCCTAGAACTTAGTCATTCAGGCATTGATCACGTCCCGTATTGACTATGGCAATGCCCTTTATGTAGACCATCCGGAATATCTCCAGGACAAACTTCGAGTAATCCAGAATGCAGCAGTTCGACTCCTGCTCAATCTCCCAAGATAGTCGCGCATTAGGCTGCATCTTCGGGATCTCCATAGGCTGCCCATTAGGGAGAGAGTGAAATGCAAGTCTATGGCACTGGTTCATGCAGCTCTGGATGGCAAAGAACCTACCTACTTAAGTATCAGATTCAGCATCTACCACCCGCTAAGACAGCTTCTAACTATCAGTACATTTCTGACAAGTACCCCTAGGATCCACAGACAGACAGCAGGAGGTAGATCACTCACTTTTTTGGGTGTGGCAGCTTGGAATCAGCTCCCTCTGGAATTACGCGCTATAAGCGACCCAGGGCTGTTTAAAAAGAAGCTTAAAAGCTAGTTCTCCTAGGTAAACTGAGCTTGTTTTCTCTCTGGCCTTCAGCTTGTGCCACACCAGGACACTCCCTGGAGTAGCTGCACACAATATAAGTCTCGTGAAAACAGATCTACCCTTTTGTTGTTTACTTTTGCATGCCTAAGGTAGACACAAGAAAGTTACAAATTGACTTTTTAAAAATGTATTGAAACAATCGTAATCTTGGATAAAAATAATGTGCTGCAATTATTTAGCAAAAAAAAACTAAGCACTGTAACCAGCATTACAAGAATGGTGAAAAAGAAAAACAGTATATAGTGATTTCCCTTTTGTGCCCACTTTGGCTCTCCATTATTTTTGCGTTTTAGACTTTTTAAGCTGCTCCTGGTCACTCTGCACAGCCACATATAACACATTTGTGTGTGCGATATTATTTTGATAATATGCTGTACATGTTTGTTATTCAGGGACTCTTCGTGAGATTTCATCTACACATTTTGAGGAGAATTACAGCAGAAAGGACTGTTCTGGAATGACAGCAGTGCCTGACATGCCACCCTGCGTTAACCAAGTTTACAATCATTATGCAGACCACCTTACTACATACACCACATATGGGGGCTTAGACCAATTCCAGAGATCGCAAATATATCCCTATGCTCACAAAATAAGGGTAGAACTAGACAGATTTATAATTTGCCACGGTTGTGATTTTTGTCCTATGCAGTCTGGTAGTAATTCAAATTACTTTGTTTAGTTGCATCTGCCTAATGATCGTAGCACATTTGCTTCATAAAAGACTACGATAAGTTTTAATAAATGTATTGAAAACTTTCTTTGTGTCTTTCTTATGTTCACTATTGGCATGCATGAGTGGGTAAGTGAGTAACAAAAGGGGGGATCAGTTTCCACAGTGCCCTTGGGGATAGAGGGTCATGTTTGAAGTTACCGAAATCACCTGTTACTTTGGGAAGATTAGGAGTTCAGGTGAGGCACTGTGTGCTGCCAGGATTGGGCCGACAGGTACTGACGTTGTAGAGAGGCTCAGTCCTTACACTCTGACGTTCTGTCATCCTAACACACAGTTCTGCTTTACCAGCGCAATCCGTACAACAGGTTCAACCATTATAACATTACTGTGTGGTTATATGATTATATTATTCTACTTCTACCTAACACTACCTATCCTATTGAGAGCATAGTGGGAGTATCCTTTGCCAGATACCTTGGGATAGCCTAAACTCCCATACCTGACTGTCATGTATCACAAAGCCAGCCTGTGTAGAATGGTTAGCATCCATCTTTTTGAGACACTTGTCATTAAGTGTAACATAGAATGCTTATGCTTATGCTTATAGATATCGATGCATGTTGTTAGAGACAAAGGAGAGATAAAAATCATGTCCTGTGGGCATCCTAGGCAGTGTCTGGTAGAATATAACCATGACTTTACTTTGATTATATTGCCATCTTTCTAACTCACATTTATTAACAAAAGCCTCTCTTAAATGAGTTTTGGTGAAAGATACGCATTTAGACGGTGACGTGTACAGAAAAGCTAGGCCCAAATCTGTGAAAGACTTCTTGACATGGCTCGGTCAAGGTTGATTATATCTTTTATTACTGCTTGATTCAACATAAGCGAGTCCCTTTTCCAAATATGCAACCATGAGAGGGGCGGGGCCAGTTTGATCGAGTCAGTAATAAAAGGGAGGTTGAGTTCTTTGTGGGCAATAAGATTCGAGCAAACCAGAGTAACTGAAAGCAGCTTTTTAATGAACCTATCCTCCACTTTCTGCAGAGCACCCACTTCAGCTGTACCCCATATTTCTGCTCCGTGAGGGGCAATGGATTTTGCCAATTAAACGTCTACCATTTCTCTAATTGATTTTTTACCCAGTTTAGAGGCAAATTTCCACAGAGCAGCTATGCTTTTTGGCAACAAATTAATTCTGTTTTCTACCATAGCAGACCAGTTAAGTTTAGAATCGGAGAAGAGGGCTAGATACACAAGCATTTGCAATGCAAAAGGTTTTGCATTCACACGAGTCTGAGCTATTGGCACTGTAAAATGACAATGCCTTTTATTTATGTTTTGGGTTTTAAAACCGAAATAAAAGGCATTGTCATTTACAATACAAATAGCTTAAGCTCTAGAAAATGCAAGACCTATTGCATTGCAATAAAGGACCTTTTCGACCGCTTGTTAGATTGTAAATATCAGAGGATGAGACCGGCCTGCGACATCTTCAAAGTAGTGATAAATCGTGCTGTTAAGAAGATGTGTAAGTGTTGTAAATTACACAAACACAATGTGTGCAGTGAGAGTTGCATATTATCTGAGCTATAAATACTAACAAGGCGCTTCAACACCTTTCGCTCTGTGATTATACTTCCGTGGCTCAGGAGGAAGAGCAGGCGGGGGGGGGCTCTTTCCTGCCCTCTCCGTGATTTGAGTGTGCAGTGTGGTAATGCGTATTGTCATTGCTATCTTTGGCCTAATATAAAACACTCCAGCTGTCGTAGGGCCCTGGCTTCACCTCCTGGTGAAGGGCGGGCTGTGCTTTATGGAAGGCATGGAGGGAGGGAGGGAGGGATGGTCTCGGCTGCAGCCCCGTCCTCGTACAGTGCCCCCGCTATTACTAGTGAGAGAGAGGCGCTGACGTGGTGGTATTAGTGCTGGTGGTGGTATTGGTATTGGTGGTGGTATTGTGTTAATAAAACAGGCTTTTAAAAACAATTGGTCAGGTGGCTTTAATCCAGATGATATGTAACACAGATGTGCTTTAGTCAGCTTCCCGCACTCAATATGGAGGGTGGGGCATTTTTTCAAGGTTAAGAAACAGAAAAAGTATATGGTTACATTAATGTATCAGCTCTTGGACTTACTGGGAAAGGCACTGCCGACTCCACATTATTTGTGGTCAATAGCACATTTCTATCCTAAAGTTGAACCAAGTGCAGGAGATTAGTAGTCTATGCTTATATATGGACTCAATGCATGTCCAGGTCCAGTACTCAGTTTACATCCATACCAACCAAATTTCCCAACTGAAAGCGAATTTAATCATAATTCTTTTATCAGAATATTTTCTCAAAAAAGTAGTGATTTTTAGTTCCTTTGTCCTGAAAATATACGGTTATTTAAAGCGTTATTAAACCGTCAAACAAAGAAAACGCTTTGCGGAACTGATGAAGTTTACAAACATTGTAAAGTTTCAAAGTTCGTAAAAACTTTACAGTGTTGCGGACATAAAGCCCTTGCAACGTCACTCACCTCTAGCACAAACAGAAAACAAACACTAAAATAATTCAAACAACATTAAGCAGTATAATCAAAATATATGCGGGTCTTAGCTGCTCATTTTCACCAATAATATAAAATCGCACAGTCACACTTCAAACCCATGGGCATTTCACCCAATCACTCATCACCCAATGATCCAACAGCTGTTCCTTTTCTAGTGGAAATTCTGACTTTCAACTGTCCACAGGCAGCAGCACTCCTCAGCTATGCACGGTGTTCAGAAATACTGTTTTTTAGAAATATCTGTGTCTCTTGGCACAGGGTTCAAAAACTAGACACAAAGACATTAATAAAGATGTCAGCATATCGCCAGCAATAAACAAAAGTAGATACACTGACATTTGCTAAGCACTTTACTTATTTTTCTTTGTCTTCATCCACACATAACTGTTGTTTTTGAATTGCTTACTTATTTCCAACATTTTTCTAAAGCAAAAAGCAGATTCAAAACCGCGTATCGCCTTGCAGAAGTTAACCCTCAATTGGTATGACGTGGGAATTAGTCTACCAGACATAAAAAAATACTATTGGGGAGGAGGAGCTACGCTAGCAATCAAGATGGCCGTGTAAGCTCCCGGCTCCTCCGACCTCCGCCAGCAGCTCGAATATCCTGTTATTAATCCTGAACTCGCACCAGATACCCGTGGTCGTGAAGTTTTTCTGCTTCTACAGGTGCAATCCCGAGTTTTCTATCTTATCGGATGAAGACAAGGCTCTGCACGGCAAAGCACCCAAATATTTGAAATCCCGAATATCCCCCTACACACCGGGTAGGACTTTGCGCTCGTCGGATGCCACTTTCCTGTCCCAATCTCGCTTCAAGCTGACCACGGTGGGGGGCCGTGCGTTCTCCAACGTGCTTCCAGCTTTGTGGAATAAATTGGATTCAGATCTCAGGAAGGAAAGTAGTTTACTTCCCTTCAGAAAAAAACTAAAAACTGTGTTGTACAAACAAGCATGGAGTAGCTTTTAGGTGCACAGCCTTTCTTTTTGTAACATCTCATTACGTAACATCTTTCATGTAAATCTGGACAGACAGCGCTTAGAGACCCCTGTGGTTATAACGCGCCATACAAATTAAATAAATAAATAAAATAAATAAGATGATACGCAGTGTTTCTATTCTCGGCCTAACAACGTGTGGAAGCCGGGGCCTCGATTTCTAGTCTATCCGGGTTAGAGTTGATCAACATCGGCCGCGGGACCTGGACTGAGCCCGGTCTCCCGAAGTGTGCTGTAAATTGTTGATTTCTGGTGATGATACAGTGTACGGTCTACACCGAGGACACACCAGCGTGCCGCACCAGCTGCCATGGTCGGGTGTCCGGCGCCCGGAGACCCTGCTACCTTCCCGGGGTGGACGGGCTGGGGCCCTCGCTAACGGCGAAGGTGTCGATGTTGCAAGAAGAGGAGCGCCCACTGTTACATCGGATTTGCGTGGCCTGTTACCAAGTCCCGCTCTATCGCCTACTGAGAGGGGATGGGGCGGACGGAAGGCACGCCATCGCTGCTGGCCGTCCTGGCCGCCATTGGGGCGCTCCATTCGCACATCATCGTTGTGTTCCGGACACTGATTGTGAAAGTGGACGGTATCTTGGGACTGGACGACGATTCTTCGTCAAGTTTTCAGCTAGCTGTGGTACCAGTGGTGCACTGTACGCCTGAGATCGAGAAACCCATGCGGACCCGGATTTAATGAGCTTTGTCGGTTCCCGATTAACAATCAGCAAGCCCGTGATTATCGCTAGCGTCCCCTGCTCGATCCTGCTGCCGCCTAATACATATATTGACGGTCTTCTGTGCTGTAACAAGTTCCTCAGTGACTATTGGAGATACTCGCAATTCTTGGACACCTTTCCTTGCTCGATTAGAGGACATCGTGAACTTTTATCCTGTTTTCGATCCTGCAGCACTGACATGAACTTTGATGAACGCTTTGCTTTTGCCAGCAAGATGGCGGTTAGAGCGAAAAAGTCTCTTACGAAAGACCGTACTGGCCAGGGCTGAACTTGACTGCTTGGGTTTGATAAAATAGCTTTATTCCATGCCGGGATTGTGCCTATAATGTGACGGGAGTTGGGTGGTTATTTGCTAAACTCCCCAGATTGGTCTGTATATTTTGCTGAATATTGTTTGACTATGTCTCGGGGTGGTCGCTTCTGGCGGGGGGGTATGGGAGTCCGGGGGTGTATTTGCTTTCTCCTCCTCCGCTCTATCTTCTCTCCTTATTTTAGGGCAAGTTCTTGGGCGACAGGCACGCTGCTAGTGGGGTTAGGCCATAGCCATTGCAGGGGTGCAGGGCGGGGGGTTAGGTGGGGGGGGCGTTATTTTGCCTTTGTTTTGTTCTATGGCTCCTTTTTTTTCTTTTCTTTTTCCTTTTCACGAGAGGTGGGCTGTTTATCCTTCACTGATTCTTTATTCATTTGGGTGTCTACACTGGCTTTAAATATCCTGTATCCTTGAGGACGGGGTCTTGCGGTTGGGATTGTTTTAGATTGTCTGATATAATGGTTAATCCTCTTTCTCCAATATGCGTGATCGAGATGACGTCATTAGTTTTTCGTTGCATTGATTATTTGCCTGAATATTTACCCCGCCTGTCCCTGTTCTGTATTTTACAGTATGACACCTGCTGTCTGTAATGCCTCCTCTTGCTTTATTACTAAAATAAAAAAATATATAAAAAAAAAAATACTATTGGGCGGCACACCTCGCAGCCATAAATCACGGTACATATGGACGACACGACCCCCCTGGATATGCTATGGACAGATGACTCTTCCCCGGGTGAGCCTTCAGCCGGGTGCTATATTCCAAGCTGAGCAGATATCCCTTCACAGGCCCCACTAAACATACTACTGCAGTATGGCACGCTGCTAATAGGTCACTGGGCTGGGGAGAGAAGCTAACGCTGGCTACCCCATAGTGGGACTCCCAGGATCTAGGGGATCTGTGGAAAGCGAAGGGGTTTGACAAGTTGGAGCTCATAGGGATTTCGCGTATACAATGGGATAAGACCGACATATAATTGTTTGCCGCACTACAGCACCAATTCAAACTAGCAGACTCGGAACGCTTTCACTACAGTCAGGTACGTCACGTGCTCAGACCGCTCCTTGTGGCAGGGTCCTCCCCCCCCTCACGCGTCTCCTCTAGAGGACAGAATTCTCGATGGACATCTGCCAGAGAAGACCATCTCGCTAATATATGAAAAATTAATAAATGATATGGAGGACCCCCTCCACGCTTTGTGTGAAAAATGGTTGAACGACGGCATGATAATTGACAACGAGAAGTGGCAGGAGGCGGTCTCCTCCCCTTGAATAGTCGCAATCTCTGCATGCCTGCGGCTGATACAGCTCAAAATTATCCACAGAGCCTAAGTGACGGAGCCACAACTACTACACATGGGGGTAGCCGGGGGAGGGGACTGTAGGAAGGGTTTCACTCAAGTAGGTACATTCATGCATATTATCTGGGACTGCACTCACATACAAACCTACTGGGAAAAACTGCATGAGGTGATCAGCGAGGTATTGGCAGTTCCTCTCTGCCCAGAAGCACGTAGATGCTTTCTCAACATCTGTGAACCAATGGGTTTAAACGGCCATCAAACCCTCTGGGTCACTCTGGGGGTTACGATAGCAAAAAGAAACATAGCACAGCACTGGGGGGCGGCCTACACACCCACACTTTCAGACTGGAAGAAAGACTTCAACTGGTGCATGTTTAGGGAGAGGACAGTCTACATCGCTCGGGGCAGCCCCCATAAATTGTCCAATATCTGAGACCCATGGAACACTTACAGAGGACAAGTGTGTAGCCCACCCCGTGGAATTGACCTTGACGCTGTCCCTTCCACATAGATTCCGATAAGTAATAATGCTACTCCAATGTATGTTGTATGTCACCACTGTTAGCATAAATGTCCTTATCCTTCGTACTGTATATAAATGTCAATGACTGTTAATAAAAAGATTTATAGAAAAAAAAAGCAGATTCAAACTCCAAACTTATACAATCGTTCAATGCAGGGTCATTGGGTAGCAACCACTTACACATCAACAGGAAATTAAATAAGCATATTCCACGAGGCAAGCCATGGGGGTTTGCTAAGCATTTTGGCACAGACTGTTATTCCTAGGAGGGCGGCTTCAAAAAAGGCACTTGACTCATTGCACTGGCTCCCTGTTAAACAAAGAGTACTGTTTAAAATGTTTGTTATCTGCCACCGTATTGTCAATGGCGAGGGTCCGGCATACCTAAGAGACCTAGTCACCAAGTATGTTCCCAGTAAATCTCTTAGATCCAGCGGGAGGGGACAGCTGGTAATCCCCAAGATAAAAAAGGCCAGATTGGGTGGTCGTTCCTTCTGGTTTCTAGCTGCTCAGAGTTGGAATAGACTGCCGCTCCAGCTGAGGCTAGAATGCTCGGAAACTTAGTTTACAAAGCTGCTAAAAACCCACCTGTTCGCGGCGTAGCGCATGGCAGTTCTGCTGTCACTTCTGTCTACTCCCTCTCACCTAGCGCGGGGACACGCCGAGACGGCGTAACCAAGCGCTTTAGAAATTTTACTATTATTATTATTAAAATAGTATGGACATTTTGAGGAAACAGAAAACAAAATCCAGAAATGCAAGGTGCAGGAAGGCTAACAAACTCTCAAAAAATTAAATTAACATAAAACCCTATTTGTGAATTCCTTTATCCTTCCAGAGTGGGTATGGTGCCAGAAAACTGTGGTTGTAATATTGTCGGACGTAAATATTGCACCCTGTTGATTCAAAACCATTGCTACATTGGAGTAATAACATGAAATCTACCGCAATGGGACGATATTTTTGTAAACTATATTTAGGACAAAATGTTTGTCAAACATAATTTCTGATTATGATATTCAGAATTGAAGCCCAGAGTGGGGTGTATAAACTTGTAATTATATTATTTGCAGTTTTATATAACACACTACCAAGATTGAAAAGGAGTTTGACTGTTTGCTTCTTAAATGCTAATATTTCAAGAAGAAAGTTGTTTTTGCAAGTCTGTAGCCCACCTAAAATATCCAATTTCTAGAACAGGTAGTTGCGGGTTGTCAGGTACTTTGTATGGCAGCATAAGTCCGTGTTATGTTAAGGTACTTTATGCCACATATATAGGTCCATGTATCTGTAAGCGTGTGGCCGCATAAAGCCGTAAAAACAATCAGCTAGAACGGCAGACTGGCATGTGAAGACTGTGTTGGGAAATGCTTAACACGTAAAGAAAGCTGCAGATTTTCTGACAGTGTTTTACTGTGCATAGCAGTCAAAGTCGCATAATCACTGACAGCATATGACAGAACACAGCAGATAAAGCTGCAGAGGCCCAGGCAGCATGCATGCGGCATTATACGGCAGGTGAAGCAGCAGAATTCCAGACAGCATGTGGCAATACATTGCAGGTAAATCTGCAGAGTCCCTGATAGCATGTGACAGCACACTATAGATAAAACTGCAGAATCGATTATTGCATGTGACAGTACACAAAATGTAAAGCTGCAGAATCCCTGACAGCATGTGGTAGCACCCTGTAGGTACATTTGCAGAACCCCTGATAGCAAGTGACAGTACACAGCAAGGGAAGCTGCAGAATCCCTGACAGCATGGCAGTACACAGTGTGTGTGTGTGGCTGTGTGTGTGTGTGTGTGTGGCTCTGTGTGGATAGCTTTTTTTGTAGGTGGCTCTATGTGTGGATAGTTTTTTTTGTAGGTGGCTCTATGTGTGGGTGGCTCTGTGTAAGTGGCTCTATCTGAATGACTCTGTGTGGGTAGCTCTGTATATGTGTGTGGGTGGCTTTGTGTGTGTGGCTCTGTGTGGGTGTAAATGCAATAGGTCATGCATTTGCGAGCGATTAAGCTATTGGCATTGTAAATGACAATGCCATTTATTTAACGATTAAGCTATTGGCAATGTAAATGACAATGCCATTTATTTATGATTTAAATTTTTTTTTTTTTAAATGTCATGAGCAATGCCAATAGCTCTACCTTTAATAATGCCGAGACCATTGCATTGTAAATGCTTGTTTGTTGTTGTGCATGGGGAGATTATGTGATTTGCCCAGAATCACAGGATGTTGAGCATCCCTGCGGAGACTCGAACCTAGCTTCGAGCCTTCACTCTAAATGTATTTAAAGAGGCCATCCAGTGTAGAGATAAAAAAAGGTCCACTTTGCCCAATTCTGCATCTTAATAGGCCTTCATAAATGTTCCTTTGTTCGATTAAATCAGTTGGGGTGTGGACATCCAGTGTAACATAATTCATCGAATTGCCTATTTAATGCTTAACCACACCTTACTGTTTTTTATGTTAACAAGCCCTTCCTCAGCAGAGAGCCGACAGAAACTAGAGTGCTACAAGGTGGCACCGGGATACAGTATAACACTTCCTGCAAAATCCAAGTAACCAATATTACAATTAGCAAAAAAATATTCACCAGGAGAAAACAGAATATAATACTGATTTATTGACTCGCGCACATTAGACTGAGCTAGGTTGGGACAGACTTTTAATCACAGCTGCTAGTACAGAATCAGATGAAAGAGCCATTTATTTAGACGTGGTGGAAACTGAAATATAAATTATGCCACCTTAGTATTATATGTAAAACACAACAAGTTTCTAAAAGAATAAAGAGACCACCCAATTTATATTGCATGGGCAGTCCTATGGTGCCTACTTCATTTACAACAGATGGTGACTAGAGTAATTTAATTCATAGTATGGATTGATTTTACCTCACAAAGCAAAAGTTGTTTTGGACAGCCCTGGGGTTTGTGTATTGATCGTGTGTGTGTGTGTGTGTGTGTGTGGGTGTGTGTGCGTGTGTGCGCGCGCGCGCACAGAAAAGCAACAATATTGTTAAATGTTTTGAAAAGGGCATGTTTTTTGTGTGGTTTTACAGAAAACATTTACGTGCCCCCGGGCTGCTGACATTGGGTCCAGGTGTGGCTGGTTGATCTGCATAGGTCTGGGCAGGGGTGAGGTGTGTGCACTGTGTGGCAGGAATGTGCAGCAGGGGCAGATAGGCAACGTCTAATGCAGAGGATTTTAAGCCCAGGCTGAAGGCCTGTCTGCATGGCTTGCGATCGCGCCCCCTCCCATCCACAGACTCACTGACCCTCCTTCAGAATTTTCCGGTTGTTCAGATCAAGGCATTACTTGTCTTTCATGACTGCTTTAAAATCCTCGGCAGGTAAGATGTCCTGGAAGTCCTGCTGCTGGTGCTTCTGATGTTTTTTTGCAACTATCGATCATGGTGACTGCTCTTTGGAACAGCACGGGAGAGAGGGAGGCCAGATTGCAGAGAAACAGGTTCTCCGGAATCCGCGAGCCCCGGGGTCCAGAGATTTTGCAGTTATGTGTTGGAGCAATAGGATGCAGCCATCACCTTTGCGTTCCCAGCATAACCTGCACATGTGGAACGAGCACCATGATTGCTGGTTGCAGGACAACAATCTCCTTGCTGATTGGCCAAAATGGCTTCAGAGGTGGGGGGGAGAGATTGTTGCTGGAGAGCTCTTGCCCATTGTTTTCAACAACCTTTATTGAAAACGGTATCTTTCTAATTAGGCTTTTACTTCCAACTTGGAAGCCTTTTAACCGCATGCGTGCGGGCGGAATTCCGCTCGTACGCTGAGATTTTCAAAAGCGCACTTTACGTGACGAGCTGGGCTCGTCATGAGCGTGCGAGGACGCTACACCATGACGAGCCCAGCTCGTCATCAGCGTCGAAGGGGTTAATAAAGAAAAAATCTTATGTCCAAATCCTCTGTTCCATAGTAACACTTTCAGCAGTAGGATGCATTTCAGAGAACTAACGTGTACACGCAGCGTAGACGGCATAAGTGTACCATTTGCGAGTCTATGCAAGTAAGAAAGCTGATATTTCACGTCGTTTTGCCTGCAGAAGGAAAAACTCATTACAGAAAATAGAGCACGCACCATGTAACAACCAAGTAAAGGTGCCAGTAGCCATGAGAGGATACAAATGGCGACATGCCCATACTAAGGAGGGACTAATAAGCTTCATAATGAATCAGACGTCAGCATTTACGATGGACAAAGACACAAGCCAATCAAAAATAAGGGCGGGGGAGTGAGCTAAGCTTCTCTCCGAACCGTACGGAACTACCACAGATCTCTGCAGAGCAGCGCCTTCACGCTGGCTCAGGCTTGACCTAATAAAGGACTCTACCCGTTCCAGAGAACACCCATCTAGATGGAATGAAAAATTATTTTTCCTTCCCAATCCGGCTATCATAACAAAGGTTTTTGATTTGTTAACAAGCAGACCCAGTTCAGCCTTGAAAGTTGAATAAGAGCCAATCAAACGCTGTAGGGCCAGGGGTATCCTGGCCATCAAAACTGCATCATCTGCATAGAACAGGGGAGGCGTGGCTAGCCAGCCATGATGGGGGACGGGTGTAGCTAGAGCTCCGGAGCCGCCTGGGGGTAATTGCCCTGACTAGTGCTTCTGGAGGGTCCCAAGCCGCAACCGCGGTGAGAACTATGCGGTGGAACCCTCCGGGAGCCTCCGTGCGGCGTCAGAAAACGCGAGAGACCACGGAGCGCCGGTGCAGTGCTTGGGCCTGCTGCGGCCTTCCCCGGGATTGAAGCCGGGGGCTGGAGTATAGGCTGGGCCCGGACCGGCCTGGATGAGCGAGACCGGAAGCGCTGGGTCTCGAGTCTGGGGGTCCCTGGTGGTGCCCAGCTCGTCGGAGGGCTATCTGCATGCACTGTTGCTAACCGGAGTGCCAGCACCGGCCAGACTTTGTGTGAGAAGGCAGTAATACTGGACGGTTGTCCCGGGGGGCCGGAGGAGACACGAGCAGCCGGCCTCGCTGGAGCGGAGGGGACTCAAACCCCAATTGACTGAGTGGAGACCCGGGGCGCCGGACCCGGAGGTGAGGAGGGCGAGGCCGGTGACACTGAGGAGGGGGACTTCCCCCTTCTTTCCCCCTGCCCGCGCCGCAGCGGTCACGGACCCTGCGCTGGGAGGGGGATGGCGCGGAGATGGCCGCAACGAAGAAGGAATCAACCCAGGGGAGAGTAGAGGCATAGCTGTTGAGGCAGACTGCGCTTTTGGGGGTCCGGGCCCCCCCCACGACCCATGATGGTGCGCCCTGATGGTATGGAAGTCTGACTCCTCGCCGGACAATACTTGGAGAGCAAGTAGGTGGACTTGGGGTGGCGGAGAGTGGCTGCGAGGCCTCGGACGCGTGGACTCGTCGTTGGAGAGGGGTGGAGGGCCCTTGTTGCGGCACCTTCGCTGAAACTGCGCTGTGCCCTACGCTTTAGTGAAACGGAGTCTGCGGAGCGGCGTGGGGAGGTGTTGTGCCCCACAGACTACCTTACGCTATAGTGCCTGTGCTGGGCAGTACGCACACGAAGAGAGTTGGACAATCCTTGATCTACCTGGCCATGGTCCGGAAAGGGGCGAGGGCGCCGGAGGGCCGGGATGGCCCGGCCGCTGTGCAGCAGACCCAGGACGCCGAGGAGGGAGGGGCTCTGTCGGGGGTTGCTGGGTTGAACCCTGCCGGAGGGCAACGAAACCGACAAACTGGGCTTGATCCTGAAAGAGATTAGGGATTCCAGACCGGCGATGGAGTCGCAGCTGGGGGCCCTTACCACCAACCTATCCCTGCTTAAAGCAGACAATAATAAACTGGCCGACAAGGTTAAGGATCAGGGCCTTGCGGTGGCAGACGTCACCCCGACAGTGGCAGACCATACTAACTCTATCCAGCAGTTGCAGCAGCAGGTTGCCTCCTTGATGGACCGCGTGGAGGATGCGGAAGGCCGCAATCGACACAATAACATCCGCGTCATTGGCCGTCCGGAGCGCTGTGAGGAGACCCACGCAACGGACTTTATGGAGCAATGGTTCCGGGACCACATCACCGCGAACGGCCTGTCGTCACACTTCTGTGTGGAAAGAGCATACCGCATCCCCACTGGAAGGCCTAGACCGGGTCGCCCGCCTCACCCTCTGATCGTAAGGATACTAAACTATCGGGACAGGGATGTCCTTTTGCAAAAGGCAAGAGAGAAATCCCTTATACAATATGAGAACTGTCGAATATCTCTGTACCCGGACTATACCAACGTGGTACAAAAACAACGATCTTCATACCTGGAGGTGAAAAAGAAACTCCAAAAGGCCAAGCTGAAGTATGCGTTACTGTTCCCAGCTCGACTAAAGATCGTGTATGACAAAAAAACGCATTTCTTCGAAAGCCCCACGGATGTAGATGATCTGCTGGAAGTGTTGGGCATCGACGGTAGCCAAGAGGCGACTCAGGACACATCCACTGGCGGATCAAGGAGAGGCTCGGGACAAAACGACGGAGACTCTCCAGTCTCAGAGAGGAGACCAGGACAAAGCAGACCGTCGCGGGAGTAGCAGATGGAAGACCAGCTGGGAGCCATTGCAATGGTGGGCAACTTTCAGGTAGATCAGGAGAAGATTAGCACGGACACAGACGACAGCACGATTCACTCTTATTCGGACCACAGCGGGATTTTATTCCCAACTGTCGCACCCAGAGCGGCAGACAATATGCTGGACAATTGAGAGGACATATGGCCCGGCCTGGAGCAGATAGACCACTTGAAGACTTTTGGTATCCTTTTTGTGGCACCTGGTTGATGCTTGTAACTCTGGCATGCGGGGAGGTACCGGGGGTACTGGGGAACTATCTTTCTTTTGCTCTCATGGGACGGGACCTAGAGAGGGCTCGATTCACTGCTGAGTGGGAGTTGGGGGGCGGAGCCACCTTAATTTGTTGTACCCCGACGGATCTTTATGTCCCCCTGTTAGGGTCCTCCAGAAGGTAACTAAGAATAAGCTCCTGATAATAGTACCCCTAGGTCGGCACACCGTTGAGCCAGCGGCACCCGGTTGGACAGTTAGGATGAATGGCATAGTGCTTGGCCACCCCCCCATTGGCGTATGCACCTATGTTTGGATTGTTATGTTCATGATTTTCTTGTTCGGCTCAGCAATGTTATTATGCTGCGCCAAGTTAGTTCTGTCTGGAAGGGAAAGAGTATGTCTCCTGGTTGCCATTTTCATTATGTTTTAAGAAGGGTATAGTAACACTGGGGTCCTATAAATTGGCTACCTGGAATGTGCTTGGGCTTGGTGCAATACAAAAGAGACACCGGATCCATGCGTTTTTACTGCGGCACCATACACAGATTACATTCCTGCAGGAATATCACCTAACAGTATCCGAAACTCATACACTGAGGAAGAAGTTGAGGGGTACTGTTTATTCCACGTCCTACTCTGCCTTTTCCAGGAGAGCGACCATATGGGTTTGTAACGGGACACCCTTTGTAGAGATAGAGAGGAAGGTGGATGATCAGGGAAGGTACATCATGGTGAAAGGTACACTAGATGGCACGTTACTGGTTCTCGGCAGCATCTACTCCCCGAATCTTGACCATGATACATTTCTTTGTAAGGTGGGACGGGCATTATCAGACTGGGTGGATATCCCCTGGATTCTGGGCGGTGATTGGAACATGGTGCTAGATGTGGGCTTAGATAGGTCGCACCCCCCTCTCCAGATGACTGGGGTAACTAAATTGGCTGAGACGTTTAAGGTCTGGGCTGCGGGCTGGGGGCTAGTGGACACCTGGCGTGAATTAAATCCGACCCACCAAGAGTATTCCTATTATTCCCCAGTACACAACTTACACACGCGAATTGATAGATTCTTGTGCTCCAGATCTCTAATGACCAATATTAGTACCTTGGAATACTTAGCTAAAGCTTTCTCCGATCATAGACCTCTGACACTTGGCCTCCTCTGGGGTAGGGTGCCGTCCCCGGTGCCCACCTGGAGACTTAATCCACAGCTTTTGGAGGATGCCCCCTTTCGTACATCTCTGTGTGATACCTTAAACAATTATTTTCTTGAAAATTGGGACTCCGCATCGTCCAACTTATTGGTATGGGATGCCATGAAAGTAGTAGTACGAGGTGCTGCTATTGGTCAGCTGGTGGGGGCCCGACAGGAAATTCATAAGAGACTCTGTGAAGTCGAGAACCGACTGAAAATATTGGAGGGGGAGGCAAGTGTAGACCCAGGAAAGAAGGGAGAACTGCAAGCAGGAAATATAGATCATGCAGAACTATTAGAAACATTGAGGACCATTGACCATAAAGATTATTTACGCCGTCAACATGCCGAAGCCGACAGGTCGGGTGCCTTGTTGGCCCGACTGGTACGGGATAGCTCGGACCCCCCGGTGATTACACAGATCAGTGACAGGTCAGGCGGCATAGTACATACGCAGTCCGAGATCAATAGGGCATTTCACGACCACTTGCAAGCGTTATATGCTCCTTTCCCCACAGAAGTCCCAGATCGACTAGCGGGGTTCCTTCAGGATCTGCCCTTCCCAGCCCTATCACATGACGTACAAAAGGAGCTTGATGGCCCCATCACACAATAGGAAATCCGTGCTGCTATCCGGTCCCTTAATCGAAGTAAGACACCGGGCATAGAAGGGCTCCCAGTAGAGTTTTACCAGACATACTCCGAAACCCTGGTGCCCATCCTTGAAAAGGTATATAAGACGTCATTTGAGGAAGGTCACCTACCCGTATCAACGATGCAAGCCCTGGTCACATCCTTACCAAAACCCGGAAGAGTACACGATACTCAGTAAGGCCATTGCTCTAAGGATACAACCCCATCTCCCCGCCCTGGTACACCCGGACCAATGTGGCTTCCTACCAGGTAGGAGTATGTTCCAGAATACGCGGAGACTCCATGCTCTTATAGCAGCCTCACCGCAAGAACTCCCCCAGGCTGGCTGTAGAGCACTGGACCTCAAGCAAGCGTTCAACTCTCTGTCATGGACGTTTATATTTGAAGTCTTGCGGCGCTTCGGTTTCCCAGATTCTTTATTAAAATGGGTGCGATTATTATACGACAGATCCCTCGGCCCGAGCACGTACAGGCCGGTACATTTCGATTAGCTATCCAGTATACAGAGGCACTCAGCAGGGCTGCCCCCTATCGCCCATTTTGTTTGTCATAACACTAGAGCCCCTAGCTATAGCCCTTCCGGCTCGTGAGGAACGGTTGGGTATTAAAATTGGAGGGACACACAACCTGATATCAATATACGCAGACGATATCTTATTGTACCTTCGTGATTTAGAAGGAGATCACTCGGCTATAGCTGACATTTTTAACTGGTTCGAGGAAGTGTCCAGCCTAGCCATTAACCCTGGAATGTCTACTGGCTTTTACTTCAGAGATTTCCCACACCCTCCTCTCATCCAATTTGGGAGATATCAGATCCCAGTAGCCCAGACCACGTTCAAATGTCTAGGTATACAAGTATATAGAACGTCCGAAGACCAGATTGAGGGCAATGTTAAAAGAGCCATCACTAACCTCCGCAGCAGGGGGGTTCTGGACGTCCTTGCCACTATCCGTCATGGGTAGAATCGCCATCTCAAAGATGGTCATGCTCACCCCGCATGATATATTATATTGTTAATTTGCCAGTCATCCACCCACAACAGATATTCAATACATTGAATACGATATTGATAACCCTCATTTGGGGGTCCGGGCGGAGACGTATCAGTCTCCGAAAGCTTCACTAGGGACTAGACTGGGGGGCCTTGGGGAGCCAGACCTGTGCGGATATTACTATGCCAGTCAGCTCCAGTGGCTGGCGCGATGGGTAGCGGGCAGGAATCTGCACGAGATGAATTTTACGGCAGACCGACTAGCACGTGGAGAGTTGCATTCTCTGTTATTGCCCAGGACCAGGGTTCCTCCGGATTGCCATCCTCTCCTGCGCACAGCCCTGTTGTGCTGGAGGAAGGCACTAGCATATACATCTACGACCGTGCCCTTCGCAGAGAACGTTCCTTTGTTAGGCATTCCAACACCGCAGGGTAGACTTAGTCAGCGTAGGCTGCGGCCATGGACGGAAGCTGGGGTGGAGGATTAGGGGGCCTTTTTTGGGGATGATGCCTTATTGGATCACAACTCCTTTCTGCAAGCCACAGGGGCTCCCCAGAGGTTATACCTACTACACGCTACAGTATCACACTACATAAGACATACCTGGGCTCCACAGAGGCTTAAACCTGCGCAACACAAATTGGTTCATTTACTCTACTATATGGGGGCGGGTGGCCATTTGGTACGGTGGCTTTACACTGGGATTAGAGAGCATGCAGCTACTCCACTCACCACACTTAGAGACACCTGGGCACAGGACACAGGAGAGGTTCTATCGGATAGGGCCTGGCAAGTTGTTCTTGAGCATCCCAGGAAGGTGTCCAGGAAGGTTAAATTTATATTCATCCAGGTTATGGTGTTGCATAGGGCATACCTTATCCCCCAAAGGCTGCATAGAATGTTCCTGGACTCTCCCCACAATTGCCATCGTTGTAAGGAGGACGAGGCTGGCTTTCTTCACATGCTATGGGCATGCCCGCGACTACGAAGTTATTGGAGGGAAATTTGCCATATACTGCGTACAGTCACTGCCCTGCCGGTGCCAGAGAATGCTCTGTATTGCTTGGTGGGGCATCGTAAACGTCCTAAACAACATAGGGCTAAATTGAAACTCCTAGACCTGGCTCTGTTATTAGCAATCACAGTTTTAACAATGAGATGGACGTCCCCCAGACCTCCTGGAATATCAGTGTGGCAATCTGACCTGTTGAGATGGGGTAGGGCAGAGGGTGCGGCCTTGAGACGGGAAGAGGAGAGAGGACAACGGAAGCATCCAATCGCACAAGACTGGGAAATAATGCTGTTAGACCTAGAAGAGATGGAATTGTCTCCATCGCAGGCAGATGGGATGTAAATGAAAGAAGAATAGTGTGAGTGGGCGCAGTATAGGAGCACAAGACCCCACAAACGTGCAGGTTTTTATCTTCAGTAAATCTTCACAATATACCAAGTTAGCTCAATTTCATCATTAAGAACTGTTATTCTTTTGATTTAGTATGACCAGGAGACGTACAGGGTAGGGGTGGGGAGTTGAGGGGGGAGGGATGGATCAAGGGATCGGCTCATTATAATTTCAGTGATATTAGGCTTGTTGGAAACACAGTGTGTGGCATAATGATGATTACGCAATTGATGCTGTCACACAACATATCTAAAAAGACTATGAGATATTATGCTTTCCTGCTTTTCCTTAAGATATGGTAAATGTCATACCGCTACTACTAAAGGCCGATGTGGTTATGTTGGGGAGTTAACGTTAAAATGACTGTATTATGTATTAAGTGAAAGTGATATGCTGTATGACATACTGTGCAGTCGAAAATAAAGAGTTAAAAAAAAAAAAATCTGCATAGAACAGAGCAGGGAGCGGTAAGCCACCTGCTGATGGAACATCTCTGTACTGCACTGGCGAAACTTCATTACATTTATTGGCGTACAAGCAAAAAACAAAGAGGGAAAGGACACACCCCTGTCGCACCCCCTTTTCAATTTTAAATATTTCTGAACATTCCCCCTGTTTACCAAACCTGATTACTGCCCGTGCCTCTCTATATGTCTCCCTAATAAAAAGAATTATGGAGTTGTCCATGCCCATCGACTCCAAAAGAACCCACAATTTTGAGTGGTTTACGCAGTCGAAGGCCGCGTACAAGTCCACAAAAGCCCTATAAAACTGGCCCTTTTTTGCACAAACATATTTTGCTGCAAGTAAGGGTGAATTTTGTTGATCGTACCCCTCCCCTTTCTAAACTAATATTGTGTCTCAGCTAAAACATTATTAACAAATGCCCACTCCTCCAGTCTATTTAGGAGCAATCTCCCCATTAGTTTGGCAGTGCTATCCAGCAGGGAGATGGGGCTGTAATTTGCCGGATCTGAGGGATCCTCCTTCTTATATATGGGGATAATCACAGATTATTTCCAAGATACCGAGGGTCGCACTTTGTAAACAGTATTACAAATTTGGGTAAAGAGTGGGGCCCAAACATTTTTATGTACAAAGAAATATCCAGAGGAACCCCATCTGACCCTGCTGCCTTTAGGGCAGGCGATTGAGAGAGTGCAAGCTCAATTTTCCTCTAATGAGAATTCCATCCCCAGATGGGCAGTCATCAAGTCCCAAGGTTTTTTTGTAGCGCTATCCATCTCTACATTAAAAATGCTCTGGAAGTGAGACAGCCAGGTGGATTGTTCTATATGAATATCAAGAGAGGGGCCGCCCTGATCCTGGAGAAAAGGAGCATTTACCACCCTCCAAAATGCCTTGATATCTTTACTCTTCGAAGCCTCACAGAAATTTACTCATGCTTCATCCCGTAACTCCTTTTTTTTCTCACCGCCCTAGCTGTCTTATAGTCAGCTCGTAGCTTCCTTATCAAATCTTTTCTTCTTGTTTTAAGAGCAGTGCGAAGATATTTGGAGGCCTTCGAACAATTTGTCTCAAACCCCCTTACAAGTGTTTCTTGTACCTGCATGTAAAAGATTAGAATTTATAGATGTTATCATTTTACTAAATGCTATTACTACTTGATGACTATCAGTGTACCCACCTGCGTCCAAGCCGCTCCTGGACACACCCATGGACCTTTCTCATGGTACTCCTGCAAATTCAGCGGCACCGACTACAACTCCGCCTCGACAACACCACAGACTCCCGACCCCAACCACTTACAATGCATCCTCCTCAACACCCGCTCGGTCCACAGACACGCCATTGACCTCTGGACTCTACTAGACACCATCTCTCCAGACGTCGCCTTCCTAACAGAAACATGGATGAACGCTTCCTCCGCCCCAGACATCACCATTGCCATCCCTGAAGACTATAAGATCACTCGCAAGGACCGTACCGGCACAGGAGGAGGAATCGCTATCGTCCATAAGAAATCAATCCACATCTCAACCAGCTCTGACGCCAACCTCACCAACTCCGAACACCTTCACTTCCAGATCCACATCGACCCCAAGACCACACTCAGAGGCACCCTCCTCTACAGACCACCAGGACCCCGCGCAAAATTTAGTGAAGACATCACGGACTTCATCACTCCCCACGCGCTCCCCTCCAAAGAATACATCCTTCTGGGAGACCTCAACTTTCACCTTGAAAAGCTCAACGACCACAACACCACCACCCTCCTGGACAACCTCACCAACCTCGGACTTAAACAACTGGTCACTTCCCCCACCCACATCGCAGGTCACACACTCGACCCCATCTTCACCTCCAGCAATCATGTCTCCTTCAGCCACACTACGGATCTCCTCTGGACGGACCACAGCTGCGTTCACTTCACCTACAACAAGCCAAAACCCATCAACCACCTCCAACCAACTCTGCAAAGAAACTGGAACAAAATCACCATCGACCAGATCTCCTCATCGCTCCTTCAAAACACCCCAGCCCACTCTTCTAACCCAGACCAAGCCGCCGCCAACTTCACCCTATGGTTATCCAACACCGCCGACACCTTAGCTCCACTGAAAAAACGTCAAAGCAAACCTGGCAGCAAGGCCTCATGGTTCAACGATGATCTTAAGAAATCCAAGAAACTCTGCCGCTCCCTTGAAAAGGCCTGGAAAAAAGACCCAACCACTAGCACCAAGGACGCCTTCAAAAACGCTACCCGCACTCACCATCAACTAATCCGAAAGGCCAAGAAAACAGCATTCAAGGATCGACTTGACAACAACGCCCACAACAGCAAGGAACTTTTCAACATCGTCAAGGAATTTTCCAATCCCTCGGCCAACTCAAACGACATCACCCCCTCTCAAGCCCTCTGCGACTCCCTAGCCTCATTCTTCCACAACAAGGTTGCTGACATCCACAACAGCTTCGACAACCAACCCGAAGACCAACCCACCCAACCATATGCTGAACACTCACCCCCCGCGAACACCCTTAACGACTGGAACCCAATCTCCACTGAGGACACCATCCGCATGATGAACTCCATCCACTCAGGATCCCCCACAGACCCCTGCCCTCACCACATCTTCAACAAAGCTGACTCCGTCATAGCACCGCACCTCCGACACGTCATCAACTGCTCCCTCAACTCCGCAACCTTCCCGGAAAACTGGAAACACGCTGAACTCACCGCCCTTCTGAAAAAACCCACAGCGGACCCCACCGAACTCAAAAATTACCGCCCCATTTCGCTCCTTCCATTCCCGGCCAAAGTAATCGAGAAAGCTGTCAACAACCAGCTCGCCGCTTTCCTCGAAGCCAACAAATCCCTCGACTCCTCACAATCTGGCTTCCGAGCAAAACACAGCACTGAGACCGCCCTCATCGCAGCAACAGACGACATTCGAACTCTACTGGACAATGGCGACACAGTCGCACTCATCCTCCTCGACCTCTCTGCAGCCTTCGACACAGTATGCCACAGCACCCTTTTACAACGCCTCAGAAACATCGGAATACAAGGAAAAGCACTTGAATGGATCACCTCGTTCCTCACCGGAAGAACGCAGAGAATCCGCCTTCCACCATTCAAGTCCGAGGCCACTGAAGTAATCTGCGGCGTACCCCAAGGGTCCTCACTCAGCCCCACCCTCTTCAACGTATACATGAGCCCCCTCGCGGCCATCGCACGCCAACACAACCTCAACATCATCTCCTACGCAGACGACACTCAACTAATCCTTTCCCTCACCAATGACCCCAACACAGCCAAAACTAACCTACACGAAGGAATGAAAGAAGTTGCCGAATGGATGAAACAAAGTCGTCTGAAACTGAACTCAGACAAAACAGAAGTCCTCATCTTAGGCACATCCCCCTCTGCATGGGACGACTCTTGGTGGCCGGAAGCCCTTGGAAAAGCACCCATCCCGACAGACCACGCACGGAACCTAGGCGTCATCCTGGATTCTTCACTCTCAATGAACAGACAAGTCAGCGCCGTATCCTCATCCTGCTTCAACATTCTCCGCATGCTCAAAAAAACTTTTCGTTGGATCCCCACCGAAACGAGGAAAACAGTCACCCATGCTCTGGTCACGAGCCGACTGGACTACGGAAACACCCTCTACGCAGGTACTACCGCTAAACTCCAGAAGAAACTCCAACGAATCCAAAACGCCTCAGCCAGGATTATATTAGACATACCGCGCAACGAACACATCTCCGGTCACCTGAAAAACCTCCACTGGCTACCCGTCAATAAGAGAATCACTTTCCGACTGCTAACCCACGCACACAAATCACTCTACGACATCGGACCAGAATGCCTTAACTCACGACTGTCCTTCTACACCCCCTCCCGCCAACTACGTTCTTCCAGCCAAGCCCTCGCTACTGTACCTCGCATCAACAAGACCACCATGGGAGGCAGATCCTACTCATACCTAGCTGCTAAAACATGGAACTCACTCCCCGCTTACCTTCGCCTTACCCAGAACCACCTAGCATTCAGAAAACAACTTAAAACGTGGATATTTGACAAGTAATCCTCCTCCCCTTTCTATGCGCCTTGAGACCCTCTGGGTATGTAGTGCGCTATATAAATTATCTGACTTGACTTGACTTGAGTGTTGGTGTCTAAGCATGATTCAATGTCAGGTAACATCTCCTTACAACCTTTGGGAGGAAGGAAATAGAGTTAATTTTCTCCCATTTAAGAGTAGATACATTTTTCCTTCTCAGAATTGGTTTTGGGGCAAATATAGAGCTTGACTTAGCAGAAAGAGGCCAAACAAAACAAAAAAAGAAGGATAGTATGATCACTGAACTCTGTCAACTCGGCTATGGATGACTTGATACATCTCTTAAAATTAGTCTGAATAATTGTAAAATCAGATGTCAAGGCAACTCAAGTACGTTAAAAGGTGAGGGGGAGGGGTTGACCAGTCATGGGGTGACACAGATTTATTATAACTAGGTCCCAAAATAATGAAAAACTGTTTGAAATGTGTCCATAGTTATGATTCATAAATGGACTAGTAACGAACGAATCATTAGCATCAGTTTCCCCACAAATACGTTAGTCCGAATTGGGGCTACAGTACACATGAAAATACCCAGCTCAAGAAAGAAAGATCTGAAGGTGTGTAGTATGTTAACAGAGATTCCAATATTCCTGCCAGCTCATCTGTCACCTGTGTAGGATTCTTAAAATTATTATAATACAAATTAATGCATAGCAAATCAATTTTCCTAGAACCTTCAGCCACGATAACATGGGGCGAGTTATTGATAAGGGTCACCTTACCTAGGGTGATCGTGTTTGCTATAATTCTGAGAAATCCCCCCTTAGATCTACCTGCTGCTGATGGAACTGCTGGCGTAACAAAGGAGCTGTATCCATTTACATAGGCAGACTGCTCTTCCCAATTTTCCTGAAAGCAGATATCAGAATTCGTAAACACTTTATGCCAATTTTGATTATCCTTTTCATTTTCATAACCCGCTATATTCCTAGAGAGAAACTTTATATCACTTAGGGACTCCTGCGACCAAATCGCTGACGGTACTGGTGAGAAGGATGATGTAGGGTCTATTGCTAAATGCCACTCAGCCAGCAAACTATTAACCCATTTCTCTTCTGTCGTTTCTGTACAAGGATGAGGAAAAACCTTAAAACAATCTCCTAACCAAAATATTAGAACAATATAAAATATTAGATTGTTCCCAAAATGGATTTAGATCATACAGCACCGAAACTGCTCTTTTCACCGTTACTGAATCCCTTTGCAGTACTGCAGATGCTGGCAAATCCTAGGTTCTGATACTCCTAGATTTAAGTGTGGCCTTTGACACTGTCTCACATGCAATAATATTAACTCGTCTCACTGACCTGGGGGTACAGGGCAAAGGTCTAGCCTGGTTTACCTTCTTTTTAAAGGAGTGATCTTTTAAAGTTATACCACCCCCCCTCATCACAAAAAGGATTGGCTCCTGGCATCCCTCGGGGTTTGGAGCTCAGTCCTACCCTTTTTAATATTCACATCAGACCTCTGGCGGAGGTAGTGAAATATTTTGGAATATCTCACTAGTGTTGTATGCCGATGACACTCAGCTAATTATTTCCCTGACTGGCTTTAATCAATCTAAAAACTGTGTTTGCCAAATGGATGCACGACAACTGTTTAAAACTTAACCAAGGGGTACCCAGCCTAGCTACCTGGATGCAATTTTACATGCCCTCCAGAACACTACGCTCCACCAATCTAAACCTGGCTCATATCCCTCGTCACAGCAGAGCCAGATGGGAGGTTTCTCCTTCCATGTCTTACCTCAGACCCGATGGAATTCGATGCCTCCTAACCTTGGAAAGATTCAATATCACTTACTGTTCCCGAAACGGTGGAGGACCCAGCTCTTCTCCATCTGGGCTGACAATTTCACCTCTCTTCTGCTGTGTTTCTTAGGATCCTTTTATGTCCCTTGATGATATTGTGTGACACCTGGACCCTCACGTTCCCCTCAGGGCAGGAAGCCTTCAGGTGTTGAGCTTTCTACGGCTCTGCTCCACTCTTGTAAAGGGTCAAAGTGGTAACACCCTTGCAGTAAGTGCCTTTATCAGCTGCAGGATTAAGATACAGTGCACACCAATTCCCAGACCAGTAAAGGCCTGAAACAGACCCAAAATGGAGCATGTACCTACATGTTTGCCTCCTCTTTTTTAACTATGGGCTTACTACTACGCTTCGCTACCGGAGCATGCAAAGTTTGCACTAATTCGCACTTTTCAATTTACACGTAGTACAGTGCCAAAACTGTGCTTAACCACGTAGCGTAGCAGTTAAATAAACAATATCCTCAGATGCTTTGAAAAAGCAATTTTACATGCTTAAAAGCATATAACATATTCACAAAAGTGAACTTTACACTATAAACATTAGGCAATGAGAGAGCTGATGATTTTGTGGTTCCCCCTAACCTAGGGGGAGGACCAAGCAGATGCCTTGAACACAAAGAGCATAAACAAAAAGAACATTTTGTTTAACTTCAGTGGTGGTCCCATCATCTTAGGACCACCCCAAGCACAGTTATTGGCAAAAAAACAATCCCAACCAAAGGCCCTGCAAAGCATTATGGGACGAGAATAGCAGTGGGCAGTGTATATTATAGTATCCAATATCAAAATAATTCTACAAAGAGCTGCAGTTCACCTAGTTCTTACTAGATGTCCCTCACGAGTCAAATGCAAAGCATTGAAATTATTCTTACATCAAGCTGCAGTTCCACTGGTCGTCCCTAGATGTCCCTCACGAGTCAAATGCAAAACCATTGAAATCCTTTCATCAAGCATTTGCATTTGACTCGTGAGGGACATCTAGTAACCACCAGTTGAACTGCAGCTTTTTGTAGAATTCTTTTGATATTGGATACTGTTGGACTTGGCCTTTCCCCCCAAAATTTTTCGCTTTTGACCCCCTTATCTAAATTGTCTCCCCCATGGGATTAAACCTGTATAGGCCATGAGTGGTGTGAGACACCTTGTGAAAAATGTAATTACCTGAAGTAATGTGAGCACTTGTAAAATCCCCCATTTTAAAACTGCACCTGATTGAAATGTATTGTATTTAAAATGGATGCCATGGCCCTGGGTTTTGCCACTGGACTGACATAGGTCAGCAGTCTAGATAATATTACCCAGCTACCCCTAGCTTTTGGAGGGAAAGCCTGGCACCCAGGGTGCTCACCCCCTCCCCTAGAACCAGTTTAGGCTAGATGTGCCAACATTCTAGAAGGTCCTGGCACTGCCTGGGAGAAGGGTATAAATAGGGGGAAGTGTCACCAGAGAGTCAGTCAGCGCTGGGACAAAGAAGTGAGGGGACCTGCTGTGAGGTGCTACCGCCACAGGGGCCTGTGAGCTGGGCCCTGCACCCCTATAAACCCCCCCTCTCTGCTGTCCCCAAGGGCCCCTGACAAGGAAGGGCCCCTATCCAGGTCACTGACGCTATTTGACCGGGTACCACGCCAGCGCTGTGTGAAGAAGCGCCCAGGAGGTGAGGAGTGTGCCCCTGAGGAATTGCTGTGGGACTGTCTGCCCCTCTGAAGCACCCTGGGGAAGATTGTGCCCCCAAAGGAATTTGTGCTGGCTGAGGTGGTGTGAGGCCCTTTGGAAGCGCTGGGCTGTGAGGTGCCTATGGTGAAGGGCTGTGGACAGCTGACTGGCATAAACTGTAGTATCGCCCCCTAAGCGCTGGATGTCTAAAGACTGTTGCTGCCTGGGGAGGATTGTGCCCCCAAGGGATTGTGCCCTGTGATTGGTGTGGCCCCCGAAGTACTGTTGGCCCTGAGCTGCGTGCAGAGGGAGGAGCAGGGCGCTGTAAATAGCGCCATCTGCTGAGGAGAATCGCGCCGTGTGGCCTGAGGGCACTGTGAGGAGAAACAGCGCTGAGGAGCCTACCCTCGTGTCAGCGCGCTGTCTGCCGTATTATGAATTAATTACAAGGGAGCCTACCCCTTATCGCCGCTGGAAATCACGACCGCAGCCCGGCGCGACTGTGGAGGGGCCCCCACCGCTGTGGAAATCGTCGCGGCGGCCCCCGGTACCAGGAGAGGGCCGCCGAAGTGCAGGAAGGGCCGCGCTAGGCCCTGAGGCCGTCAGGTTCTCCCGTCACATGACGGGGGCCCGGCCGCGTCATCGGCCCGCCCCGCCGCGCACTGATTGGCCTGCGCGGCCGTGACCTGTAAAGGCCGCGCAGGGATTGGCTGACGGTCAGGAAGGCCGGGAGAAGCGGAATCGAAGCCCCGGGTCCCCGTGAGGTAGGAGGGGGACCCGGGTGAAGCGCCGGAGCAAGAGCGACCGGAGCGGGAGGCCACCCCGCCGGTCTGTGCCCGGGTGAGGACGGAGAGCCGCCCAGCAGTCTGCCCCGCCTGTAGGACTCTGTGTGAGAGGGGGAGAGGAGGGGGCATCGAGGCACTCTGTCGGTGTTGGCCCCCCCCTCCACGGAAGAACGCCCCACCGGGCAGGGCACCACGAGAGTAGCGAGTTACCTGCAGGGCTCCGTGTGGTGGAGGAGCCCTGCCATCACGCACAGGAGCCGGCCGGAGGAAGTCTGAATTCCTGCGGGGCTTCCAGCCAGTGAGAAGAGTCCCTAGTGTTGCCGCAAGTCCCGTGGCTGGTTGTAAGGGCACAGAGGGGGGGCCTCGAGACACATTGTCGGTGCCTGCCCCCCCCTTATCTCGGGAGCCCTGGGAGAAGGCCAGCAGCGTGGATGGAGCCAGAAACCTGGAGTAGCTGGTGAGTGAGGCCTCAAGCACACCGTGGGGAGGGTAGAGAGGGCAACGGGACACAGGGTCGGTGTCCGCCCCCCTCCCTGTCAACTTGTAAGTGCCTAGAGGCCGGGTAAAAGCCGCTAGTGACTGCTGGGGGACTAGTCAAACCCAGGACTCCCATTAGGCCTTTTTGAACTGCCTATAGAGACCCCTGCTTACCAGGAAGGCGAAAGGGGGAAATACAAGATGTCCTCGTGACCCCCCAGGAACAGTTGTACATTCATCGACCAAGGGTGATAGGCCTAGGGAGTAGCACATGTCACCGGGTGCCTTATTCCCTGTGCCTAATGAGATGGTTACTTCCCCCATAGTGAAATGTAGGTTAATTGGCCACCAGTAGATGATAAAATGTTCTACGCTAGTCTCTGTTATACTAAACCACCTATTAGAAGGTAATGGAGGGCTAATCCTTTATTGGGAAGTGTTGCATTGTTGACTTGCTTCCTTGACCCTGCTCTAAGGAAATGTAATGCTGAAATGTTTTACTCCTGACCCAGGGAAGAGAAATGCCAACTTGATGCTACGGCTACTGAGGGGTGTTTCAATTGGGAAAGGGTTACATCTAATGAGATGCTTTACAAGGAAAGAAATGATATGTCCTCATGCAATGAACCGTTTATTCCTACTCACGGAAAATGTGATGCCGGCCTGGTTCAAATGTTATTGATGCCAATGCACTGCTTAATGATAGTGTTGCAGGTTGCGGAGGGGGCTGAGGAGTCATGTTCCTGTCTGGTATTATATGATGCTTTTCCCTTACAGGGGTTGGGTTGGCATTGTCACGCATGAGGTGTACTTACGCTAATGTTGCAACTTACAATTTCAGCCAACCCCCTAAGGATGAGATCCTGAGTTGGCCCCGCCAGATTGGCCCCAGGTCTAGTGTTTTATTAACCATCCTTTTTCCTTACAGCTATGGACTATGGACTCAATCCCTTTTTGTCCCATGTAAATAATCCCCCTATGAAGTACTTGGCTCTGGTGCCAGTTGGCGCCTTGTTGTGACTACCACTATTCTATTTCTTTTTACCTTGCAGGTTGGAGATACAACTAAACTTCATCTTTTTCCAACCAAAGGTGGTGTCGTGACTCTTTTGTAGTGTGATTGGTGTGTCGTCTGTGGGTACTGCGTGAATGCTTCACATGTCCTCGAAGTTTGGCCTGCCCGCTTGATGCCATGCTACCCCCTTTGAGACTTGGGCAACCCCCATTTCCAACATTTGGTGGCAGAGCGGTGGGATAGGACTTGTGTTTGCGCAGTACCACAGCGGCCACGGGTTACACTGCAAATAGAGCTTTGGATGTAATCTGAGCCTTGTTGTGGGGATTATTGTTGTTTGCTAAATTGCTTCCTCCTGAAAGTGTTTGACAATTGTGTCCCCTTGTTCCACTGTGGGTGTGTCCCGGGTGTATCTCGCCACGATGGGGTTGATTTACCAGGAAGTGGAACTGATGGAGTACACCGAACAGGAGGTGATAGACTTCCTCCTGGAGAGAGGGATACCCCCAGTAGGGAACATTAGGAGGAATTTGTTTCTCTATGAGGCCCTCAAGAGGGGAGAGCCCTTAGAGATTGATGGGGACTTGTCTGACTACCCTCCTGAAGTTTTGAAGGGTCAGTGGGTTAGAGACCAGAGAGAGGGCTCCCCATCCAGAACCCTGGGAGGTAATTGCTCCGATGAGAAGGAGGAAGAGTTTAGCAGGGCAGAGACGCCAGTAGCTGTGGAGGACACCGAAGATAGGGAGTCTCGCACTGGGTCCAGTCCCGGGGGCACTGCCCCCATCCCTTTCCCTGTCCCCAGAAGAGTGGGTAGATAGGAGAGAAGTAAGGGAGCATCAGCTGGCGCTGGCAAAGCTCAGGCATGCCGAGGGCTTAGCGCAGCTGAGGGTAGAAGAGCAGCGACTAGAGACTGAAAAAGTCCTAGCGCTGGAGAGGATGGCGGAGGCGGAGAGGGCCTTCACCAGGGAGAGATCAGCTCAGGTGGGTAGGTTGTCCCCTGAGAGTGGTTTTAGGAGTCTGGATTCACCGAAGAGGGTGGGATCCAGTGGTGGCAGCGAGTGTAGGTCCAGTGCAAGGAGTCCCACTCCCGAAGCCCGAGAGACTGTGCCTGATTCCCCGGAAGAGGAGGACGGGTTAGTGTTTAGGGGCAGGGGAAAGCTGTCCCATCAGTCCTGGGGAGAGTTTGGGGAGGAGTGTTGGACTGTACTGGAGGATTGGGTGGTGAGGAGAGCAGTGGAGGATTGGGAAGGGCTGTGCCATGCCGTTATCCGGGAGCACATGCTGAGGAGTTGTTTCCCAAGACTGCGTCACCATCTGTTGCAGTGCGGGTTCTCAGACCCCAGGGAACTTGCACGGGAGGCAGACCTCTCGGTAAGTGCCAGAGCGTCTGGGAAGGCTGAGGGAAGTGATCCTGAAGGGAGTGAGACGGGGAGGTGTCCCGAGATGCCCCAGCTGTGGTCACCGGGCCTGGAGTGTTCTTTAAGAGAACCCCAGGTTGGGAGTCTAGGCTGTCCCGATGTGTCATCCAGAGGAAGGGATCCCCTCATGTCAGGAGGACCCGGAGCATCAATAATCGGAGCTCCAGTGGTTCGGGGGTCTGACCAGTCACAGGGTTTAGATCCTGGACTGGGGTTCCAGGTTAAGGGGTTGCCTGACCTGGAGGGTGGGGTACCTGTAATTCAGGTCCCTACCAATTTGACTCCCAGGGGTACTACTCCCAGTGGGAGGGTGCGGAACTCTGGGAGGGGGTGCAGAGGGAGGAAGGTCTCTTCTCTGTCACCGGCTCAGCCACAGGGCGCAGATCCTGGGTTGAGTGGCCAGGGACAGGGGTTGCCTGCCCTGGTGGGAGGGACCTCTGTAACCAGAGTCCCCCCGGAAGTGACTCCCAGGGGTACTACTCCAGTTAGGAGGGTGCGGGACTCTGGGAGGGGGTGCAGGGAGAGGGAGGACTCGCCCCTCTCACCAGTTCAGCCTGTGGGTTTCGACTCCAGGTTGGGGAGAGAGTTGTGTGAGGGTATCCCCAGGCGTAGGAGATGGAGGAACCCTTGGAGGAGAAGTAGGGGGAGGAGTGCCTCGCCCCTAAGGGCTGGTCAGTCTGAGGGTGTAGACCCCAGATGGGTGGACCAGTGGCAGTTTGGAGAAAAGAGAGTGGTTCCAGAGTATCACAAGCCTGAGGCTAGAGCCTCCCACTCTAGGAAGGAGAGACATCCCACTAGGGAACACCAGTGGGGTGGTTTTGTTGGTGAAGGGAGGGTTGCGAAAGAGAACCATTGGGTTCCAGAGTGGAGGAGAGACTGCAGGTGCTCCTGTAGTTGCAGGCCTGCGTCCACCTTTTTCCGCCCCAAGCAGGGAAGCCCATCAAGGCATTGATATGTCTACCCTGGCTTTTGGCTGGGGGGGAGTCGTGTTGGACTTGGCCTTTTCCCCCCAACATTTTTCGCTTTTGACCCCCTTATCTAAATTGTCTCCCCCATGGGATTAAACCTGTATAGGCCATGAGTGGTGTGAGACACCTTGTGAAAAATGTAATTACCTGAAGTAATGTGAGCACTTGTAAAATCCCCCATTTTAAAACTGCACCTGATTGAAATGTATTGTATTTAAAATGGATGCCATGGCCCTGGGTTTTGCCACTGGACTGACATAGGTCAGCAGTCTAGATAATATTACCCAGCTACCCCTAGCTTTTGGAGGGAAAGCCTGGCACCCAGGGTGCTCACCCCCTCCCCTAGAACCAGTTTAGGCTAGATGTGCCAACATTCTAGAAGGTCCTGGCACTGCCTGGGAGGAGGGTATAAATAGGGGGAAGTGTCACCAGAGAGTCAGTCAGCGCTGGGACAAAGAAGTGAGGGGACCTGCTGTGAGGTGCTACCGCCACAGGGGCCTGTGAGCTGGGCCCTGCACCCCTATAAACCCCCCCTCTCTGCTGTCCCCAAGGGCCCCTGACAAGGAAGGGCCCCTATCCAGGTCACTGACGCTATTTGACCGGGTACCACGCCAGCGCTGTGTGAAGAAGCGCCCAGGAGGTGAGGAGTGTGCCCCTGAGGAATTGCTGTGGGACTGTCTGCCCCTCTGAAGCACCCTGGGGAAGATTGTGCCCCCAAAGGAATTTGTGCTGGCTGAGGTGGTGTGAGGCCCTTTGGAAGCGCTGGGCTGTGAGGTGCCTATGGTGAAGGGCTGTGGACAGCTGACTGGCATAAACTGTAGTATCGCCCCCTAAGCGCTGGATGTCTAAAGACTGTTGCTGCCTGGGGAGGATTGTGCCCCCAAGGGATTGTGCCCTGTGATTGGTGTGGCCCCCGAAGTACTGTTGGCCCTGAGCTGCGTGCAGAGGGAGGAGCAGGGCGCTGTAAATAGCGCCATCTGCTGAGGAGAATCGCGCCGTGTGGCCTGAGGGCACTGTGAGGAGAAACAGCGCTGAGGAGCCTACCCTCGTGTCAGCGCGCTGTCTGCCGTATTATGAATTAATTACAAGGGAGCCTACCCCTTATCGCCGCTGGAAATCACGACCGCAGCCCGGCGCGACTGTGGAGGGGCCCCCACCGCTGTGGAAATCGTCGCGGCGGCCCCCGGTACCAGGAGAGGGCCGCCGAAGTGCAGGAAGGGCCGCGCTAGGCCCTGAGGCCGTCAGGTTCTCCCGTCACATGACGGGGGCCCGGCCGCGTCATCGGCCCGCCCCGCCGCGCACTGATTGGCCTGCGCGGCCGTGACCTGTAAAGGCCGCGCAGGGATTGGCTGACGGTCAGGAAGGCCGGGAGAAGCGGAATCGAAGCCCCGGGTCCCCGTGAGGTAGGAGGGGGACCCGGGTGAAGCGCCGGAGCAAGAGCGACCGGAGCGGGAGGCCACCCCGCCGGTCTGTGCCCGGGTGAGGACGGAGAGCCGCCCAGCAGTCTGCCCCGCCTGTAGGACTCTGTGTGAGAGGGGGAGAGGAGGGGGCATCGAGGCACTCTGTCGGTGTCGGCCCCCCCCTCCACGGAAGAACGCCCCACCGGGCAGGGCACCACGAGAGTAGCGAGTTACCTGCAGGGCTCCGTGTGGTGGAGGAGCCCTGCCATCACGCACAGGAGCCGGCCGGAGGAAGTCTGAATTCCTGCGGGGCTTCCAGCCAGTGAGAAGAGTCCCTAGTGTTGCCGCAAGTCCCGTGGCTGGTTGTAAGGGCACAGAGGGGGGGCCTCGAGACACATTGTCGGTGCCTGCCCCCCCCTTATCTCGGGAGCCCTGGGAGAAGGCCAGCAGCGTGGATGGAGCCAGAAACCTGGAGTAGCTGGTGAGTGAGGCCTCAAGCACACCGTGGGGAGGGTAGAGAGGGCAACGGGACACAGGGTCGGTGTCCGCCCCCCTCCCTGTCAACTTGTAAGTGCCTAGAGGCCGGGTAAAAGCCGCTAGTGACTGCTGGGGGACTAGTCAAACCCAGGACTCCCATTAGGCCTTTTTGAACTGCCTATAGAGACCCCTGCTTACCAGGAAGGCGAAAGGGGGAAATACAAGATGTCCTCGTGACCCCCCAGGAACAGTTGTACATTCATCGACCAAGGGTGATAGGCCTAGGGAGTAGCACATGTCACCGGGTGCCTTATTCCCTGTGCCTAATGAGATGGTTACTTCCCCCATAGTGAAATGTAGGTTAATTGGCCACCAGTAGATGATAAAATGTTCTACGCTAGTCTCTGTTATACTAAACCACCTATTAGAAGGTAATGGAGGGCTAATCCTTTATTGGGAAGTGTTGCATTGTTGACTTGCTTCCTTGACCCTGCTCTAAGGAAATGTAATGCTGAAATGTTTTACTCCTGACCCAGGGAAGAGAAATGCCAACTTGATGCTACGGCTACTGAGGGGTGTTTCAATTGGGAAAGGGTTACATCTAATGAGATGCTTTACAAGGAAAGAAATGATATGTCCTCATGCAATGAACCGTTTATTCCTACTCACGGAAAATGTGATGCCGGCCTGGTTCAAATGTTATTGATGCCAATGCACTGCTTAATGATAGTGTTGCAGGTTGCGGAGGGGGCTGAGGAGTCATGTTCCTGTCTGGTATTATATGATGCTTTTCCCTTACAGGGGTTGGGTTGGCATTGTCACGCATGAGGTGTACTTACGCTAATGTTGCAACTTACAATTTCAGCCAACCCCCTAAGGATGAGATCCTGAGTTGGCCCCGCCAGATTGGCCCCAGGTCTAGTGTTTTATTAACCATCCTTTTTCCTTACAGCTATGGACTATGGACTCAATCCCTTTTTGTCCCATGTAAATAATCCCCCTATGAAGTACTTGGCTCTGGTGCCAGTTGGCGCCTTGTTGTGACTACCACTATTCTATTTCTTTTTACCTTGCAGGTTGGAGATACAACTAAACTTCATCTTTTTCCAACCAAAGGTGGTGTCGTGACTCTTTTGTAGTGTGATTGGTGTGTCGTTTGTGGGTACTGCGTGAATGCTTCACATGTCCTCGAAGTTTGGCCTGCCCGCTTGATGCCATGCTACCCCCTTTGAGACTTGGGCAACCCCCATTTCCAACAGATACTATATAATATTCACTGCCCACTGCTAATCTCATCCCATAATGCTTTGCAGGGCCTTTGGTTTGGAATGTGTTTTTGCCAATAACTGTGTTTGGGGTGGTCCTAAGAGGGTGGGACCAACACCAAATCGTTCAATAAGATGTGCATTTTTGTTTTCAAGGCATCTGTTTGGTACTCCCCCTAGGTTAGGGAGGATCCCAAAATCATCACCTCACCCACTGCTTGCTAATTTTTCAATTTCACAATTGTGAAAGTACTTTATGCATTTTAGCATATAAAGATAGAGATACTCATTGTATCATAATTGGCACTGAACACGATGCCATTTGCAAATATTTTCAATTTTTTTACAGTGCCGACAAGTACACAGTGTTAACAGCTATGCTTCGCAGACTACGTGTACTACGTGAAGTTCAAAGTATACTACGTGAAGCTACGTGTAGTGCTGCTATGCAAACTACGCCCAGGCCTAGAGTCTTTTTGGACCTCATGAGCATCTACCTGTGCACTTCCTCCGTTTTTATGTCCCGGCGAGCTTCTCTAAAGACTCTTTTGATCCTTCTACTGCCAACCATGGTGTTTGTCTATCAGATCATTACTTGATGTCTGCTGTGTTCATCGAGTCACTCTGCTGCTTTAGCTGTCAATGAACCCTGCTGAGCGAGTACACAGACATAAGGGAGTATTGAAGGGGATGGACAGGGAGTAAGGTAAAGCTGATTTTAAGAAATTCCCAACTGTGTAAATGCTGCACTCACCTGAAAGCAATGGATTTCTTGTCCCACCCTGCCAGTGCCCCATCCCCCACCTAGCACCAAACGGAAGACATTCAATCAATCAATCAGAATACTTGTAGAGCGTGCTACTTACCCGTGAGGGTCTCAAGTCGCTGAGGGGAGGGGGTGCTGTAACTGCTCGAAGATCTAGGTTTTGAGGAGTCTTCTGAAGGCGAGTAGGTCTTGGGTCTGCCGTATGTGGGTAGGGAGTGTGTTCCAGGTCTTGGCGGCGAGGTAGGAGAAGGATCTGCCACCAGAGGTCACTGTTTGGATGCAGGGGACAGCAGAGCTGGCGCTTGGGGGTGTAGGAGCTGAGTCTGCTATTGAGGTAGGCTGGTCTAGCATTGTGGAGTGTTTTGTGTACGTGGGTGAGGAGCTTGAAGGAGATCCTCTTGTCGACAGGGAGCCCGTGTAGGTCTCTCAGGTGGGGGGGTGATGTGGCTGCGGCGGGGGATGTTGACGATTAGTCGGGTGGAGGCGTTTTGCATGCGTTGTAGTCGTTGTAGGTGTTTGGCTGTGATTCCTGCGTAGAGTGCGTTGCCGTAGTCCAGTCTGCTGCTGCCGAGGGTCTGTGTCACCGTTCTTCTTGTTTCGATCGGGATCCACCTGAAGATCCTGTGGAGCATGTGGAGGGTGTTGTAGCAGGAGGAGGAGACGGCGTTGACCTGCGTAGCCATGGAGAGGGAGGAGTCAAGGATGAATCCTAGGTTGCGTGCATGGTTGGTGGGTGTTGGTGCTGTTCCCAGTGTGGTTGGACACCAGGAGTCCAACTGGCTGAGGGGGCGGGTCCGAGGATGAGTACATCCGTCTTGTCTGAGTTCAGCTTCAGGCGGTTGCTCCTCATCCAGCAGGCGACGGCCTTCATTCCCTCGTGGAGGTTGGTTTTGGCGGTGTGTGGGTCCTTGGTGAGGGAGAGGATGAGCTGGGTGTCGTCGGCATAGGAGATGATGTTGAGGTCGTGCTGGCCGGCCACTTGTGCGAGGGCGCCATGTAGATGTTGAACAGCTTTGGGCTGAGTGATCAGCCCTGGGGGACGCAGCAGATGATGTCGGTGGCTTCGGATCGGAAGGGTGGGAGGCGGACGCTCTGGGTTCTGCCGGAGAGGAAGGACGTGGTCCAGTCAAGGGCCTTCTCTTGGATTCCGGCTTCTTGGAGGCGTGTCTTTAGAGTGCGATGGCAGACCGCGTCAAAGGTGGCCGACAGGTCCAGGAGGATGAGGGCTGATGTTTCGCCAGATAAGTCAGATACCATGGTAAGGTAGAAAAAACCAAAAAGCAGACACTTCTTGGCAGCAGAGATATCGCAGGTATATTACTGGTTGTGATGGAATCTCTATAATAAATGCTGAAATCTTCCAACAAATGCTTGAACCATCCCTAGGAATGTGGCAAAGATAACTTAACAAACAGAAAAGTAAAGACAGGAGTTGGAACTTCAGCTGCTCCAGTGTAAACTGGAAAGTACTGTCAAGAAGAATGTGAATGGAGCTACATTTGTCATATACTTCCTGAAGTGTTACCTTTATTATATACTAGCAGCCCGTCCCGACGTTGTCCTGGTATGAATTGCTGGCGGCCAGTAGTATATTGTTTTGTAGGATTTTGTTTTGATAGCATTTCTTATCTGTGACAGGCCTGTGAACGCTCCGATTCACAGTGCACTGCTCATGCACTTAAGAGTGCGCATTCAGTAGTGTGTGAACTAGAGTTTCCCTACTTTATTTTTCCTTGCAATATTATATAGCGGGAACTTGACAACATGGCATGAGCACAATTTACATTACAGAAGAACACATTCATTTGTGGTAGGCACGGGGAGACAAAGCGATTTACCTGGAATCACAGGATGTTGAGCTGATGCCAAGATTCAAACGTAGCTCCCCAGCTCTAAAGTTCGCAATTCTAGAACTTGTGGCGGGAGGTGTGTCTAAAAGTGTATGTCAGTGTTGGCCATCAATTAGAGAGAGCTGTGCATTTTTCAAATCGGTGGTGAAAAAATATGAGTATGTTTCTGGAGATGTGGGCCGCCATGCCACCAATGTACTTACCGGGGGAGGGTAAACACCCATTATTCCGCAACTTTTTTTCCGCATACTTTCATTACGAAAGTACCATGACTCCGCAATGCCATTATAACGCATGGCATTACATTTTATATGCTTTCACCACGCATACATTTACAACGAATTTCGTTGTAAATGTATGAATGGTGAAAGCATGGTTTAAAAAAAATGTTTGGATAAGGTAAGTATGGGTATAGCGGTATATGTTTTGGGGTACTGAGGTATATGTTTTGGGGTGTTTGGGTATTTTAAGGGTTCAGATATAGTTTTGGGTTATGGGGTACAGAGGTAGTTTAGGGTTTAGGGATAGGTATGGATTTTGGGGTACAGGGGTATTTTTAGGGTTCAGGGCTAGGTTTGGGTTTTGGGGTATAGGGGTATTTTTAGGGTTCAGGGGTAGGTTTGGGTTTTGGGGTACAGGGGTATTTTAAGGGTTCAGGGCTAGGTTTGGGTTTTGGGGTACATGATTATTTTTAGGGTTTGGGGTAGGTTTGGGTTTTGGGGTACCGGGGTATTTTAAAAGTTCAGGGCGAGATTTGGGTTTTGGGGTACAGGGGTATTTTAGGGTTCAGGGGTAGGTTTGGGTTTTGAGGTACAGGGGTATTTATAGGGTTCAGGGCTAGGTTTGGATTTTGGGGTACAAGGGAATTTTTAGGGTTCAGGGCTAGGTTTGGGTTTTGAGGTACAGGGGTATTTATAGGGTTCAGGGCTTGGTTTGGGTTTTGGAGTACAGGGGTATTTTTAGGGTTTAGGGATAGGTTTGGGTTTTGGGGTACAGGGTATATTTATAGGGTTAAGATGGGTTAGTGTTTAAGGGTGTTGGGGTATTTTAAGGAGTAAAGGTGGGTTATGATTATGGGGTTCAGGGGTATTTAAAGGGAGCAGGGTCGACACCTAGAGCTGGAATGTACAGAGCCTGGGAAGAAAAAACAATGAAATATTGGGCACAATGCTCGTTTTTTTCCCGTAATCCCACGCCCCGCACACGCCCACGCCTTCAGCACACGCCCACAGCACACGATATGAGACATGGGATGAAGAGCGAACGTACCACACGCCCCCAGTGTTTGTCATGCCCCCAGCACACGCCCACAGCACAACGCAGACACGCCCACAAGGGACTACTTTGCTGGCACGGTTCTTTTACCTTTTAAATGTATATGGTGGGCGTCTGCATAGCCTATGTCCTTCTGCTGCAACTGCCCTTTCCAACGCTGTATTGGGTGTTGTGATTGGTGCTGTGGTTCCTGAGATTACCCGCCTCAAAGGTTTGGGCTCTCTCTTTATTATATTAGTATAGACTTACAGAAGCGTTACTTTTATTATATACTTCCAGGAGCGTTACCTTTATTATATACTTCCTAAAGCGTTACATTTATTATATACTTCCTGGAGCGTTACCTTTATTATATACTTCCTGAAGTGTTACATTTATTATATACTTCATGAAGAGTTTCTTTGTCATGTAGTCTTGAAAGGGTTACTGCCATTATACGATTCCTGAAACTGAAGTGACAGCAACACATCCTGATCCATCTCTTATTACACAATCCCTTCTTGTTTAAATGAAATCTTAACACACAAAATGATGGACGGAATGTTGCACAATGGCAAAACATTCACCCCCAGTCACAGATCTGGGTTTAATCCATCGCTATTTTGCTCACCAAGCCACCCCAGTTCAGACATGGCCATATGCAAATCAGTCTTAACCCTGTGCCTCATGGGAACAGTCCAGCCCGAACTGCCAAGCCATGTCTTTCATGAACCGGAATCAAGCATGCTAGGACCGGTTTCTGGCTTCAGACGTCTTCAGCCAGGATAGCTTGAGTCCAGTGGCTTAGTGAGCAAGTGACCCACGTCTCGGCATACCCTTCCCACATAGGGTGAACAGCAAAACACACAAAATGATGGACGGAATGTTACACAATGGCAAAACATTCGGTCCTAGGATGCGTGATTCCGGTCCAGGGAAGACATGGCTTGGCAGTTCGGGCTGGACTGTTCCCAGATCTGTGACTGGGGGTGAATGTTTTGCCATTGTGCAGCATTCCGTCCATCATCTTGTTTTTTTTTTTTAAATGAAATCTTAGCCATGTGCGTCTTCATAAAGCTGTACCTCTAGCAAGTGGGCACTCTTTCTGTACTAAGTTACTGTGTGAACACCGGAAAATCACCACTTTTCTGAATTAAGTAAAACATTTACTTAAATATCTGTCTATAGTGAAATATCGCTTGGTAACTTTCAAAAATGGTAATGACCAGATGCCTTTTGCAACTAGTAAAATATTGTGTATTCACGTTCTCTTACATTTCCATTTAGTGATTTTAAATCTCATTACATCCAATAGGAAGCCAGCCTTGAATGCACAAATGATCGTGAATAATGACAGTAATAATGCAAATATAAAAACAAGTGGTTGGAAAAAAAGAGGTCCAATATTAAGGAAAACATCTGCATAGAGACTGAGGAACTTGAACATAAACTGATACATCCTGGAAGAGGCACTCCAGAGCAATTTGGTGGATATAAGAGTCTGAGCTATGCACCTCCAAGCAACAGGACTAAGAAATGACCTCTAGAGAATTAAGGCAACAACACTGACAAACAACTTCCAGTAAAAACAGGCATCCACCACCAGCTTTGATCATGTGTTCGGTATGAGGTAGATACAGCATTGCTCTGCTTCCTGTAATGATGGCAGACCACCATTCAGCACGCTAGGTGTATTGTAAACTCATTCTGGCCAAACCACAGGAGCAAGAGAAAAGCACAAGGGAGTGGAGCCAGACAACTGAAGGGTAACGGGAAGAGACGGTCTCTGATCTACAACAGACTGTCCCAATTTGCTTCGACCAGAATGAAGACTGATCTTCACTCATAAACATGCAAAACCCTTCTGCAATCTAAAGACATAACCACCTACAAAGAAGCTTTACTTGCCACAATTATAATATATATAGTTGATGAGACTTGTATTTCATGCTGAAATCTGAAATCAATAAACCAAAATACCACAGACATGCAGGGAATGTGAGAATAACACATGTGCTTTATCAACCATGTTAGCTCCTCAGGAAATGCAGTCATGGGATGCAGACAAATATAAACCCGACCCAGAGACACTACCCAAGAAAGAAGAATCATACACAAGCAGCAAGAGCTTTAGTTTGTCATCACTACTAAAGAGCCATCAGCAAACACACACAGGAAAAGCAAAGTGCAATTGCAATGAATGTGTGAAGAACTTTAGTCAATTAGCACTACTAAAAGATCATCAGCGGACACACATGGGGGAAAAACTATACCATTGCACTGAATGTCTGAAGAGCTTCAGTCAATTATCAAATCTTAAAAGACATCAGCAAACACACACCGGAGAAAAACCATACCATTGCACTGAATGTGTGAAGGGCTTCAGTCAGTTATCACAACTCCAAGTTCATCAGCGAACACACACTGGGGAAAAACCATACCATTGCACTGAATGTGTGAAGAGCTTCAGTCATTTATCAAATTTCCAAAGACATAAGCGAACCCATACTGGGGAAAAACCGTACCATTGCACTGAATGTGTGAAGGGCTACAGTCATTTATCACAACTCCAAGTTCATCAGCGAACACACACTGGGGAAAAACCATACCATTGCACTGAATGTGTGAAGAGCTTCAGTCAGTTATCAAATTTCCAAAGACATCAGCGAACACATACTGGGGAAAAACCATACCATTGCAGTGAATGTGTAAAGAGCTTCAGTCGGTTATCACAACTCCAAAGTCATCAGCGAACACACACTGGGGAAAAACCATACCATTGCAATGAATGTGGAAGTCATTTTAGTGATTCCTCAACTCTCAGGAATCATCAGCGAACACACACAGGGGAAAAACCATACAATTGCAATGAATGTCTGAAGAGATTCAGTCAGTTATCAATTCTTCAAGTTCATCAGCAAACACACACAGGGGAAAAGCCATTACATTGCTGTGAATGTGTGAAGAGCTTCAGTCGGTTATCACAACTCCAAATGCATCAGCGAACACACACTGGGGAAAAACCGTACCATTGCACTGAATGTGTGAAGAGCTTTAGTGTGTTATCAAATCTTCGAAGACATCAACGAACACACACAGGAGAAAAACCATAGCATTGCAGTGAATGTGTGAAGAGCTGCAGTTGGTTATTGGACAAATAAAAACATAAACAAACACACACTGGGGAAAAACCATACCATTGCCATGAACGTGGAAGTAGTTTTAGTGATTCCTCAAATCTCAGGAGTCATCAGCGTATACACAAAGGGGAAAAGCCATTCCAGTGCCGTGAATGTGTAAAGAGCTGTAGTGGGACATCAGACATACAAAAACATATTCAAACACACACTGGGGAAAAACCATACCATTGCAATGAATGTGGAAGTAGTTTTAGTGAATCAAATCTCAGAAGTCATCAGCGAACACAGACCGGGGAAAAGCCATTACAGTGCCATGAATGTATTAAGAGCATTAGTCTGTTATCAATTCTGCAGAGACATCAGCGAACACACACAGGGGAAAACCATCTGATTGCAATGAATGTGGAAATAGTTTTAGTCGTTCCTCAAAATTAAGGAATAATCAGCGAACACACATAGGGGGAAAAACGTTCAAGTGCAGTGAGTGTTTTAAGTGCTTTAGTCAATTATCAGAAATACAAAGACATCAACGAACACACACAGCACGGCAGGGAATTTTGAAGTACTTTTAGTAGTTACTCAGCATTAAGGAACCATCAGCATGCACACACAGGTGAAACCCCTACCACTGCAGTGAATGAGGAAATAGTTTTATTGCCCCTTCAACATTAAGAAATCTTCAGAGAACCCACTTAGGGGAAATGCCATTCAAGTGCACTACACAAACACAAACAGCAGAGAAACCATACCATTGTAGTGGATTTGGAAGTTTTGTCGGAAGAATTTACAGCTATCTACAGAGATTAGTGGTAAAATCTATAAACACAGCACACATGAATAAGTTTAACAAGCACAGACTGGAGAATATTTCTATCTGATTTTGCTGTTTGGTCATTTTGTGCAATAACTGGTTCAATGACAGCTGCTAGAGAACAACATCCAAAGGCACAAGAAGTAAAAGTAGGAAATTGTGACCTGTAACTCTGAGAGTTAATGCTTGCAGCGCACAACATTTACCTCCGAAGCACTGACTTGGGAGACATGATGCTCATTTCACTCATCACATGCATCTGTTAATGTACCCACCTTAGTGGCACTTCCCCAGAGGTGTCCAATATCAACCTGGACCCCTGGGAAAAATTGCTGGCTCACCACTGACTGTAAATGATTCACGGACAGATTAATTTTATATGAATATATTGTAGACCTTTCTTATTTACAGAGAATCAACCAACCAACTCCTAACTGGTGAAAGGACAGAATCCGTGCATTGATTGCATAGAGAGCTGGCGAAAAGTTTAGTTCTTAATATGTTTCTGAAAGGTTGACAGTTAAGTAAAGAATCTTGAGCAGTAAAGAATTCTAGCTCTTACAGTCCAGAACTATCGACTCCCTACTTTACATTTCTTGAACCTTGTCACTGGAAAAATAATCTGGATTTAAATGTAAAAGAACACAAAAGATACCGATTTTTGATATAAATGATATTCAGGTTTGTTTTTACAAGTAAAAAGATACTCTTGTTTTATAAACTGCCAGTGAATGAATGGGCATAAAAAGTATGTGCTGCCTCGTGAGCAAACAGTGAAACTTTGTGATGCAGTTGGGACGTCCTCCGAGCACAAATAAGATGGATCGTAGCATTCTTAATCATCTGTAAGGTGCTTTTTTGTTGCTGTAGCTGTCAAATAAACAGTGTTCTTATAGCCCAGCATTGCCTAGAGGAAGGAGTTCATCGATATAATATGCACATCAGAAGAAAGGGTACATCTTCTTTAGCCAAAGATAGTAGAAACGAATGCTTTCCACCAAGTTCATTTTCACAAATTGTTGAGTCTAGGATGTTCTTCCTGCTGCCGACCATCATCATCATCACCACATTACCACACAGCCAGTCAGGAACAGGAACGAGACTGCTCTTCAGCACACCCATCCTTATACATAACACACTACAGGGGTTCGCTCCAGGGCCAAATTCACTTTACTTTCACGTTATCAGCAACAAGCTCTAAACTGAACAAGTGGTTTGCATGGCCATTAGTGGTATAAGAAATTTGAAACCCAATACTTTAGAAATCTGTATGAATGATACATAACCAAACATCCAAACTCCACCTATGTATGGACATCCAAACGCCTTTAAAAACCACACTACAGACGTATGTACCGGGATCAAACTCAATTTACTTTAACATTAACATGAACAAAATTAGATCAAGAACAATCATGAGGCTATGAAATGTACACAATGATGACTAGATTGTACATATTAATACGAAATTTATGTTTTTAGATTTGTAATAAAACAACACATTTATTTGAATTCATGGTATTTGACTGCTGATTGTATAGGAGATCTTAAATGTGATTTATTCCCTAAACTATAAAGATAATGTGTGATGTCAGCAAGGAGTCTAGTTTATTTGGCAATAGAAGGGTCAAATCTCAATAGCATGACTGATTTCAGCAGGGAGTCTGGCACAGGTGCAATCATAGGGGACTATTCTCGCCACTATGCCTTCTCTCAGAGTGCAGGTTGTGGTTTTTGCTTGAGATGGTACTACCTCTCCTTCTGTGTTAATGAAGAGAGAAGTGCTACCTGTAATACTGAGATCTGGATTCACTCCTGTTTTGGGAACATAATTCAGTCGTTTCTACCCAATTCATACCCGATTTGTTTAGGAAGCCTAAAAATATGTCTGTTTCCTGGCACTACTCTTGTTAATAATCCATAAGCATACCACAGAATGTTGAGTACGTGAAAGCAGCGTGCCACACAAGGGATTTAAACATGAATTTGTCAAATACAAAATGTACTTTTTTATTTTTTTAAGGTTCTTATATAGCGCTGTTTTATTTAATAATGTCTGATGGGATTTCTTCGAGAGCCCTTTCTCCTTCTAAAGAAGTTTTCCATCGACAGACCCAGGAGGAATTCCTATGAAAGGCTGACAATCTGTCCAACTATAAACAGGGCTGGTGTGAGGACCGGTGGTTTGGCTGGTATAATGCTTTGTTGTATTTTTTATAAAGTGCCTTGTCCACCACACCCTGGATCTAGCCTCTCTATCTTTAGTGATTTTTCTATTTTGAGTTACATTTGAAGACTGTCACTTACCTTTATAGTTTGACAGGTGGTCCATGGTCTGCCAGAGGAGCATGTGTAACAACTTCCACTACCCCGTTGGACTACCGTCCACCATATTTAGCGATCTCCACCAACCTGGCTATCCCTGTGTCTTCAGAAGAGCAACAGGAGCTCTTCTAAAAGCACCTAAAGTTTGCTGAGCAGCTGCCATGTTTCAGACGGGTGCCCATCAGACTTTTTTGTTTTACTCCTAAAGTGAGAGTTTGCTTTTGCTTTTTGTAAAACCATAAATAATGTACTTGATACACTGAGAGCTTTCTACAAGGGAGTTTGGGTCCTTTCTTCCTAGTTTGAGACAGCCAGTCTTTATATAATGTTCCTGAAGAGAAGCAAGTAGTTCAGAATGATGGTCTGATGTACCTACACCAACCGCCCCAGGTATGTCGGTCATTGTTGTGAGGGTTCCTGAGGTTCTGACCTCTGTTCAAACAGAGGGGAATAGTGATAGATTCTTCTCATCAACTTCCAAAATTCTCCAATTTATTTTTATAATCCATTCTTCCTTAGAGACCTTGGTTGGAAGTTTGCAACATTGTGTCAGGTTTTGTGCAACAACAAACACAAAGGTTTCCTTGATTCTCTATACTCCAAGTTTTTCTGGAATCTAACTTGAATTTCAAGTGTCCAGAGAGATTCAATAGAAGTCTAATAAGGGATTTTGATCATCCAGTTTCTCACTCATTCAAAACTCCCCCTCTCAAGTAGGACCACAAAAAAGCACTTACAATCTAAAAATATATATTACGTAGCCAAGGCGTATGTACTATTCAAGTGATTTTATTTATAAAAAGAAGATTAAAAATATTTTGTAAAAGAATCAAATGTATATATAGATTTTTTTGTCAATGTTCACTGTATGTATATACACTATAATCCAAATTTGTACAACATGTTATTCAGACACTCAAATGAAAACCAAAATCAATATAAGTTTTTACAATACATTATTAAAACATTCAATTGAATCCAAGTCGACGCGTTTTGGTGGGTCTTGCTGTGCGCATCACCTTCCTCAGGAGAATTAAAAACAATTCTGTAAAAACAATAAAAAAAAAAAAGAAAGAACATAATCACTATCCATCCTTTGGCCTACGTTTACATTGAGATCAATAGATACATCATTTCATTAGGCACAAGAACTTAATCTAAAGAGGCACCTTGTAGGTATTAAGACTTCATTGTTCACATAGCCTCATTATATAAAGTTCATTATTAATAAACGAACATTTAAAGCCCAAAGTGGTTTTCTTTCTCATCAATTACATTCTTGAGCTACTACCACTTAATTAATACTTTCTTGGTATTTAGACTCTCCCCCTGTGCTGCTTTTGTGTCCCATTCGAGAACCATCCATACTGCACACCTCTCACGGTGTGGTTACCCTATAGGCAACCTCTAGTTGGATACCCCCAAGTAATACTGTATCACGCATTCATACGCAATCAATGTGCCCACCAATTTGGTTTGCATACCTTTATCTTAATCACCATTCACCTCGATGGATTACTGTGAAGGTATAGAAGGACAACTTTTATTCTTTGTCCTATGTTGAGAGAAGACGGGGATCAATTTGTATAAATCTTCTACTGTACTTGCTTATTACTCTCTTTCTAGAAAGTACTTACTATAGAATCTATAGTTGTAAGTCGATTCTAGGGTTTTTTCTTTTTTAAGTACACATACTCGGCGTTGTGGATGTTCCTTCCTGTTCTATAAGGATACGTAGTGGCACCTTTCTATTAAAAGACAGTGCACAAATCTTTAAAATACCACCCATTCCTCTTTTTTCGTTATGAATATTCAAGGGCTGTGGCTTACCTGTTTCTATGTCAATATTTATTCACTATATTCTTCTCTTCACTTTAAAGGATTTTCCTTTCTTTTTATCCTTTCTGTGGGGAATTCTTCAATTTTCCCAATCTAAGTGTCCTAATACCAAACAGAGTTAAAGAACATCTGTTATTATCCCCTAATGTGTTATGAAGATATTACTTGCACCTCAATTGTTTTTTCATTTAAATGGGAAAAAAGCGATTTTGCCCACCCACAGCGTTCATTTAGCGAGATTATAGTTCCTTTGTTAATAGTCCTCGCATCTTTATTTTTACAGTTTTGCGAGAACTATTTTATATACCTGGTTCGATTGTTGGTCGTTCCCTCCCTCCGTATTCAATTGTTGGGAATTTCTAAAACACGGGTAAAACCTTGAATAATTCCCTACGTTTTTAACCCAAATTCGCTCTTTAGACTAAGCGATAATATCTACCCTTTTCTACAGGAATTTAACCAAGGTGGGTGCATGCTCCCTTCTTACCTGGTGCTTCCTTTGTCGTGTTACCGCAACTGGAGTAAAAAACAACCCGTACCTCTCGTTACCTTTATTTAAAGCGCTTGATGATGGTCACGTGATTCTATTCAGCATATCACATGATCTTCAAGACATACAGCCCCCTCCATGGCGGCCATCTTAGAGTGGTGTTTATAGCTTCCCCTTATTCGTTAAATTATTATATTTAAGCATTTATATCTCAGCCCGTTCACCGCTAAAATACAGTCTATATGGTTTTAATCTATATATATAATGATATTAATCATAATCGTGACCGTCTGATTCCTCCTACATGTTCCATATACAGAATACTGACGTACCCTCAGCTGCAGTCGCCATCTTTGTCTGGTCATTAGTACCCGCCGTTTTACTAAAAACTACCACTTTAAGTTAGGTCATTAATTCACATCAATTGCATATATAGCGGAAATTCTCTATTTCTTATACAACGGTCTGCATATTAAATTTACAGTCGTGTTAGAGGGAGGTCAATTTAAAGATGTTTTTATAAGCGATTTATTTTCTGTTTAATAGATAGGATGTTTTGTGCAACACCAGTGTGCCGTTCTCCAAGGCTGTAATGTTGCATGAAAGGTTGCATAAAAGCAGTGTGCCACCCTCCGAGGCTGTGCTGTTGAATCAGATTATATGTAGAAGTAGTGTGCAGCCTTCTTTGGCTGCATAAAGACGTATGTAAAACCACTGAGTCTCTATACGCTTGCTGACGACTGCGACATCATGGTATCCACCTTCTACCTGGGCTCTATGTTCCCTCTAAGCTGCGTGCCTGTGCGGCCACGTGCAAGGTCATTGTCACCGCGCAGGGGGCCTTAAGGGGCGCACAAAACAAAGGAATCTCCTGCTGACAGGAGAAGCGCTCCTGATGGCTAGCTAATGAATGTAGACTAAGGGTGATATTTTTCTTCCTGACTCTCGATTTGAACAAGCCTTGAACAGGTGCGACCCGCCAGCCTCACTAACACCATTCTCAGGAGAAAAATAGTAACAAACTGTTTTTGAAACTTCAATAGCAGACACAAGATTTACACACCCTGCAATTATGAAAATAAGGAACATGTTTGTGCGGGTACCACCATTTTTATATTAAAAGCACAAGATGTTTTATGTGCATGCTTGTATTTAAAATATGTTACTACTGCAAAAGCCCCGGAGTGAGATGTTCAACTTAATTTAATTTGGGAGGTAGAGAAATACCAAGCTGGAAAAAAATAAGTGCCGTTCATAATTACTGCCATAAAATAATCTTCATCTCATACATGCTAATCTCCACCTTTAAGAGGGACAGTTCCCTTCTTACATTTTTAAAGTAAATTGAATAAACCAACTTTGTCGAAAAATTTAAGATATTGCATTATTCTTTGTGGGCACTTTTGAAAGCTGATTTCCTGTTCTTTTACACACATATGTGATTGCTCCAAATTGCTCTTAATAATTACAGTTCCTATCTGGCAGGCATGCAGCAGTAGTTACTATCAGCACTTCGTGATAACCAATCACATAAACCGAATACTCAAAAGACAGTTAGAAATACCAGGATTGCTGAATGGGAGAAGAAGTAAATCTAAGTTATTATTAAAAATAAGACTCCTAAAGAAAATAAAGATACCAGACTGTGTGTATAACTGAGTGGAGTACTATGCATTTGTAATACACTGCCAAAAAACGCTTGGATGAATGTGTATTTCACAAATGCATGTATGATTCCTGATCTGGTACACATTTTCTCCCAATTTTGACATACAAACTGATATGCTTTGAATCTGCATTCTGCCCATTCCTTCTTCCTTCTCATTTCTTTGCTTCTCCCACTTAACGGAGGATACCAGGCTTGATGCAGACAGCACCACATTATGCCCTAGGGCATCTGGGTTGCAGAGCTAAGTTTGTCTAGGAATGGGATTCTGCACTGGACTAAAGTGACGATGTACATAAGTCATGATGTAAGGGGGTACATTTCCAACTATATCAAAAGTCAAAAAATGAGAAGAGGATGGGCTAGCTTCAGCTTGGAAAATTTAGAGGGTTGCCAGAAAGGAGGTCCTAGAAGGAGGAGTCCTAAATTGCTTTATACCAAAACAAATGATAGCCAATTCTGCAACACTACTCCGAGAAGCCAAATTAGTAATTCAAAGCACCTATTTCTTTACAGTACAATTTAGATTTAAAAAAAAAATAAAAAGATAAGGAACACCAGTGTTAATAAAACGAACGGTCAGTCCAGTTGATTGACTTGCGTTTTACTGTTGTAAATCTTTCAGTGCAAAGTGTAGTAAGTAAGGTGCTACGACCACAAAGAGGAACAGAGGCTCACTGCCTAGCCTGAATTGAATGAATTCAAGCAATCTTTCAAGCAGTGCATGAATTGTAATCACAAAGGCATTACAACTGTTGTGGGGAAATTCTTAAACTGCTGAGCTGGGAAGATACTTTTATTCGTCTGTACAGCAGTCTCTCTCAATAAATACAGTTTCAATCCAGTTATTTTTCTGTCAACTGCTGTCTTTCCTGGTCACCAACTCTGAGCAGCGTTTTCTACTTTGCACAACTGTGCCCCATAGTTACAGCTATCTCAGCTCCTGTTTCCTCTGTTTCACTGCTACTTTCCTGTCACTTTTTCATCTGTTGCTGTCTCTTTGTGCAACAGCCTCCATTCTCCTAACACTGCAGTCTACTGACAGTTTTACACCCACGGCAGGCTCTTCTCTTCTTTGAATCAGAAAAATAAGGGGGAGGTAGAGGTATATGCTAGGTCCACCCTCCTAATGCAATGGTAAACCTGAAAATCCGAGATACCGGGTGAAGAACCTAGCCATTGGTGGAAGAGATGCTCACTCAATGTGAGTCAGAAAATCAGCAGGAAAGAAAACATTCTTTCTTGAGTCCCCTCACTCACCAGGGTTTCCCCTTGGTGACATGCCTCATCATAGGGGCCATCTCAGTCCTCTACGAACTGAGGCGTGCTGCGACTTGCAGAATTACGTAGGAGCACTTTAGTGAAGACTATGGGGCCGATTATGATGGCGGACGGACCTGAGTCCGTCCGCCACCATAGAGTAGGAGGGACCATCCGCAGCGGCGGTCCCTCCGTGCAAATTAGGATGTGACCGCCACCTTGGCGGTCACATCCTGTATTTTTATCATTGCGGCAGGTGCTGCTTGAAGCAGCACCCGCCGCAATGATAAAAATGTAAGTTGTGCATTTGCATGCACAAAGCGGCAGGCACCTTGCGGTGCCTGCCGCTTTGTGCAGGCACATGCAGGGGGGTACCATAGGTACCCCCCATGTGCACCCACCACCCCCCCTTCACCCCTGGGGGCCCGCAACGGGCCCCCAAACACAAATCCGTATGGCTTTACACGGCGGAAATGCCGCCGTGTAAAGGCATCTTTCTGCAGACATCCTAATACGGCTGGCGGTGTCTGATAGACACCGCCAGCCATGTTAATGCTTTTCCGCCGCGGGCGGAATCCGCCCGCGGCGGAAGAGCGAAGGACAGATAGTAAGACCCACCAGCCATCCTAATATGGCGGTGGGTCTTTCAAGGCTCCGCGGCGGATTTCCCGCATCCTCCGGGCCGGCGGTGGCTTCCGCCGGCCCGGTGGATGCGGGAAATCCGCAATCGTAATTGGCCCTTATGTGTGGTGCAAAAGTGTAGTGGAGTGGACAGAGGTGAGTTAAGAATACCTGGCTAGTGGGCAAAATAATTTTATTCTTGCTCCTTGTTGGTATGTCTAAAAACAGGGTAAGACACTGGAAAAACCTAGCTATAATGGGTTAGGAATCCCTATTATATGTCAACATGTTTCAAGTATTCCCCAGAGCTCTTCATCAGGACTACACAGGGACCAGCCCTGTGTATGCCACTCCTAAATGATCTACGTACAGGTAATCCAAGGAAATGCAAAAATGAAAGTGCGCTGCAACTAATAAGCATGCGTTAATACATACGATCAAGCATTGTCATGTAGTATTTATAAGGTAGCAAAATTGTACCCCATGGTCTTGGGGGGATGAGTGTTCTCGTGTTCCTAATTTTGGCGGGAGTTCTCCTCACGGTATGTCACTTGGTTGGTTCCCCTCCGGTGTGAAGGGGAACCAACTAGGTGACATACCTGAGATCCTATCTGTTTATTGCTGACTGCAGGGCCACCTGGGATCCTATCTATTATCAGCTGGCAGCTGTCACTATTGTAGCTCATGTTAAACTGCCTAGCGTCTTCATGTAAGTCTTACAGAATGGTGAACACACGTAGATTGACCATTGTATACACCACACTTTGTTGATGGGAAACCTGTGGGGGAGCATCCCGTAATTTGACTATTAAAAATGGAATAAGGATAAGTAACAACTCCAACCCTCAACATCTCTAAATAAAATGGAAGTAAAACTAGCAGGGAAAAATCAGCTGCTAATATCTCCAATGGTACCTATGTTTGGGAAACCAAAGAAACTCCAAATAAGTTTGACTTCATGAAGGACCTAATGGGAGCCATGTTAACTATACAACCAGATTCATGTAAACTACAAACTCCAATTAAACCGCTGAGTGAGGCAAGAATAACAAGATCAAATTGAGGATTAGGTGCCCCTGACCAATAAGAAGTGGATCAAATACCTACAATAAAGGAAGAATCGGCCAATCAATGGGGGCGAATAACTGATTTGGAACTGTTAACTCTCCCCTTAACCTCACATTTGCAGCCTTGGGACTTAAGTTCATCTGAATTATTGTCTGGAGTTGCTCAACAGTTATTGTCATCGGGTGCACCACTTCCAATTGAAGCATCAGTAAAAATGAAAAATGTAAACTCTGGAGTGGAACCTATGCCCTTAACTCAAACAAACCAGGTATATCAATGTAGCCCCATTATAGGAGTTGATCCGCATACAACTATTGGAACCAATAACTTATCACAATCTCTTCAAATAAATACTAATATAATTTTGAACGATATGAAACAAAAAAGGAGACTGGAGAGTCCTAAGCAGGGTAATGGAAATCAAGATAATAGGCACAATTATATTTTGAAATCAGACAATCTGCAGTGTTGGAGAACACCCTACCAAAATAATGATCATAACAGCAGGTCACAACATGCACAATTAAATAGAAAAGAGGAAGAACAACTAAGCCCCTTTTGTGAGAATAATAAACAGCACCCTATGGAAAGCAGACAAGTCCCAGGAACACTACCCTCTGAAATTGGGACTCCGGGGCAATCTGGGACCTTCTTTTTAAAACTTTGCTACTGACATTAGAGGCACTAAAGTACCAATCGAACAAAATGGAGGTGGAAATAGATCTTCTCAATGTCGTGGCATCTTTAGTAGCGGGAATTCACCAGAAGCTATCCAGATTAAAGAACCTAGTAATATAGGCTCAGGCACAACCATTAGCACCATATCCAGATTGTAATTGTGCACTCTTGATTAATAAATTGGCTACAATTCCCAAAGTATTAAATACAATAATCCAGGATTTAAGAGGACATTTACAAATTTATGGAAATAAAGATTATTCGATTGAGGATGTATCAGAAAAAAAATAACTACAAGTAACAATTTAATCCTTCAAAATAACATGGTTTTAATGGGCACAAAGAATGAGGAGCTGAAAGTAGAGAAATCAGTATCTCTCGTAACATCCCCAGTATCCCAAATGTCAAAAAGACAGAGGAAAAAACAACAAAGAGCGAGGAATAAGGTTAAAAACAGTATCATTTCTTTATCTCCTCTAAAAGCAGTGATAGGTGTTACCACCTTTTCGGAGTGCTTACAGTGAGCAGAAAACAGTGACTCTTTCCTTGTACCTACAAGTACTTCTCCTTTAACGTACACGTGGTAATCGAAGGAAGGGAGGTGGTATATAAGTCCCTCCCTTCTGCTGAGCCGGTGCTTGGCTTTGTAGCTTGTATCCCTGTTTCAGGCCCATTCCCGTATCCCTTCCTTGCCTCCCAGTTTGCTTGCCCTTCTAATCCTGTTTGCTATCCTCTTTGAACCTCGCGAGTGTATTCCGCTTGGGTTCTGGCACCGGAATACACCGAGCCTTTCTTTTGGTAATTATTCCCTCGAGGCGCGGCAGGAGCCGCTCCAGGATGTCCCAATGCAATGGCCGTTGCCGTTTATAGAACTAACACGGCTGAAGCCGCTACTGGTACTTAATGCGGCAGGAGCCGCCTTGTGGTTCAGTGAACGCGGGCCGTTCAGGCCCCTGAAATCCCCAAGCCTTTTTTTTGTAACAATTATTTACTCGTTCCGCGGCAGGAGCCGCACCAGAACATACCACAGTAGCTGCCGTTGCCACTGACAGAACTATCGAGGCTGAAGCCGCTACAGGTCATTAACGTGGCAGGAGCCGCCTTGTGGATATTTGGCGAACGTGGCCCATGTAGTGGAAGAGTTTCTGCAAAACAGCAGTGCGTGAGTACGTTCAACCCTATTTGATGCATTTAAACTTTGTTGTCTTGAAGTAGAGACGACGTGTCGGAGAATCCCCTTTCCAAGAAAACCTAAGGGGAGGTATATTCTCCTTGGGGACAACGTTAGTTTGTTTTCAATTTTTTTTATATTAGCGCTTAAGACTGGGTGAGCTATACATCACCTTGGTGCGTGACTGTTTATCATTGACACAAAAAAGCTTACAGGAAACGCAGTCCTCCGGCGGAGTCCGCAAGCTGGGGAGAAATAAGACACCCAGGCAGTTTCTCATGATGTGCACGGCAGGAGCCGGCAGCACCGCCTCCAACGTTTCTTTTTTTAGTTAATCAATCTTGAGTTCGAAAGGAGTGCATAGAGGCGCACGGCAGGAGCCGGCAGCACCGCCTCCAACGTTTCTTTTTTTTAGTTAATCAATCTTGAGTTCGAAAGGAGTGCATAGAGGCGCATGGCAGGAGCCGGCAGCACCGCCTCCAGCTTTCTAGGGAATATTCCATTTCCAGTTCGGAGATCCTTCAGAGGCGCACGTCAGGAGCCGGCAGCATCGCCTCCCGCGTTCCTGAGGTCCATCAGACGCAAAGCGGAGATTCCTCTTTGGGGATCCTGTGTGGGATTTTCCTGGGCGAAGGTTTCCCCCTCATCCTAAGCTTTCCTTCTTTCCTTCAAGGGTAAGAGAAAGATGAGTGAGCTGCGTCTTACTTAGAGCTGAATACTGTTCTTAGACAGCATTAACCATGGATATTGTGCATTAAGGAGGTTGGTTCTCTTTTTGTTGTTTTCTCCAGGCCCGGCAGAATTGCACTCCCGAGAAGCCCTGCACTACCTTGAATCCCATTCCCACATCCACATCCTACCTTGAATCACCCTTCCCTACTGAAGACACCTCTCTTCTTGGAGGTGTATTCTTCCCCTTCCCCTGGAGAGCAATCACCCTATCAGTGTTTGACCTGTGTGGAGGATTGCTCTGTGGGGGAGAGGGGAGACACTCATCGTTCCTGTGGTGCCTGGTATTTAGGTGAGTGAGGTCGGTACAATAGGAAATAGATTACAGAATTTAAACGAAGATATTAAAGCAACTCAGAAACAGCCTTATAAAGTTACAGAAGTAAGAAACCACTTTTCCCTTTGTTCAATAAAAAAACGCCTGAAGATAACATTGTAGACTTAAGTAACGCCATTAATGATCTAACAGACCGACCTAAAATATAAAAACTTGAAGAACAATACCAAATTGTCAAGTTAGAAGTTGAGGTAAATAAAATGATGGCAAAACTGGAATTATTGCAAAAAGGAAAGAATAGAGCTAATATTAAGGGTACTATGACTGATCAAGATAATTTGGGAGCACCGGAAAATAAGTGAAAAATCGAGGTACCGCAGAAGCAGGTTATTGATGGAAGCAATAATAATAATAATAATAAAGCCATTTCTAGAGCGCCTGGCTACACTCAGAACAGTGTGTCCCCGCGCTAGATTGCTACTATTTCTCAAAAGGCAGATGTTAGAGAAAAAGAAAGCCAAGGTCAAAAGAGAAGAGGGTGAATTAGATGACTGGAAACAGGTGAGTTTTAAGTTTTGCACGGAATCTGGTTTCTGAAGGTTCCATTCGGAGGTCAAGCGGCAGTTCATTATAGTGTTTAGGAGCCAGATACCTGAAAGAACGACCACCCATCCTGGCTCTGCGGGTACGGGGGAGTTTAAACAACATAGCTCCGGTCGACCTCAGATTCCGAGTGGGGCGGTGAATTGTGAGGAGCTTTTGCAGATAGCCTGGGCCTTTGCCCTGGGCGATGCGGTGTGTAAAACATAGAGCTTTGAATTTAATGCGTTCCTTGACCGGAAGCCAGTGAAGTTTCGCTAGAGCAGTCTTCCCAGATGCTCTACGAGGCAGGTTAAGTACCAGGCGGGCAGCAGCGTTTTGCACGCACTGTAGTTGGTGCAGGCCTTTTTTACTTGAACCTAGGAGCAGGGCATTGCCATAGTCAAGGTGGGGTGTGACTAAGGCATGGACAAGTGTCTTCCTGGCGTTGATGGGGAGAAGGTCAAGGACTTTACGGAGGGTTTTCAATATGCTGAAACACCTTCCCGTAACTTTACTAACTTGAGATTTGAAAGAGAGGTCCGAGTCAAGCACCACTCCAAGATTTCTGACAGAGTCCGTGGGAGAGGGAATATTGCCCAATTCAGTAGGCCACCACATGTGCGACCAGGCAGAGGGGTATTTACCAACAACCAAAAGTTCTGTTTTTTCGCCGTTCAGGCGCAGACAGTTGTTATTCATCCACTTTGCCACTGATGACAAGCATTTGGAAAAGTTAGTAGCATCTTCCGTGTGGTCGAGCGTAAGCTTGATCATCAGTTGGGTATCGTCAGCGTAAGTGGCAATATCCACCCCGAAAGCTTCAACTATATGAGCCAGGGGTTCCATATAGAGATTGAACAAAGTAGGGCTCAGACTAGAGCCCTGTGGAACCCCATGTCTCAGCTTCCGGGGGGAAGATTTGAAAGGGGGACAGTGCATCTGAAAACTCCTATTTTCCAAGAAAGATTTTAACCAGGCACGGGCAGATCCCTCCACTCCCATATCTGAGAGGCGGGACAGCAGTGTGGTGTGCAGCACGGTGTCAAAAGCTGCCCTGAGGTCTAATAGAACCAACGCTGCTGTCTGTCCTTCATCCACCATCTGTCTAAGACACTCAGTGGAATAGAGGACGGCTGACTCCGTAGAGTAGCCGGCTCTGAACCCCGATTGTGTGGGGTGGAGGAGGGATTCCTCCTCCAGATATTTCATGAGTTGCCCATTTACCACTGTTTCCACTATTTTCGTACAGAAGGGAAGAAGGGAGATGGGACGAAGATTTTGAAGTTGGGAGATGTGGACATTGAGTTTTTTTTTCAGAGGGATAACCTGGGCTGTTTTCCATGCATCAAGCACATGGCATTCTTGGAAAGAAAGAGTGACGATATGTGTAATCTGATCGATCATACTCTCCAAGACTCCCTTACAGCGATTGGGGGGACTCACGTCACAGGGGGAACCAGACTGTATGCTGTTAGCAATGTTCAGCAATTCCTGCCTGTCTGGTACTTTAAAGCATGTCAGACGAGGTTTAATGGTAGAGTTGTCTCTAACTTCCACGTGTTTACTCGAAGGATCAACGTCGTCTGTGAAGGTGGCATGGATTTTGTCGACCTTGCCAACAAAATGGTCAGCTATGGAGTCACATAGCTCGCTGGAGTAGGTGTCTTAGACTTCGAGTCTGGTCGGGACCGTTAGTTCTTTAAAAATGGCAAAGAGTTCCCTAGTGGGGTTGTCGGCAGATTCTATTCTACCCTTAAAGTGGGCGCCTTTAGCTGATGTTACAAGTTTATGATATTTTTTTTTGTTCTGTTCTATAATGTGACTTACATTCTGGATTGTAACTTTTCCTCCAGTATCTTTCCAAATTTTTGCGTTTTGCTTTGGCTACTTTGAGTTCTTTAGAGAACCAAGGGGCAGTTTTGGTCTGTCTTGCGGGAGGTTTGAGTGTCCAGGGTGCTACCATATCCAACGCATTGGACACCCATTTTTCGTAACTATTCCACGCCTCCTGCAAAGAGTTGCTAGGGGCGGGGGTTTCTCAAGTAGGGCAAGTTTAAAGGTCTCCTGCTTGAATTTCTTCCAGTCTCTACGTTTCTGGGGTAGGGTTTGTTAGTTCTAATTTCTGAAGGGATATCTTCTATTTCGAACGGAATGATAAAATGATCAGACCAAATCGTTCTGATCGGGGAGGAGACCTTCACACCCCCCCAGTTAGCAAAGATAGGGTCCAAAAGATGCCCTAATTGGTGCGAGGGGGACCTAGATTGTAGGTTGAGCTCTAGGGATTTCAATGCTTCTGCCACAGCCTGTGCCTCCCCCCATTCAGTATTTTCAAAATGAAGGTTTAGGTCACCCAAAATAAGAAATCTTTTGTATCGAAGTGCCGGCTGGGTTATCAGTTCTGTAAGTTGGTCACAGAACTGTGCAGCCCCTCCAGGCGGGCAGTATATAAGCAAGGATCATTAGACATTGGAAAGTTTAATTAAGAGTCAACAACCAACCATACTAAGGACTTGGGACCATATGTTAGAAAACCAAACTGGAAAATCCCAAGACCTGGTATTGACTAATTTTCCTAATCTGCAAAACAAATTTGGTACAAATCAAGAACTCGAAAGTAAAAACGAGATACATAAAGGAGGGATACAATTATTTTTTAAACCAAAATACCAGTTCAGGGGCAACATGATATCTTGAACTGGGGTAATATCCTTAAACGTTGTAAGGTAATTCCCTCATTTGAAGAAATTAGAAGTTAAGATATAGAAGCAATTGAATTTTTACCCAATAAAGTCGATAACCAAGAACTGACATTGGTATCCTGGAATTCTACTGGCTTAGTAGACCTAATCCTACATGAATATATTGTCTTTTTTACCTGGGGAATAAAAATCACAAGGCCACTTCAACCCTCCTATCCAAGCCCATTTATTTCCCCCAAAAAATTAGTGGGTCAATGGAAAGAGTCAGACAACAAGCAGGTATATTCAATACTGAAAAATCCTATTGGTAAAACTATTGGCCAAGGTTCTATATTCACTATGGAAAATAAAAGAGAAGTAGTGGAGGAACTACAATTTGGGTGGCTGACAGCAGACCTACATGGAGCAAACCAAGATTGACAAAATCAATCTAACAGTGTCCAGGAAGAGGTATCTAATTGAAGAGAAAGGCTAGATATATGCTATTGGAATATAAAAAGTATACAATCAGAGTCTCAAAATGAGCATCTGACTACAACATCGTGCAATTTTAAAATTATTCTTCTCCAGGAGACCTGGGCCTCCTATCCTTTTAAATTAGAAGGCTTTATGGGATATTACAGACCTGCTAAGAAAGTAAATAAATATGGTACGGCCTGCGGGGTATGGCAACCTTTATTTCAATAGAATTAAAAGTTGAAAGTGAGTTAGTAGTTCTAAATATTTGTAACTGTCTAATAGTCAAGTTAAAAACAGGACAAAATCGCTTTTATTAATAAACATATATATTCACCCTGATCCTAATTTGAGGAAAGCATTGGCTAGTAATTTAATGGCTATATTACAACAGCAATTGAATAAAGATATGCAACCTGAGACTAATATTTCAGGTGACTACAATATGAATTTGCTGTGGTCATATGTTAGAGATGAATTATTACAACAACGGGATTATCTATGGGTGATCCCTAACCATCCACCAATTCAAGAAGATGTAATCTTTCCGGATTGCAGAAGCAAATGGGAGTGACCATAGTCAACATATAATTGAGCTAAAACTAAACTGTGTACGACATGAAAATTATGTGATTCTTCAAGGTGACATAACTACAATAAACTAGAAGAGATGGTTGAACATTGTTTTGAAGATGTCACTCTCCGTGCAATTGAAAAGTGGACCCTTTTTTACAAATAATTAATGACAAACTACACTCAAAAATAAAGATAAAAAGTCGCAGGTACTCGTAAAACTGTCCTTTGAAGGCCGTCTACTAAAAAGTGAGCATAATAGAATATCAAGAATGGTAAAGAAGTGGCCAGACAATGAAGATTATGGTGGATAATTAAAGAAAATGTAGTACAGATGTGAGAAAACTAATTTGGGAAAAAGAAATCATAAGTAAATTAGACCCTTTGAGCAAAAGTCCTATATACTAGCAAAAAGAACAGAAGAGAATTGTGAAAATTGATTAACAACTTGAATAGAGTTAGTAGGACAACAACATCCTCTATATTAACTGAATCTGGTTGGATTAAGTTTTTACAACTTCATTTGAATTGCAATCCAGACATGGAGTTCAACCCAGGTCCAGATAATACAATATGAGTGACGGATAATAAGGAAAATGAATTGCATACAACTGAAGACCAACTATGTAAGCTTATGTGTTAACAGAAATTTGATGGAGTCCCTGGTCCCAATGGGATTTCAGCTGCACTCTAGAAAGAAAAAAAGAAAATGTGCCTCTCTGGGCAGATTACCCAACAAGTGTTTTCAACCAAACATTGCAAACGTCGATCATTCCGGAATCACCTATCTATAAAAGCGAAGAGTGGGAACAACCAACAAACTATCGATTAATAATGTTGCAAGATACGGAAGCCAAACATTTTGCAGGAATCCCCCTGTCAGAATTAACAGAATGGGCAACATAAATGCAGATAATTCCACCAAATCAACCGGGGTTCATGCAAGGACAAGGTACAACAACCAAAATTTTAATACTTGCAATCCTAATTGAAAAATACAAACTCAGGAAACAACCACTATACTTATGGTTTGTGGATTTTAAATCCGCTTTTGACTGTCGAAAATTAGAGAAACAAGGTATCGGCTCGGGCCTCTTAAAAGCAATTCAATTACTATATAATTAGACCAGGATTGGGGTTTGATTAGTTAAAGGCACAGAATTATCTAGAAATATTGAAACATCTCAGGGTTTAAAACAAGGGTGCGTACTTGCATCCTATCTAATTTATTTTTATCTGATTTAACAGAAGTGTTAGATAACAAGATCACTCATCCAGCTAAATTGCCAGATAGACACATTTCAAATCTGTTATATGCTGATGACTTTATTTTATTAAGTCAAACAAAAATAAGATCACAACGTCTAATAAACAAAATATCAAAATACTTTATGGAGAACAGGATGGTAATAAATGAAGTTAAAACGAAGTAATGGAAGTTAATAACAAGGCATTGAAATGCAATAAATATAAATGGTTTTTACAAAACTGACAATTAGAACAAGTGAAAACCTATAAATACCTGGGTTCTTGTTCGACGATAAGGGCTAATTTTGTCTACATAAAGCAGAGTTGATGAAGAGAATTAACTCCCTACTAATGGCATTTCGTACATTGCAGAGTTCCTTGGTGGGGTCTTGTTATCGCCCATTGTTAAAAGTAATAAATGCAAAAATGCTGCCCAGTCTACCCTACTGCAGTGAAGCACTCTGTGGCAAGGACCCTAGACCTTTAAATAATGCTATTACCAAAGTTTTAACATTTTTGTTTCAGCTCTCCACCAATGCATCACCTGCACAAATAAGATTGGAATTTGGCATATCCAACCAGCAAATTGTAAGGATGGGTCAATATCAATTCAAAAAAGTTTTATTAGACTGCGCTAGTGATAAAAGCATTACAGATAAAAATAATTTTTAAAACTATATTACAAAAGTTAAATTTGGTTATGACATTAATACAAAAGTGCAATCAAAACAATCGTTATGTTACACATAGTGTAAACCGAGTTAAGAGACAATATTCACAAACAACAATCAAAAGGCAATCTAAAACACGTTGACGAGCGTGGTATACCCACCAATAGCTGCTTTGCGCAGTCACATACCTGCACAGTGGTGGGAGGTTACCACATGATCTTATTCCACATCAACAAAAAAGCTCTATCCCTGCCTCCTGTTCAAGATCTCCCCAAATAGTCCAGAAACCTCTCCCAGATCCCCCTGGACACCCTGGAAAAAAGGCTAAAGTTGATCCAACCTGGCAGCAAGGATCTCTCCTCAAATGACCTCACCTCGCTATACAGCATAAATATGGTATCCCTGCTGGACCAACTACCACCCCTGAAACTTTAAAAAAAATGAGCCATCCCGTCCCGATCCTGGTTCGACTCTGACATCAACGACAAAAGGAGACAACTAAGGGCCTCAGAAAGACATTGGAGGAGCATGACTGACGCTGGAATCTGGGGACCACGGTTCGATCCCCAGCTCCGGCGGCAGGGTAGCCCAGCACCATGTGACTCTGGGCAATAGCTCGCTTAATCTTCCCGACGGCCCCCAGCGCCTAGAGACCCTCACGGGTGATTGTGCGCTTTACAAATGTGGACTTTCCTTTACTTTACCTCCCACCACAATCAACTCAGATCTATCAGGAAGAAATATCAAGAACAAAAAATCTGTATATTTCCCCTCTGCACTGGATTGCGCAAAAAACAGACCCAAGGAGCTCTTTAAGATCATCAAACAACAAACCTCCAAACCTGATACGTCCCTGGGTCAAGCTTCCAAAGAACGGTGCGACAACTTCGCCACCTTCTTCAATGACATGATCTCCAAGATCGAGCGCTCACTAGACATCAACTGCTCCTCCCCTCACCTTAGCAGCCCAGCTGGGGTGCTCAGCTGCGCTCCCACTCCCACCACCAAATCCTGGTCACTCTTCCAACCCATTCCAGAGGAAGAGATAGTCAAATTTATTTCCACCTCTAAACCTTCATCTCACACCCTAGAACCTCTCCCGGCTCAACTCACCAAAAAATTGAAACTCTCCCTTGCTCCACTCTGGTGCAGGATTATAAACAGCTCCCTAAAAACCGGAATCGTTCCATATTGTCTGAAAGTGGGTCAAGTCACCCCACTGCTAACAAAACCAGGCCTGGACATAAATGACCTAAACAATTTCAGACCTGACTCCAACCTTCCTCATCTTTCCAAAATCCTAGAAAGATGCTGTTGGAACTGGGGTAGCCTGGCCTAGGGCAAGACATGCATTTCAGAGGCACAGTGTTAAGGTTGCAGACCACCCAAAAGTAAAACCACGCAATATCACACAAAAGAAAACGCTACACCAAAAATATGGAAAAATAAGTACCGCTTTATAAAAATAATATACTCTTTGCTTTCAAGATATACAGTTTAGAACATTTCAGGCGACTTTAGAATCAGCAAAAATACTTTTCGAACTGTTAAGCAAATTGCTATTTAAAATACAAGGTTCATCACATTTGTCAGAAAGTCAATAAAGGTACTTCCAAAGTATCAGATTGCCACACTAAACAGAATTAGCAGTACATCTCATTAGCTCTGTGGTGCATTTATCATACTTTGCTTACTCAAATGCAACCCTTATCACAACATTACTTTAACTATTGACAAGATCAGCCCTTATTTTAGCTCGGGTAACCAGTGTCCTTTGAATGAACAACTTTACAATTCTCCTACTTATCTCATCCAAGGTGACATTGGTAACTAGCACTCAATTCAGCTTCCCATAAAACCTGGCCAGGGATTTCTCATGGACGCTGTACTCAAGGGGGCCAGAATCTCAATGTATAGCACCAATTTATGGAGTAGAAGTCACTCCCCCATGTCTCACCCTCCTTACTTGTTACTGGAAGCTGGGATCGTCCTGCTTCAGGTTCGAGGGGGGGACAGCCAACGAAGGGGGTCAGGGATTTATCACTGAAGAGGCCCTCAGAGCTCGGGCCGGCTCCTCAGTGGGGCTCCCAAGCGGAGGCCAACCGGGGCAAATTGCTCAATGCTTCACCAGCCCCTCTCGGGCCTCCCAACACTCCCTCCCTGCTCGCGCCCGATCCGCAGAGTGGCGCTCGAGCAGGAGGGAACCGCAGATCACTCGGCGCTCCCTGGGGACCTGTGGAGCCTTTCCTCAGCGTCGGACCTCCAGAACGCTTCCTCTGCGGGCATGCGCAGTAGCGCTAGGCTGGCGCCGCCTCAGTCTGCACTCGCTCGTAGAGTAGACACTTTACTCCTGGGCCTGCTCACTCCTCTGCCCCTCCTTCCGGGTAAAAACAGCCACAACCAGGCATGCGCGAAGGCGCCAATGAGAAGTGTCTCACCAGGCTTTCCTCAGAACACCGGTTGTCACTCGGCCATACACGGAAGCGCGGAAAGCGCCCCCGGGGTCCCGCTCACGAGAGGAAGCCTCGCAAGGTTCCTCAGCCTCAGTGGATCCCGGGGTGGACCAGACCAATGCGCGAATGGTGCCCTAGGGGTCCCAGTCACAAGCCAGCGCCGATCTCTCCTGGCCACAGCTCACAGCAGATGAGAGGTAACTCTCGATGGGGGTAATTGGATGAAGGGACAGTCAATAAAAACCAGGGCAGTATGGTTTTGAGGGATGAATAAAAGGGTGGGGGCCACCAGCATTAACCCTCCACTGTCTTAGGGGATCAGCAGAGTTCCTTCCACTGGACAGAGGACTGTGCTCCGCAGCACCACAGTCTCCTTCTCCTGTTCACACCCCACTATGTTGAAGCTAGGGGTCAGTCAGGCGCCCAGGGTCTCCCTTAACCAACTACAGCGGGGACAAGACAAGGATCCCAAAGGAGGAGTAGAGAAGTGGATTAGCTAGGCTACTTCCCAGTCTAGGAGGTCAACCCTCACACTAGCCTCTTCCCCACCTTCCAAGATAGCCTATCCTCCAGCTGACTCTCACAGGTAGACAAAATGGCTGCCCCGCATTCCGCCTTTTATAGGCTGCCCTTCAATGGTCCAGCATGGACCAGAAGGTTCTGGAATGCCCTATGTTAAGCTATGGCCAAGTTCTAGGTGCGACAGTTGGGGCAGTTGGTGGCCACCATTTTAGGTGGTGCCAGCTTTCCTGTCAGAACAGGCCTCAGGGCCTGAGGTAAAAGATTATGGGGGGGAAAAAGAACACCTATCCCCTTGACCAACACCTAAAAAAATAGTAGACAGAAAAATAGTAAGGATATGAGAGGCAAAAAGGGGACAAAATAAATAATAATGAGGAGGGACTGCGCAAAAAAAAATCCAGACAGGTCTAACACGCGTCCCCCCCAGCTGAAAGTGGGGAGAACTACCCAACCCCTTGGGAGTCCTCTTCACTAAGGCGGAAATACCTGGAGAGACCGTCTGCGTTTGCGTGGTCCACTCCAGGCCGATGTTCCACCCGGAAGTCCATTCCCTGTAGGGAGATGGACCACCTCAACAGCTTGGGATTTTCCCCCTTCATTTGCATCAGCCAACGAAGGGGGCGGTGGTCAGTCTGAACCAGGAAGTGCGAGCCAAAGAGGTATGGCCGCAGCTTCTTCAGAGCCCACACCACCGCAAAAGCTTCCCTCTCAATTGCACTCCACTTCTGTTCCCGGGGAAGCAGTCTCCTGGATAAGAAGACTACAGGCTGATCCAGGCCCTCTTCATTTAGTTGCGATAACACTGCCCCAATGCCATGTTCGGATGCATCTGTTTGCACAATAAACTCCTTGGAGAAATTGGGAGCCTTCAGGACCGGTGCTTCGCACATTGCCTGCTTCAACTTTTCAAAGGCTTGCTGACAAGCCTTTGTCCAAACTACCCGTCGAGGTTGTTTCCTAGAGGTGAGCTCTGTGAGGGGCGCTACAATAGTGCCATACCCCTTCACAAAGCGACGGTAGTAACCTGTGAGGCCCAGGAAAGCTCGGACCTCAGTCTGTGTCTTGGGGGGTTCCCAGGCCATGATTGCCTCAATCTTCGCCTGTAGGGGTTGCACGGACCCCCTACCCACCAAGTGTCCAAGGTACACAACCGACCCCTGACCAATCTGGCATTTACTGGCTTTGATGGTCAATCCAGCTTGTTTCAGCGCCTGGAGAACTGCTTGCAAATGTTGCAAGTGGTCCTCCCAACTGCTACTGAAGACAGCAATGTCATCCAGGTAAGCAGCCGAGAAACCCTCCATTCCAGAGAGGACCTGGTTCACCAGTCGCTGAAATGTGGCAGGGGCGTTCTTGAGCCCAAAGGGCATCACACAGAACTGGAAGTGTCCCTCAGGCGTGGAGAAGGCTGACCTTTCCTTTGCTCCATCTGTCAAGGAGATCTGCCAGTACCCTGAAGTGAGGTCAAAGGTACTCAGGTATTGGGCAGCTCCTAGCCGGTCAATTAACTCATCCGCCCTGGGGATTGGATGAGCATCAGTTTTGGTAACTGAGTTCAGTCCTCGGTAATCCACACAGAACCTCAGTTCTGGTGTGGTACCCGGTGGGGCGGCTTTTGGGACTAGCACCACCGGACTGGACCAAGGGCTGCTGGACGGTTCTATCACTCCTAGCTCTAACATCTTGGCAACTTCGCCATGGATGCTAGCCTTCACCTTGTCCGACAGCCTATAGGACTTGGATTTCACTGGAGGGCTGTCTCCTGTGTCCACATCATGGGTACACAGGTGGGTTCTTCCCGGGACAAGGGAAAACAGTGAAGAGTACTGCCCCAATACCCGTCGGCAATCCTCTCGTTGCTCAGGAGTGAGAGACGGGGAGAGAATTACTCCCTCCACCGACCCATCCTTCTCTTGACATGAAAAGAGGTCTGGGAGAGGCTCGCTTTCTGCTTCCTCAGCACCATCAGTCACCAACATCAGGATGACCTCTGGCCTCTCATGGTGGGGCTTGAGGCGATTGGCATGCAGCACCCGTAGGGGCTGCCGCGGGGTCTTAAGATCCACCAAGTAAGTGGCCTTACCCTTTTTCTCCAACACCTCAAATGGGCCTGTCCAACGATCCTGAAGGGCACTTAGCTCTCCAGGTTCCATCACCCAAACCTTCTGGCCAGGCTCCAACTCCACCGGGTGAGCATTCTGATCATACCATTCCTTCATGACTGCCTGACTGGCCTCCAAGTTGTCAGCAGCCTGCTTCCACAACTTGGCCATCTGGCTTCTGAAGGCCAACATGTAGCTCACCACATCCTGGGGAGGTTTTCTGGGAGACTTCTCCCATCCTTCCTTCACCAGGCTGAGAGGCCCACGCACCGGGTGCCCATACAACAATTCGAACGGGCTGAAGCCCACTCCTTTCTGTGGCACCTCTCTGTAGGAGAACAGTAAGCAAGGTAGGAGGATGTCCCACTTCCTCCGTAAACTCTCTGGCAGACTTCTTATCATGCCCTTCAGGGTCTTATTAAACCTCTCAACCAGTCCATTGGACTGGGGGTGATAAGGAGTGGTGAACCGGTAGGTCACCCCACACTCCTTCCACATGGTCCGCATGTAAGCAGACAGGAAGTTAGTCCCCCTGTCAGACACAACCTCCTTCGGGAATCCTACCCTAGTGAAGATTCCCATCAGGGCCCTAGCTACCACAGGTGCAGTAACAGTCCTCAGAGGGATGGCCTCTGGGTACCGTGTGGCATGATCCACCAGAACCAGGATGAACCTGTGACCAGCTGTTGTTGGTGGATCCAATGGCCCTACAATGTCGATGCCCACCCTTTCAAAGGGGGTGCTAACGACAGGAAGTGGTTCCAGGGGAGCCTTTAGCTTCACCCCTGTCTTCCCACTGGCCTGGCAGGTTACACATGTCCTACAATATGTGTTGGACGCCACTTTCATCTGAGGCCAGTAAAAGTGGAGGACAAGCCGTGCAAAGGTCTTGTCCTGGCCTAAGTGTCCTGCCAGTGGTATCGCATGAGCCAATTCCAGCAGAAAGGCTCGGTATTGCTGCGGGACCACCAAGGCCCTTGATGAGCCAGGTAGAGGTACCTTGGGTTCACTGTAGAGGAGGCCATCCTCCCAGTAAATATGGTGGTGTCCCGTAGCATCACCTGCTGCCTGGGCTTCAGCCTGACGCCTCAGTCCCTCAAGGGTAGGGCACTCTCTCTGCCCCTTACAGAATTCCTCTCTGGTAGGACCTCCCTCCACATGCCATTCAGCAGGGATGGGTAAATCCTCCAGAGAGTCTACTCCCCCCTCCACGGACTCCTGGCCTACCACTGCAGGTGGCCGATCTGTCTCATGGGGCGTGGAAGCCGAAGCAGGCTGTCCCTGTCTCCGTTTCTGTCCCTTTTTGGCAGCGGGTTGGGCCATTGTTCCAGGCTCCAACCCAGGCGAACTCCCTCTCCGGGCAGTCGCAGACCGTGTGCTTACACAGGCCCAGTCAGGTGTACCCAGCATCGCAGAATGCGTCCGGTATTCCACCTCTCTCCAAGTGTTGTGCTCCATGTCATTCCCCAACAGACAATCAACTGGCACGGCAGGGCTTACGGCAACTCGAAGTGAACCTGCAACCCCTTCCCACTCAAAGGGAACCTCAGCCACTGGATAGTGGCCCATTCTGCCGTCAGCCATCGCGGCGGGGTGGAGTACATTGGGAACAACCTGCTCTGGAGTCACCAGTTGACTTCTCACCATAGTCATACTGGCTCCTGTATCTCTCAGAGCCTCCCCTCTTTGGCCATTGATGGTAACCCATTGCCCATACTTAATAGTATTTGGGGGCACTTGGATCTTTGGCACCATCTCCCGCTCTCCCAGGGACACTAAGGTGACACCCGCCCACTCACCCCCCTTATCTAAGGGCAACTCCTCCCCGAGCGCTACACTAGCTACTCCCGGTGACTTTCCTCCGGTGGGAGGGGGTGGTCTCTTTGGGCATTTGACATCTCCCTTATAATGTCCAACACCACCGCATTCAAAACAGTGGAGAACCCTTGGCTGCTGGCTTTGGCCAGGATTAGGGTTTCTGGGCGGGTTTGCCCTAGGGGTGAAACCTGCTCCCTTACCTTGGAAATTATTTTGGGGACCTTTGGAGAACTCCTTCTTTTTATCTCCTCCCTCTTTCTTCTGGGGGGCGCCCTGTCCGGCTTTTTGAGAATCCCCTCCAGTCCCCTTGGAGGACACCCGGGTACTTGCCCAAGTGTCCTCCTCCTCTGCAAGCTTCCGGGGATCGGTCAGCTTGCTGTCCACCAGGTGTTGGCGCAACTCGGGAAAACATTTCTCGAGGAGGTGTTCTTTCAAAAATAGATTGTACAGCCCCTCATAATCCTTTACCTCGCTGCCCTTGACCCAACCCTCTAAAGCTTTCTTGGCGTAGTCTAGAAAGTCTACCCAATTCTGGTTACTCATTTTGTGACTTCCCCTGAATTTTTGTCTGTACCTTTCAGGGGTAAGTCCAAACTTTTTCACCAGTGCCACCTTCATGGCAGGGTAGTGGGTTTGCTCATTCTGCTCCAGAGCCAACAAGGTGTCTCTGCCAGCAGGTGGCATGTATTTGTACAACCCACCTCCCCAGTGAGTTTCAAGGATCCCGTGAGCCCTTAAAGAAACTTCGTAGGCGGCTAACCATTTGGCAATGTCATCACCTGAGGTGTAACTAGCGATGCCATCTTTAGGTAAGTAGGGTCTGGATTCCCTGGTGTCTACTTTCTTTTCGCTGCCACCATTGTCTGGAGTGGGAGGCCTTTGTATTAGGACCTGTAGGTCCATCTCCTTGAGGGTTCGCTCATGAGCTAACCTCCTTTCCTCCCTTTGCATATCCATCCTAGCTAACTCCAGCCTCATTCTCCTCTCCTCCCTCCTATCTTCTAGCTCGGCTTCAGTTAAACCCTTTTCCGAGACGCTGCTGCCCGCCCGGGGAGGTGTCTTGGAACCTGTCAGTAGATTTCCTCCCTCCGCTTGGTACAGCATTGCAGTCTCAACGACAGTGTCCCTGTCACTCCCCTCTGACACTGGTACCTCCCCGGAATGAGCCTCCACCCATGCCCGTATGCTTGTCTGCAGCTCGCCTTTCTTGGCACCCTTGTTGAAAAACACACCTTGCTGCTGACACCAGTCCTTTAGTTGGGTCACAGTATAGTTATCCAGCTCTTCCACATTTATCTCCATTTTTGCTAGAGTATAAACTTTTCACACAGGAGGAAACCGAAAGTGTCCTAGGGTCAACCTCCACCCACCAGCAGAAATAAATTTAGAAAAAACAAAAATGTAAATTAGGAGGGCCGCAAGGAGAAAACTCCTGGTGTAGGTTTAGTGTATTGCGTTGAATTACTAGTGAGTAGCTGCAACCAAGTCAGTAATCCCACCGCTAGGCACCAAATGTTGGAACTGGGGTAGCCTGGCCTAGGGCAAGACATGCATTTCAGAGGCACAGTGTTAAGGTTGCAGACCACCCAAAAGTAAAACCACGCAATATCACACAAAAGAAAACGCTACACCAAAAATATGGAAAAATAAGTACCGCTTTATAAAAATAATATACTCTTTGCTTTCAAGATATACAGTTTAGAACATTTCAGGCGACTTTAGAATCAGCAAAAATACTTTTCGAACTGTTAAGCAAATTGCTATTTAAAATACAAGGTTCATCACATTTGTCAGAAAGTCAATAAAGGTACTTCCAAAGTATCAGATTGCCACACTAAACAGAATTAGCAGTACATCTCATTAGCTCTGTGGTGCATTTATCATACTTTGCTTACTCAAATGCAACCCTTATCACAACATTACTTTAACTATTGACAAGATCAGCCCTTATTTTAGCTCGGGTAACCAGTGTCCTTTGAATGAACAACTTTACAATTCTCCTACTTATCTCATCCAAGGTGACATTGGTAACTAGCACTCAATTCAGCTTCCCATAAAACCTGGCCAGGGATTTCTCATGGACGCTGTACTCAAGGGGGCCAGAATCTCAATGTATAGCACCAATTTATGCAGTAGAAGTCACTCCCCCATGTCTCACCCTCCTTACTTGTTACTGGAAGCTGGGATCGTCCTGCTTCAGGTTCGAGGGGGGGACAGCCAACGAAGGGGGTCAGGGATTTATCACTGAAGAGGCCCTCAGAGCTCGGGCCGGCTCCTCAGTGGGGCTCCCAAGCGGAGGCCAACCGGGGCAAATTGCTCAATGCTTCACCAGCCCCTCTCGGGCCTCCCAACACTCCCTCCCTGCTCGCGCCCGATCCGCAGAGTGGCGCTCGAGCAGGAGGGAACCGCAGATCACTCGGCGCTCCCTGGGGACCTGTGGAGCCTTTCCTCAGCGTCGGACCTCCAGAACGCTTCCTCTGCGGGCATGCGCAGTAGCGCTAGGCTGGCGCCGCCTCAGTCTGCACTCGCTCGTAGAGTAGACACTTTACTCCTGGGCCTGCTCACTCCTCTGCCCCTCCTTCCGGGGAAAAACAGCCACAACCAGGCATGCGCGAAGGCGCCAATGAGAAGTGTCTCACCAGGCTTTCCTCAGAACACCGGTTGTCACTCGGCCATACACGGAAGCGCGGAAAGCGCCCCCGGGGTCCCGCTCACGAGAGGAAGCCTCGCAAGGTTCCTCAGCCTCAGTGGATCCCGGGGTGGACCAGACCAATGCGCGAATGGTGCCCTAGGGGTCCCAGTCACAAGCCAGCGCCGATCTCTCCTGGCCACAGCTCACAGCAGATGAGAGGTAACTCTCGATGGGGGTAATTGGATGAAGGGACAGTCAATAAAAACCAGGGCAGTATGGTTTTGAGGGATGAATAAAAGGGTGGGGGCCACCAGCATTAACCCTCCACTGTCTTAGGGGATCAGCAGAGTTCCTTCCACTGGACAGAGGACTGTGCTCCGCAGCACCACAGTCTCCTTCTCCTGTTCACACCCCACTATGTTGAAGCTAGGGGTCAGTCAGGCGCCCAGGGTCTCCCTTAACCAACTACAGCGGGGACAAGACAAGGATCCCAAAGGAGGAGTAGAGAAGTGGATTAGCTAGGCTACTTCCCAGTCTAGGAGGTCAACCCTCACACTAGCCTCTTCCCCACCTTCCAAGATAGCCTATCCTCCAGCTGACTCTCACAGGTAGACAAAATGGCTGCCCCGCATTCCGCCTTTTATAGGCTGCCCTTCAATGGTCCAGCATGGACCAGAAGGTTCTGGAATGCCCTATGTTAAGCTATGGCCAAGTTCTAGGTGCGACAGTTGGGGCAGTTGGTGGCCACCATTTTAGGTGGTGCCAGCTTTCCTGTCAGAACAGGCCTCAGGGCCTGAGGTAAAAGATTATGGGGGGGAAAAAGAACACCTATCCCCTTGGCCAACACCTAAAAAAATAGTAGACAGAAAAATAGTAAGGATATGAGAGACAAAAAGGGGACAAAATAAATAATAATGAGGAGGGACTGCGCAAAAAAAATCCAGACAGGTCTAACAGATGCGTACTCCAAGAATTAACTCAACACCTGGACAATACTAACCTCCTCGACTCCCATCAGCCGGTTTCAGGAAAGGATGTAGCACTGAAACCACAATCCTCAACATAATTGATGATATTCAGAAATCACTGGACTCAGACCAATGATGCCTCCTTATTCTCCTAGACCTATCGGCAGCATTTGATACAGTTGACCACAAACTTCTTCTCAAAGCTCTTGAATAAAGGGCTGGTTTAAACAAGGTAGTCCTTAAATGGTTCCCATTCCTTCTCAACCGCTCCCAGAAAATCAAAATCAGATGCTTTGAATCCGACCTGCAACCAGTCTGGAGGGGAGTCCCCCAAGGATCAGTGCTCTCCCCCTACTCTTTAACATTTACATGGAACCCCTCGCCGCCTTACTCAGGAAAGCTAACATCCCTTTTCACCTATATGCTGACGACACCCAAATCTACCTGGAAATCTCCTCTGCCAAAGACATACAAAGACTCAATGAAACACTAAGAGATGCGCAACGGCTATCAAGCAACCATTTAAAACTGAACCCAGACAAAACCGAACTACTCCTCATCTCGAATAAAGAAGAGAACCCTCAAGTGGTTGAGTGGCTAAAGCAGATCCATGCGCTCAATGGGAACCTCTCCCTGGCCGATTCTGTCAAATCATTAGGCATCACGCTAGACTCAAAACTGGACATGACCAAACACATTAAGATTTCAGCTAAGAGTGCCTTCCTTAATCTGAAGCTACTAAACAAAATAAAACCTTTCCTTCCACCCAACGACCTTAAACAAGCCACTCAAGCATTGGTGCTGTCAAGACTTGACTATGGAAACGCAGTCCTCTCTGGAATTGCGAAAACACACCTTGCTCTGCTAAAAACAACCCTCAATACGGCTGCCAGAATGGTAACGGGATTAAAGAAATTTGACCACATGTCTCCTGCCCTCAAAGAACTCAAGTGGCTACCCATAGAAATGCAGGCGAACTTCAGAACGGCCTGCCTCACCCACAAACCCCTCCACACAGGCAAACCCCAATATCTGGCGTCTAAACTCAAAAAAGCAGGACAGAACAGGAACCTCAGAAGTGCCAATACCTTACTGCTTATCCCGCTAAAACCTCAAACAAAAAAACGCAGCCAGATCCTTCGCCGCCAATGCGCCCAAAATATGGAACTCTATCCCCCCCACATCAGAACTATTCCCTCCTTCGCTAAATTCAAAAGTCAGCTCAAAATCCTTTTCCCCGATCGATCTCCAGCGATCAGATAGGACCTATCGGAGTGCTGAAAATGACACTTTACCTCACCCGGCTGTAGGATAACAAGTCCTTGTAATGGACCCACTCAACATCTTCTTTACTACGACTCCCACCCGGACTGTCTCAATGTTTTGCTATTTGTTCTGCTGCCTTTTGCTCGCTTTATTGTAATATGTTATTCTCGCGCATGTTTTGCTATGCAATTGCTGTGAAGCGCTCGGATACCCTCCGGTCAGGCTAGCGCTATACAAAGCTTCGCCGCCAATGCACCCAAAATATGGAACTCTATCCCCCCCACATCAGAACTATTCCCTCCTTCGCTAAATTAAAAAGTCAGCTGAAAATCCTTTTCCTCGATCGATCTCCAGCGATCAGATAGGACCTATCGGAGTGCTGAAAATGACACTTTACCTCTCCCGGCTGTGGGATAACAAGTACTTGTAATGGACCCACTCAACATCTTCTTTACTACGACTCCCACCTGGACTGTCTCAATGTTTTGCTATTTGTTCTGCTCCCTTTTGCTCGCTTTATTGTAATATGTTATTCGCGCGATTAATTGGAATGTCTGTGCCACATCCACCTAAGGTATTTGGGCACCAAAATTGCATACCTAGGAGATGGATTAGTGCAGAAGATTCACAGGGCTACCTTATACCCATGTTCTTACAAAGCTGGGCCAGCCAAGCTTTACGCGGTCCGGCAAAGGCAGGACAGGCAAAAAGCACATGCGCGTATGACTCTGCATGTTTGGCGCAAGCAAGACATTTGTTGTCTCCAGTGGGAGACCTTTTGGATGTAAAAAACTTCAGGGGCAGACTGCCTGATCTAAATTGGAAGTAAAGTGTTCGATCCAAAGGTTTTTGCATAGTATCCCAGTATGGCTAAAGTATTGGGAATGGTTAATCTGGAGGAAAAGCCAGGAGAGAGAAGTCTGGTCATAGCACCTAAACTCCTCTTGTGCAACCATGTCCCAATACATTTCTTTCAGGCTACTTTTTGTCAGGAACATTTCGTGGAAGGTGAGTCCCACAGGTGTGATAGGCCCATTATGTTGAGCAGGCTTCTCAAATCACATAACCAGCCAATTTTGTGAAAGCGTTCCAAGTTGAGTATGTCCCTTAGGTCCTCTGCGTACACTGCCAATTCCTGCGTGCACCATATTCTGCGCCAGAATACAATTGGCCGTAATCTGGCAAAATCCGCCAGGGCATTCCTACCTAGGTACTTCCTTAGAGGGAGGTGAGTGTACTCTGAGGCAGACTAATGATTGCACGCAGGAATGCATTCTCGGCTGTTCATAGCTGGGTCAAGATATCTAGGCCCTACAGCTCAACCCCGTATAGGACTGAGCTCAGTACTTTGGTGCTATAGATACCGGACATAAGGGCTTTGTCAGGGAAGTTTTAAATTATTTCCTAACAATACCTACTATCTGCCGATGCTTTAACGCTATGACCTCAATGTGTGGCTTCCGCCTCATATCCTTTTGCAGTTTGATGCCCAGATAGACAAAAGCATCAACCTGCTCCAGGTGTAGCCCATCCATCATCATTTTCCATCTAAATGATCTGTTCTAGTTAAATGCCATAAACTTTGTCTTCGCAGTATTGATTTTAAGACCCCCTCAGATGGCAAAACTCTTCAAAACGCGTGAGGGCACGCTGCAATCCACCCGATGTTTTGGAGATTATCAGCGAACATTAAAATGGGAATTTTTCTTCCAGCTAGGGGGCCGTCCTCCGCACCGAACAGGTTAATTATTTTCTTAGTAAGTTATGTCACAGGATTTGTCTCTGTTAAATATATAGCCATTCATATTTAATATTTCTCCATCAAGCAATTGACTTAAACAATAATATATTTTGCACTATCCCCAAATATCTTATAGATTAATTTAATTGACAATACATGTGCTGAATCATTGAAAGAGTCTCAAACTTATATTGTGTATCATTAATCATTGCATTATGTCTCAGCCTACCATTAGTGTAGATAAGTATACCTTTATTTAATGTACGCATTTATTGTCAGGATAACGTCCTCAGTCTTCCGACGAACACCGAATTATCATCAAGTCTTTATTTCTGAACAACAAGGACCGCATTATGACTATAGGCATGTATTTCCTGGGCTTGACACCATAGCCTGGCTATCACCCCTAGGGATAGGCAGTCTCTAGGGACTGTGCTTTCTGTGGCTCTGCTCTCCTATGGTAAAAGGCCAAAGCAGTAACAACCCAGTCAGTATGTATCCATGCAAGAGTACGGAATCAGAGGAGACAGGAAAGTACAGGATCGGAGCTATCACTGACCACCCAAAAAGCCCTGTTCGGCCTGATCTGGAGAGAACCCCATTGTGCCAAGCATTAATTATCAACAAAGAACCATGCGCACTGTCAATAGACCGCTCTTTCAGACTTTTGGGAGCAAAACTCTGGAGTTCCCTTCCCCTGAACATCCGCCGCCTTGACAACTTGTACGCTTTTCACAAGGCAATAAAAACTCACCTGTTCCCACTATTGTAAGCCTCTGGCCTCCCCACCCCCTCCCAGTAGGTTATGCTATGGTTTCTCAGCATAACATATGGTGGTTAAAACTATGGTCTAGAACTGAGGCGAACCTAAACCAAATTATTCTTGATGACTGCATGAAGCTAGATAGAGCCGCAGATATTCCCTGGTTAAGCTATGTTTCTTGGCAGCTTTCAGCACTAGGACAACCAGAGCTATTTAATCAACCAAGAAAGCCGCACCTCATGGAGGTGAAAGTTATAAAAACTCAATTCTTAACTAGGAGAAATCTGGATAGGGAAGCAAATTAATTTAAGAAACCTACATGCAGACATTTTATGAATACAAGTCCTGGGATTTTCGATGAACCTTTTGGGTCTTTTGTTAATAATTTGCATCATCCTTTTCTTTTATCTAGATTTATATTTAATTGTATCCATTGGTTCCTTACTGTACCTACAGGTTTCTCAAAGCAAGGAACCTTACAGCCATGTGCATGTGACACTTTCTGACCAAGATCTGTTGCACTTTATGTTCTTCTGTTGCTTTTATACTGAGCTGCGAGCAAAATATATTCTACCACTTTTAACAAATTGCTATTTTGCACAAGTAAGACCAGTGCTGATTTACCTGCAAGTGTTCTATCCCCACTTATTAGTTATGGGGTTGCAAGTTTTTTATCAGGGGCTATCCGTAAAAGAAAAAACATGGGTTGACAATAGCAATGACTTTGCTCTGTTTGGAAATGTGTTTATTATTATATGGATGAATTGCTCTAAACCACATTCATACCGCAGTTATACATTTTATCTGTTTGTGTCCTTTACAGTGAAATGTACTTTTATGGCCAAAACGTGGCCGAATAAAGTTTTATTGAACTGAACTGAACTTAACTGCCTGCTATTGGGACTATAAGTCCCAGGAGACCTGTTGTCTGCTTGGGCAGGAGGAAGGATCACATCTTCAACCTGCTTTGTAGCCTGTACTGTCTCCTGCAGCACAGGACGCCAAGCGCACGTCTTCATTAGGCCTGTAACTGTTAGTTTAGCTGAGAGTCTGCTCTGCATTTCCCTGTATGCAGGCAGCTGCACAAAGTAACTTCACAGCTGGGAGCCCCTAAAGCAATTGTGAAAGTGACACTGCTCAGAGCTCTGCAGTCACTGACTGTCTGCACAACAAGTTGAGTTCTGTTCAGTTTCTTAAAGCTGGCTCAGTACTGCTCCCGCAGGGGCCTCTCACGAGTGCCCTTACTTATATTTCAGGTTCTTTGCAGCAGTTAGGTCAGTTAAGATAAGGAATTGGAAAGATTGTGAGAGCACAGATTGCAATACTTTGTGAGCTTTTGAAAAATATATTTAGTTTGTCAAATAAATGTAAGTTAGCGTATAGCAGCCAAAGAAGCCTTATATCAGTTTCTGAAAAACACTTTTGTTACGCAACACTGTTGTCTCGAATATGTGCAAACATTAACCGATTTCACGAAAAATTAAACCAAATAGTACAGTTAGGAAAAAGCGCTCTAACGTGGCAAGCACTGGATGCGTCATAGCTCTTTATTTTCGTACGGCAGGCTGGTACTACGGTTGTTTGGGTAAGATGTAGCATTATAAGTCTAGTTAGCTGTGTAAATAGAGATATTTAAAAATAAAAATCTGTTGCAATTCCAGGTGGTAAAAATATAAAATATGGAAATTAGTTTTAAATGGTTGACAGAAATGTATGCGTCCAGGATGTGCATCTGTCAGTGACATACAGTCACAGGGAGAGTTTAAAGTGCACATGCGATTGAAATTAAGAAATAAACAAAGAATGTTGAGCAAAGTATTTAAAGTACGCGTCTGGATGTGCATCTGCTAAGGGCATAGTTAGAAGGCAAGTTTAAAATATATACGTGAATATCATAAAAAAAATATTGAATGAAGTATTAAAAAGAGGGAAAAAAAGCCTCCGGTAACGAAATACATTCACAAAGAGTATGCCTGTGAGGCTAAAAGTGTTTGTAAGCAGACATCAACGGAGCAGGGAAAAGTAGATCCTACAACCCAAACAGTGGAAGTACACACAAGTACTGTAGCATGCTTTAGAGAAGGCAAAAATTAACAGAAGACAACATGGCAGAATGCGCTGACCAATGAACAGAAACATACATATCGTCAGACCTGATTCTGGTGGGATACTCATGATTTTTATGCAAAAAATGCCTTTCTTTTGTGTGTCACAAATACCCTACTAAAAGCCCACCTGTAGGTTCATCACTGGATGTAAGGCTGTGACCGAATTATACCAGGTGATACAAATGTAGAACATGGGAGGAAACATAGAGCAAACAATTCACTGAGGAGAGATGGGAAAAGCTACGGGGCTACCCACAACTGATCTCAAGAAATGCCATGTGCAAATGCTAGTTTTTTATCTATCTGCATCAGAAGTGTCTTTGGCTGCGCCAGTGACGTCGGGTGACTCTGGTCAGTGGTGGCGGAGATAGTGTCACTCATAGTCGTTGAAATGTCACTCATAATTACACTGAAAATATGAAAATGTCATACATTGCAATCTGAAACCTTGGTAGCTATGTATGGATAGTCTTTTAAAAGCAAATAACAGATACGGCACACGTTTACATGAAGATGGATGAATGCTGGCTCGCTCTCAGGTACTTACTTCTACAATGGAACATTGTTGCTGCTGCAACAGGCAGACCCCCTGCATGGTCAGCCTGCAACAACTCGTCGTGGACTCCCGGGCCTGTGGTGCTCCCAACACCACCCCTGCATGATTCATGGTCATGTGCCACTGTACATACACTGGTTGTGACAGTACTCACTTTAACACAACCTGAAGGAGGGAGAGGTGACATCTCTACTCTGATCACGTGCTCAGTGAGAAAAAACTGCCCTCACTCACAAAATTGTGACGTACTTCTTCATTGGACTTGCTTACTAACACACTGCGCAGACCAACGCCTGGGGTGGAGCAAAGGGGAGGGGAGGATGTAGAGTTAAGGGTAGAGCGGTCGACCTCGGACCTGGGAAACCGGCTTCAAGTCTCGGCAACTGACGCTCCACATCCTGTGATTCTGGGCAAATCACTTAATCTCCCCATGCCTAACAGAAAAAAAGCAAAAAATTAATGTGTTCATCTGTAACAAAACTGGTGCTTATGTAAAGTGCTCTGATACCCGACTCCTCTGGTCTAGTTTGCGCTATGTAAAACTCTAAAGAAGAAAATAAAACAATGACAATATGTGATCACTGGAGAAAAGTGCAGCTACTGAAAGTTAAAACTAGCTTGGATGTGTACCCACGCAAAACTTTATTCCTGGGTCATCTGGCTAGTTTTTAAAACGTGAAGGATGGTGGTGACAGGAGAAGATTAAGATTCCTTCACCCCTCTGTGGTGGTGGACCTCAACAAGTCCTACCAGTGCTAGGGGTTCGCCCTTCTCTGCACAAGTCCTCAGACCAATAGGATAGAAGTTGGCACTTAAACTGGAATATAAAATACAAAATGTATTAACCTCATGAGGTGGAACTACATTCATACAACACCCTTCGATAGTGTATGAAGTAGCACACTGAACCGAAGGAGCGTAGTCCTTTTATACCCACACAGGGGCTCAAAAGAAGGCGGTACAAGTACAAGAAGAAGGTTTTAGGTACATATAAGGTCATACAGAAAATGTATAGTCAACAAGTGGGAGGAGCTAACAGTTGATAATTCTAGTAAACACATCCTGACAGTTACAGACTAGAGGCAGCCGCATGGACAGCTGCAAGCTCAAATGAGCATGTGCAAAGTGGAAGAAGCTAAATATAGTTTGTTCCTCTGCAGAATACAAGAGCAAACAACAGTAAGGTAGGACAGAGCACATGGTGCGCACGTGGTAGCACATGGTAGACAAGATGGCTGCCAGAATATAAGATGGCTTCTGCTAAATGCAAACCCCGATCGCTGCCAATTTACAACAGACAACCCTTTTAGCCTTAGCTGAAGACATTCGTTCATCTAGGGTAATCTAAATATGCATCCTGTATATTGATGTTCATCACATTTCAGTGACCTCTTTATTCAGCATTTGTTGGGCTTTTATTTCTGCAACATTTCTCCTAGCAGGTGTACAAGCAGTGATGCAAATGGGGCAAAGCATTGGACCACACTGTATACATATACAGCATGTAAATAATATCACCAGTATTATACATAGGATAGTCAGTAGCTTCCAGCCCCAAGTTACAAAGAGTGTCCACATCCAACTTGAAAAAGTCCAGGTGCCACTCTCTGGGTGAATCTCTGCAGCAATCTTATGCAGTTTAGAGATTGCATTAAGCACTGAAGGTGAGTGATTCGGGATGTAGACACAACAGCTGCTGCTGATGATGCGACATGCACCACCTCGATCAGCTATAATCACGTCAAGAACCATACGATTTTGGAGTGCTACAATTCTCGCAACTTGCAGCTCTTCTGTAATGTTCCCAAGTGCCATAGCTGTCTGATTGGTAACAGCTTCTACAACACGAGTCAATCGTCTTATCTTTCTACTGCTTAATGCAGCACCCACAAAGAAAAACAAGCCTAAATTGAAATCAACATATTGTTGCAAAGCGGTGTCAGTTTGGTCAACCTCATCAATACTTATTGTCCTCTTATTTCTGTTCTTGGAAATATCATTGTACAGCTTGAAGTCTCGATGATACAATGCAGGTGCCAGAAACACAGGGGGCAACAGAAAGGATACATAACATACTCCTGACCATCCAACAGGTAGTTGGTAATATCCCTTGTTACCGCAGACAAAATAGGTATTATGTGAGGATGTGAAACGGCTGTTATTGGCACCTTCAATAGTCAAAACCACAGTACACTCACTTCTTTCCACAGGAATTCTCCCAATTCTACTTATACACAAGTCTGCTTTAGCTCTGGTCACAGAAATCACAAAAGGTCCATTGTTCTTTATAGTTCTCGTATTTGTGAAAACATATGGTGCAGAAATATTGTCAGGTTGGTTCTCCTCCCATTCCCATTTAGTCCCTTTAGCTTGAGGGTAACTATTTTCTTCGGGATAACACACTTTATTGAGGTGATAATGAATCCGTCCTACTGTTATCCTTGTGAAATTAGCTCTTTCAGTAGCAAACAAAAGCGTAAACCAAGCTTGGCAAGAACCATTGTTGGACCCTGCCTCGTGGCGTGGTCCGCGCCTATCCCGCCACGCCCTGCGAGCTTAGCCTGCACCCGAAGCCTGGTCGTCTCACCCCCGATAAGCCCGAGCCCCCCCGTAAACCACGACCAGGCCCGCCTGTCCCCGTCCCGCTCCCGGCTCCGAGCGCCTAACCTGGCATGCCCCACAAGGCCCGGCAGCCATTTTCCCGTCCCGAGATCCCTGTCTCCCTGGGCCTAGCGTGACCCCGGCCCCAGCGAAACCCAGACTCCGAAGGCACGCCAGTCCCGGCTGGGGGGTAAAGGGCTCCCCGAGTGTGATAACCCAGGCAGTTTCGATCGCACCTTTGGCCCCCCTGAGTGCTGGCTCCAGGACCTGCTGGGCGTCTGGGAATTCCCGGACCCATTTCTCAAAGGATCAAAGAGCCAACCGCCGGACCTCGCCGACGACCAGCCCCCAGGGCTTGAGACATCCGCCTGCGAGGGTCCGGACATCAAAGGACCCCTGGACGATATCTGGGCCCGCCCGACAACTAGCGGGCAGTTGTATCTTGGGCCTGAAGCCTGCTGATCTGATCACGGCTGACCCTAAGAAGGACTCATCTGGAACATCGGAGCCCTGCTGACGCTGTCGCGGCTCAAGCTGAACTGTAACCATCGGAGCCCTGCTGACGCTGTCGCGGCTCAAGCTGAACTGTAACCATCGGAGCCCTGCTGACGCTGTCGCGGCTCAAGCTGAACTGTAACCATCGGAGCCCTGCTGACGCTGTGGCGGCTCAAGCTGATCTTGTAACCATCGGAGCCCTGCTGACGCTGTCGCGGCTCAAGCTGAACTATAACCATCGGAGCCCTGCTGACGCTGTCGCGGCTCGAGCTGAACTATAACCATCGGAGCCCTGCTGACGCTGTCGCGGCTCCTCCCGAACTTCTCCAGGTAAAGCCCTGCTGACCTCGTCGCGGCTCAAGGAGTACTCTGGTCCGGCTGGACCACCGAGACCACCATCACGACCGAGCCGACTCGACGTAAGTGAAGCAGCCAGTACGACCACCATCTTCCGTATCCCCCGGCTCGAGGATTGAGAGCTGTGCGCTGGATACGCCTCGTACCAGCCCTGAAACTAAAAGACTGTCCCGCTTCCCCCTTTCTGAACCCTCCAAGACCTTGTGGTCCTTCGATCACTGTGTAAATAAGAGTGCTTCCTTCTTTTATCCCTCATATAAAGAACTTATTACTAGAATCCAACGTCGTGGTGTCTGTTCGTAGGTGTGGTGTGTGCTCCGTGTGTACGATCCTAGGCTCGAAGCCCTCCCCGGTGAGGACCTCCCAATAAGACTCAGCAGGATCTGTAGGAGAGGTGGGTCTTGGGGTGGCCGGGTGAGCATAACCTGGCTCTCGGAGACTGCCCCTTCTAACATTGGTGGCAGCGTCGCGATAAGAACCTACGTCTAGGGATCGTACGGTACTGACACACTACCCGAACAAAGAAAAACAACCATGAGCATCACGGAAGACGAGACTACCTTCCGGGTGGAGCTCCTGAAGGACTATACGCACCGGCAAATGAAGCAATTCTGCAAAGATCTCCACATCCCGACAACGGGATTAAACACCAAAGAAGACTTTCATCAAGCCCTGACCACCTGGGTGGAGGCCGGTGCACAACCTCCCCCGCCGACAGAAGACGGTGGAGAGGGAGCACCCCTGACCGAAACCCACGCCCCAGAACAAGAAAGAGCAGAGTCCCCGACGCGGACTCACAGCATGGAGAGAGGTCTGTCTCGAGAGGAGATGACCGACCGAGAACGCAACCGAAACCACGAGCTGGAACTAGCCCGTCTGAAAATGGAAGGACAACTCAAACTGGCCGAGAAAAAGCTAGCCATCGAGCAGCTGCGGCTGCAGGGAGAACTGGAGGAGAAGAAGCTCCAGAGAGAACTGGAGGAGAAGAAACTCCAGAGAGAACTCGAAGGTAAAAGACTCCAGCTGGAGCACGAGCGCAGCATGAAGGAGATCGAACTAAAGGCCCGGACCGAAGACAACAGAACATCGGCAACCCGAGAGTCCGTTCCCCCGGTGGAACCCAAGGTCCATATTCCCATGGATGTGGTCAAAGAATATTATAAGAACGATGATATCCAGCAATGGTTCAAGGCCTACGAGGTCGCCATGACCTCTCACCGAGTTCCGCAGAAAGATTGGGGAGCCGGGCTGTGGGGTCGATTCTTGAGTGAAGGTAAAGACACCCTACTCGACCTACCATCTGCCGAACAGACCTCCTACAGCCACATGAAAGAAGCCCTCCTCATATGGTACGGTCTCACCCGTGAAATGTACCGCCAACGCTTCAGAGAATGCAAGAAGATCCCCGGCACCACATGGGTAGAATATGTCAACTTCTACAGTCGGGCCCTGAAAGGGTGGATCAAGGGCAGCAAGGTGTCCACCTTCGAGGGGCTTATTGACCTTATTGCCTACGAACATTTGTCTCTGAACTGCTTTGTGGAACTCCGACAGCACCTCCTGGACAGCAAGTTGGCTGACCCCCGGAAGCTGGCCGTCGAGGCCGATCGCTGGGTGAGCACCAGAGTACCCCGGGGGCCCGGGGGAGACTCTGGCCGAAACGAACAAGGACCATCCCGCCCGAGGGGAGGGGGGGGTCAGAATAGACAGAGGGGATCCCAGATAGGGTCCCCACGCAGCCCCCCCAGAAACCAGCCCGGCACCTCACCTCCCACAGCGCGCGCAGGGTTCCCCCCAGCCAAGCCAGGGCCCCGAGTCAGCCAAGCCTGCTTCCATTGCCAGCAACCAGGGCACTATGCCAATGACCCCCGCTGCCCTTTATTTAAGAGGCCTGCCGCTGCAGGGCCCCCAATGCGCCACATCACCTCAGTAGCCCTAGAAGAAGAGAGGGAAGAGGAGTTCGAGGGAGCTGACCCCGGAGCTATGATGTTAGTCTCCCTGGGTGATAGGGAGATGGTCCCAGGAGCCCCCCTACCCGACAACACCGAGAAATACCGACAGCAGGTGACTGTCAATGGCCACCACATAGGGGCGCTCCGGGACACCGGGGCCAGTATCACCGCAGTCAAACGCCACCTAGTCACCGAAGCCCAGATTGTTCCCCACATCTCCAGCAGGGTGATCGCAGCTGATAACTCCGTCCGCACCTGCCGGATAGCCCAAGTCCCGTTCGAATGGGGGGGCGTCTCCGGAGAGTTACGAGTGGCGGTCAGCTCAGACATGCCCGTAGACTGCCTGCTCGGCAACGACCTAGAGAGCTCCCCATGGCAGCGGGTTGAGAAGAGGACCCACCTGGAGATAGTGGGCCTGCCCGAATGGGCCTGTGTGAACACCCGGTCGATGACCGCCCGAGGGGCAACTCCAGAGGCAGCACCGGCTACCCCCGAGGACCCCGAGGTCCCTGAATCCTCTGAGACCCCTGCGCTGTTCCCTGGGGAGTGCTTCCCCCCCGACGCAGGTCCCCTCGGTCCTGGCATTGGACGACCTTCCTGAGCTGGCCCAGTGGCGCCAGGAAGGAGGACCGTCCCGAGAAGAATTCTGCCTAGAGCAGACCTCCTGTCCATCCTTGGTCGGGCCGCGGCAGCAGGCCGCCGCCCAGGCCGCCGGTGACCAGTCCGGCTCCCACTTTGTCTATTGGGAAAACGGCCTCTTGTACAGCGAACAAAAGTCGGCCGAGCTAAGGTCGGCCCGAGTGCTGGTAGTACCCCTACGCTTCCGCGGCTTCCTCCTGAACCTGGCCTATGATGTGCCCCTGGCGGGACACTTGGGTCAAGACAAAACGTATCACCGCCTAGTCACACACTTCTACTGGCCGGGCATGCGCTCTGATGTGGAGGCCCACTGCAAGTCCTGCCCCACGTGTCAGTCTAGTGGAAAGAGCGGCGGGAGGCGCAAGGCCCCCTCCAACCCTTCCCCGTGGTCAGTACCCCCTTTGAAAGGGTGGGAATCGACATCGTGGGCCCCCTCGACCCCCGGACCTCCTTGGGCCACCACTTTATCCTTGTCCTGGTGGACCATGCCACCCGCTACCCCGAAGCCATTACCCTCCGAACGGTGACGGCCCCCGTAGTGGGGCGGGCCCTCATGGGGATCTTCTCTCGGGCGAGAAGTCGTCAGCGACCGAAGGGACCAACTTCATCTCGAAATACATGAAGTCCCTCTGGCAACAATGTGGGGTGACGTACAAATTCACCACCCCATATCACCCCCAGTGTAACGGTCTGGTGGAGAGATTCAACCGGACCCTCAAGGGAATGATCATGGGTCTCGAAGAGCCCCTGAGGCGTAAGTGGGACGTCCTCCTTCCCTGTCTCCTCTTCGCATACCGCGAAGTCCCCCAGAAGTCCCTGGGGTTCAGCCCCTTCGAGCTCCTCTACGGGCACCCCGTCAGGGGACCCCCTTAGCCTGGTCAAGGAAGGTTGGGAGATGGCGGCCCCAGAGCCCCCTCCGGATGTGTTTCGATACATCCTGGCCCTCCGGAACCAGACTAGTAAGTTCCGAGAACTGGCCGAGGCCAACCTCGAGGCCAGTCAGGAAGAGATGAAACGGTGGTATGATCAGAATGCCACTCTGGTCGAGTTTCAACCCGGACAGCAGGTCTGGGTGATGGCCCCCGTGGAACCCTGTGCCCTGCAAGACAAGTGGACAGGGCCCTTCAAGGTGGTAGAGCGCAAAAGTCAGGTGACCTACCTCATCGATGTAGAGTCCCCCAGGAACCCCTTGCGGGTCCTTCACGTGAACCGCCTCAAGCCCCACTTCGCCCGGTCCGAGTTGAGCTTACTCCTCGCCACGGACGACGGGGAAGAAGAAGAAACGGAGCCTCTCCCCGATCTCCTGTGTACCAGTGAGAAAGACAGCTCCGTAGAGAGAGTGAGTCTCTCCTCCTCCCTCTCTCCCGAGCAGCGCGAAGATTGTCGCCAGTTACTGGGACAGTTCTCGGACCTCTTCTCCCTCACCCCCGGCGTCACCAGCTGGTGCGTCCACAACATGGACACCGGGGACAGTCCCCCGGTACGGCACAGAGCCTACCGCGTCCCTGACCGAGTCTGGGCCTGCATCAAGGCCGAGGTATCAAAGATGCTAGCTCTCGGGGTGGTCGAAGCCTCTGACAGCCCATGGGCTAGCCCCGTGGTCCTGGTTCCGAAGGCAGCCGCTCCCGGTGCTGTTCCCGAGCTGAAGTTCGGCGTCGACTACCGCGGGCTCAACGCAGTCACCAGAACCGACGCTCATCCCATCCCCCGAGCAGACGAACTTATTGATCGCCTCGGGGCTGCTCGCTTCCTCAGTACCTTCGACCGGACCAGCCGATACTGGCAGATCGCCCTCACCGAAGGGGCCCGAGAGAGGTCCGCCTTTTCCACCCCGGATGGTCACTACCATTTCCGAGTGATGCCTTTCGGAATGAAGAACGCCCCCGCCACCTTCCAGAGGCTGGTAAACCAGGTACTGACTGGGTTGGAAGAGTTCAGCGCTGCATATCTGGACGATATCGCAGTCTACAGTTCCCACTGGCCCGAGCACCTCCAGCACCTCTGGGCGGTGCTGACCGCCCTGAGAAGGGCTGGTCTCACCATTAAGGCAAGCAAGTGCCAGATCGGACAAGGGTCCGTAATCTACCTCGGGCACCAGGTCGGAAGCGGCCTCGTAGCCCCCCTCCAGCCCAAGATCGATGCAATCGTGGCCTGGGAGGCCCCCACAACCCAGACGGAAGTGCGGGCGTTCCTAGGACTCACGGGGTACTACCGGAGATTTATCAAAGGGTACGGCAGCATTGTGACCCCCCTCACGGAGTTAACATCCAAAAATCAGCCGAAAAAGGTCAGCTGGACCCCGCCTGCCAAGAGGCGTTCGAAACCTTGAAGGAGGCCATGTGTACGGCCCCAGTCCTACAAGCCCCCGACTACTCCCGAGAGTTTGTAGTCCAGACGGACGCTTCCGAGCATGGCATCGGAGCAGTTCTGTCGCAGGTGAACGAGAACGGCCTGGATCAGCCAGTGGCGTTCATTAGCCGGAGGCTACTCCCTCGAGAACAAAGGTGGAGCACCATCGAGCGGAGAGGCCTTCGCGGTGGTTTGGGCCCTGAAGAAGCTGAGGCCCTACCTGTTCGGTACTCACTTCCGGGTTCAAACCGACCACCGACCTCTCCGATGGCTAATGCAGATGAGAGGGGAGAATCCCAAAATTTGTAACCATCGGAGCCCTGCTGACGCTGTCGCGGCTCAAGCTGAACTATAACCATCGGAGCCCTGCTGACGCTGTCGCGGCTCAAGCTGAACTGTAACCATCGGAGCCCTGCTGACGCTGTCGCTGTTGCGGCTCAAGCTGAACTGTAACCATCGGAGCCCTGCTGACGCTGTCGCGGCTCAAGCTGATCTTGTAACCATCGGAGCCCTGCTGACGCTGTCGCGGCTCAAGCTGAACTATAACCATCGGAGCCCTGCTGACGCTGTCGCGGCTCAAGCTGAACTATAACCATCGGAGCCCTGCTGACGCTATTACGGCTCCTCCCGAACTTCTCCAGGTCAAGCCCTGCTGACCTCGTCGCGGCTCGATGAGTACTCTGGTCCGGCTGGACCATCGAGACCACCATCACGACCGAGCCGACTCGACGTAAGTGAAGCAGCCAGTACGACCACCATCTTCCATATCCCCTGGCTCGAGGATTGAGAGCTGTGCTCTGGATACGCCTCGTACCAGCCCTGAAACTAAAAGACTGTCCCGCTTCCCCCTTTCCGAATCCTCCAAGACCTTGTGGTCCTTCGATCACTGTGTAAATAAGAGTGCTTCCTTCTTTTATCCCTCATATAAAGAACTTATTACTAGAATCCAACGGCGTGGTGTCTGTTCATAGGTGTGGTGTGTGCTCCGTGTGTACGATCCTAGGCTCGAAGCCCTCCCCGGTGAGGACCTCCCAATAAGACTCGGCAGGATCTGTAGGAGAGGTGGGTCTTGGGGTGGCCGGGTGAGCATAACCTGGCTCTCGGAGACTGCCCCTTCTAACAACCATTGTGTGAGAAAGGAAGAGGAATAAAAGGTGTTCCTCCTTTCTTTTGGTGAGCAGGTATCATCCCACACACCCAACAGTCGGTAGTATTTGTGGCATTGTGAGTGTGATGCAGCATCTGAATGAACGTGTTGTTCAGGTAGGATTGTCGATGCTTCTGCTCATGGTAGGGAAGCGTTAATTAATGATGCTCAACTGGTACTGGAGTAGTGGCGATCAAAAGCTGTTGAGCAGGAGCCACTTTGTCAACAAACCAGGGTATTACTGCGATAGCCACCATAGCAACAACAAATCCTACAGCACAAATGGTCTTAGCAACAGTTGATCTCTCTGAAGACATGATCAGTTTGTCGTTTAAACAATCGTTGGAGCTCATTGCCCTGGGCAGCCGTTGATTTCTTCACCGAGGGTCAAGACGGGTGTCACTACATAGGACTGATCCCCCCCTTGCCACATCGGCACTCCATTTCACCAACCCAGGATGGTAGCTCAACCAGTCTTTTTCAACAAAGCAGACTCTTTCCTCGGTCTCAATTGGTACCAGGATACTCCAGCAATCATGTGGTCCGGGAAGACTTCCTCAGATTCGTCAGGTGAGATAGCATGGCCTTTCTCCATTTCCAGAATCTCTCGATGGTCGGTCAGCACAGCAGGTTCCACCAAGGTAGGCGACACTTGTTTACAGTGAGTGCTATGGACCCAGTTCATGCTGTTTGTCACTCAAACCGCTGTCCTTGTCGCTAGGAGCACTTGCCCCGGTCCTCGCCACCTCGGCTCCAAGCTGTTCGACCTCTCGAAGACCTTGACCATCACATGGTCACTGAGCCGGATTCGTGGGCCTAACCTGTAGATCTGTCAGGAAGAGCTTCTCGAACCTGTTGATGGATAGAGATCAAACTGTCAGTTAACTGTGCCAAATAATCATTCATCAGAACACATGGTGCATCATGTATGGGGTGTGGTTTAGGAACTCCCAAATGTTCATCGGTCTCCCAAATACCACTTCATATGGTGTAAGCCCAGATCATGACCGGGACCAGGGTTCTTCTTCCCCCTTGGGGCTTTGCAATTTATAAACTGATGTGATTAAATCTTGCCATTGGCAATCACAGAGCATTGGGTAATAAATCAAATTACCAATCGCAAACTGGTTTAATAATTTGTGTTCTAGTAATTTTTGTAAAATTTCAGTGTATGCAGTCTACAATACACTTTCCTCTCTTTCGGGGACCCCTCTCATATATGTATCATTTAGCGCCCAGGTCCCCGTGACTGCATGGGTTCAACCCCCTTTTGTAACGCCCAGATCATGAATGTGGCACCGATCTTATGGACAACAATGCCAAGGGTAGTGCATCAGACCATTTCAAAGATGTGGAAGACAGTATTTTCGCTAATTTCAATTTCAAAGAAGCGTTATATCTTTCCACTAATCCTGCTGATTGTGGGTGGAAAACTGCATGGAATTTCTGTTTGATCCCTAATCCTTTCAGGACATACTCAACAACTTGCCCAATAAAATGAGGTCCATTGTCACTCCACAAAAGTTTGCAAACACCATATCTAGGGAAAAACTCCTTTAAAAGCACGTTCGATGTGGTGAGAGCTGTACTATCCTTTGTAGGGTATGCCTCTATCCATTTACTGAAGGCACATACCACCACTAGAACATACTTTAAATTGTTACAGCGTTCAAGCTGGATATAATGAATTTGCAAAACTTCAAAAGGTGCAGTTGGTGTAGCAAACCATCCTGTAGGAGTCTGTGTCCCTTTTCCAGGATTGTACTGCCAACAGATCAAACAAGACTGTACTACTCTCTTAGCTGTGCTGTTAATTTCTGGATGCTCCCAAACTTGCATAAGCAATTTCGTTATCGCTAGAGCTCCAACATGTGCCAGCGCATGTGCCATTTGAACCACAGGCTGTAAATAGGCTATAGGCAGTTTCCATGTATCCATCTCTTTGTTTCGCCAACAACCCTCTTTAGACCATTGCTCAAGCTCTTCCGCAGAGGCAGATCTCTTTATATCTAATACTTCTTGTCTAGCATCATGCCAATGCTCAGCTTGTGACTTCACTACGTACATAGATGTAGTACTTCGTTGCATTGCAGTCTCATGCGCTAGGCGATCTGCAAAGGCATTGACTTGTCCTGTCATATCAGTCACTTTCTTGTGTGCACTACACTTCACAATAGCTATTTTCTTTGGATATGTCAGTGCAGTCAAAAGGTTATGCACTAATTCTCAGTGCATTTTCTGCATCCCGTGGGATGTAAGAAAGCCTCTTTCCTTCCAAAGTAGACCAAAATCATGGGCCACTCCAAAAGCATAGCAGCTGTCTGTATAGATGTTCACACGCAGGTCAGTGCTAAGTTCACACGCTCGTGTCAAAGCTATTAGCTCAGCTGCTTGAGCTGACTTCTGTGGTATACGAGCTGTCTCCACTACTGTCTGAAGTGTCGTAATTGCATATGCAGCTGAAGTCGTGCCATCTGGTAACTTCAAACAAGACCCATCAACCCACGGTTCCCCATCTACATCTGAAAGGGGCGTATCTTGCAAATCAATGCAACCCTTTGTCTGTTCTTCAGTAAGGAATATACAATCGTGAGATTCCTGTGACTGAGTCAGAATCACTGGATATGGTAACAAAGTAGCTGGGTTCAGAGTCGCACACCTCTTCAAGGTAATGTGAGGGGCTAACAGTGTCAATTCATATCCTGACAAACGAGCACTAGGTAAGTGTTGCATTTTAATCTGATTCAAAAGGGCATCGACCGCATGGGATACTAGCACCAACAGTTTATGTGACAAAACAATCCCTTCACTCTGACGTATGGACACAGCTGCTGCTGCAACTGAATGGAAGCACCCAGGCAATGCACGAGCAACAGGATCAAGAACCGCTGAAAAATATGCACAGGGACGCTGCTTGTCACTATGTGGCTGTACTAAAACTGACAATGCACACCCATCTTTCTCATGTACATAGAGTGCAAAAGCCTTTGTGTGATCTGGAGTGCCTAATACTGGTACAGAACAAAGAGCTTGTCGTAACTGACGAAAAGCATCCTGGCATTGATCTGTTCATGGAAGGGGTATTGGAGTGTCTTTAATCAAAAGCGCTAGCAGGGATTTAACAATGTGCGAAATACCTAATATCCATTGCCTGCAAAACGAAGTAAGACCAATGAATGCACGGACATCTTTCTGAGTAGAAGGTACTGGTGTGTCTAAAATTGCTTGAATGCGATCTGGTGTAAGTGCACGTCCCTCCTTAGACAGAAGGTGACCAAAGTAGGTTACCTGCGGTCTACAATACTGCAATTTCTTCCGTGACACTTTGTGATGATGTGTAGCAAGAAAAGAAAGTAAAGACAAAGTACATTTTTCACACTGTTCAGGCATATCGGCTGCCAACAAGATATCAACGACATATTGTATGAGAGCCACTCCTTTAGGCAAAGTGAAAGAATCAAGGTATATTTTCAATGCTTGACTGTAAATGCTAGGACTCTCAGTGTACCCTTGAGGAATTCTACAAAATCTGTACAATCGATTATTCAAAGTGAAACCAAAAAAATATCGGCTATCAGGATGAATAGGAATTGAGAAGAAAGCATTCTTAAGGTCTTTCACAGAAAAAGTAGTTGCTGTCAGAGGAACTAAGGTAAGCAGTGTTGTTATGTCAGAAACCACAGGGTATTGCGGTACTACAATCTTGTTAACTTCACGCAAATCAATGATGAATCTGTAAATCCTAGTATCAGTGTCTTTCTTCAAAATATGAAGAATAGGACTGTTGCAAATGCTGTAAGGAACTTCTTCCACAACCCCCACTTTAATCAAATCATGGACAATCATGGAACACAAGGTTGTTAGTAAGCAAGCCCAATGATGAAGCATACCACAATTTTGTGAGTGAGGACAGTTTTTTCTTTGTGTGTGTTGCAGTGACAGTTCTCACTCTGGCAGGGGGCAGTCCGCTGACTCGGACTGGCATCTGCTCTATTGCTGGTGGGATCTTCCTGTGCGTGACATGGTAACTCACAGAATCCATACCGATGGGCTGGTGAGCATACGGCAATGCTGACCAGCTTCACCAAAATGGCAAGTCAGGCGTGGCCAACTCTGGGTCCGGGAACCGATCCTCATCCACAATGGCGTGGTGCGAGCGGCGAAGAGGACTTGTGCTACCATTAAATTTGCCCAACACACTGACAAGTGTCAGCGAACCCTTCCTGAAATGTCTCGCACCGCTGCGGGTAGCGTGGACCGGCAGCACTGCAGGACTAACCCCGTGACTCACCCCCCCCACTTATTAAAATGTCTCAAGGCTTCACAATTATATTTTAAGTATCTAAGTAGCCAAGTCATTGGGTAGTGACTCCTCAATGATGCCGTGTCGTATCGGCCCGTGGTGTGTCCAGTCCTAATACATTGTAACAAAGGCGAGAGTTGCAAGGAGCAGATCATGAGCACGCCCCTGAAACCTACCTGGAACAGCGCGCAACACACATTGCCACTCAGTTATGGTGCATTATACCAGCTAAGGAGGCGCTATAACGCGTGACTTCGCATTTCAGTGAGGTGATGGGGACCACCAAACTGAAATGCGTTAGTCTAATGCCTGATGCGTGGTACGTGGCAGGGCTGGCCATACTGATGCAACTAAACTGAGGCCTTGGGCGTGTGGCGCGGCTCGGAATCTCAGTTGTAATGAATGATGTGGAGAAGTGTGGCTCACCAATTAGAGAGGCAGACCCTGAGGCAGAGGTCTGGTCCGGGACCAGGGTTCAATTCCCGACGCGGCAGTGTCTTGGGCTCAATGTCCACGGACTCGATAATTCTCGCCTAGGTGCCTACTCTAATCATGGGTCCCACTCTGCAACTCTGGGCAATAGCTTGCTTAATCTCCACAACGGCCCCGAAAGGCCTAGGATGCCTGGCCTCACCTTGGAGGTGCCCAGTAAGGGGGCATCTCACAGGGAAAGCCAGGAAGGGTTCCACAGCGGTATACAGCGCCAAGATACCTTTCAGGTGATAGTGCGCTTTACAAGTATACACACATTTACATTTACATTTACAATGATTTATATTTTGCTTCTGTGAGTTGTCAGTGAGTGTGTTTTGAAATACAGCAGCCTGCCAGGCTGTGACCTAGACTACTGTTAGCTGACTATAATTATGAAGGGGGAGGCAGCGGAAATCTGTGTTTGGCCCTCTCACGTCCTACAAGAGTGGACCCGGATCCTGCATTGGACAAATAGATCCGCCTGGCCAGTGATGTTTCTCTTTTGCCTCGATTGATTGCCAGCAAAAAGCCCAGTGGGTGTACTAAGGCTGGTGAAAGCTGGAATGACTAATTGCTTTTCTTCGGGTGTAACGTTGTTTGAGCTCCCCGTCTTTTTGTGCCTGTAGAACACCGGCCCGTCTTCCCAACAGGTATCCGAGGCTGTGGCAACATGTCCCTAGTTCAATTTATTATCTGCCCGGCCCCTGGAATTGTTGCTGTCTCCTTGCAACACTAGTACTTTGAAGCTGATGACATCCACCAGTTCAGAGAGCTCCTCTCACGTCCAGCGTGCCTCCTGATTCGAGACAGAAATCACAGCAGTCCGCATATATCCTTATGAATTACACCATTTGTGCTGCATGTGTAATACAGAAATAGACAAACAGATTTAGCTCCATTAGTCGATATCACAGAAATAGCTTTACACCATGGCATTTATGGCGAACATTAATGGTGAAACCATAGTTGGCCTAACGGTAAGGGCGGTCGACCTCGAATCTGGGGAACTGGGTTCGACGCTCGGCAATGACGCTGAACATCCTATAATTCTGGGCAAATTACGTAATCTCCCCGTGCCTAACAAAAATGATAAATGTGTCCTCATGTAACGCAACTGGTGCAATGGAAGGCGCTCTGATACCCGATAACGGGTCAAGTTCGCGCTATATAAAACTCAGTAAAAAATTGTAAAAAAGCAGCTATTGCTTATAAATGGTTTTAGGAGTGTTTTAGATATTTTAACTGGTTGCAGCAGTTAACAGTAGTGTGGTGCCTCTGACTTTACAAGGGCACTAGGTTAGTGCCCTTGCATTTCTGGTGCTTTGCAGCCCTTAACGTTTTAGTTTCTTGTTGCTCGAGTGGGTGTCATTTCTGATATTTATATGTTTTCCTCTTCTTCTTCACTTAATTATGCTGGCCAGAAAGTGTCACTCGTTGTCATTGAAATGTCACTCATAGCAATCTGAAACCTTGGCAGCTATGATAAGGAATAACCCTAAAACACAGGAAGATTAGAAAAAATATGTTCTTTTAATTTCCACTTTGGACATATGACTTATGCCACACTGTATTTGGTCTGGTTTATGAAATTGCATGGTATTTTTCTCTATTAACTTTGCTATGTACCATGATGTCCATCTGAAAAACCCAAAAAATGAAAGCGTTAAAAAAATAAAATGAAAAATTAATAAGCTATCTAGTTTAATTGCACCACTAACACATATTCTCATATATTTAATGAAATATAAACTGTCACTTCCAGTTGACAACTTTCTGTAAATACTCTTGTTTTGAAGATGCCAATGTTAAGTGAAGCTGTAAATACTTTCTGAGACATCTAAAAACCCAGGCATTTCCTGTCACAAAATGCTTGTTTGTGTATATTCACTGGAGAGTGGATGTGATGGTTCTTTAAGTGGCCAGCAGAGGGCGCACCTCGCTTGCTGGGAGAATCCACTGAGCACATTGTATGAAAGGGAGAAGGGTTTCCTGTTTCAGGTCAGCGGTGGCAGAGACAGAACAAGCAGCTGATGCTGACATCAATTCCTGTCTCTCCCTCTGTGTCCAGCCTGCTGCAGAGGAGGAAGGACAGCCTGTCTGTCTGTGCAGTTATCTTCATCTTCAGACCATCGTAGACCCCCCTCCGACCCCAGACCCCAAATCTGCACCTGCCCCACCCCAGCCCTAGGAGGAGGAGAGAGCCTGGAAATGTCTGCATAGGTTTCTGCTCAGGTAGGAGATTGTCAGCACCTTGTGCTGTGATTGTAGAAATAGACTGAATAATCCTGGAGGAAATCTCTGCCAGTAGCCAGGCTCTTCTATCCAGGGATCTCTGGGGGGGCTTTCCGTCTGGTCCTGGGGGTGTTTTTGATCATCATTTGTTTTAAGGAGAGGATCTGTGCACTGCACTGCATCTTAATGCACTGTGAAAAATATGTGCACACTGCACTGCATCTTAGGGAACTGCGACAGATCTGTGCACACTGCACTTTACTGCACTATAAGGTTTCTGTGTCACTACAATGCATCTTACTGTACTGAGGAATTTGTGCCACTGCACTGCATCTTAGTGCTCTGTGATAAATCTGTGCACACTCTTTGCTCGGCTCTCGCTGTAAGTCTACCCCTGTGTCAAAAGCCTGTCCACCAGGCTGCTGCCCCAGGCCCCTATGCCCCTGTTTTCATATATCAGGTAAAACCTCAGTAATTGCAATAGTTTTCAGTGGCATAGGTTGGCTTATTGCATTATCTGCTGCAGAGGGGGTGTGTCTGCTGCAGGGATTGTGTGTGTGTGCACTGACCTTGGGTCTCCCAGGTAGGAGGCCTTTCAAGCAGTGGAACGTACATGTCTCTGTTTAAAAAAATATATATATTTTTTTATTAAACATCATCAACACAACACATCACATCGACACATGAGCAGGTACACTGGTAGTGAATGGCACAGATTAGTGTTTTTGGTACAGTAGGGCCTGCTCCTCGTATTGGATTGGCCTGAGGGATCTGTGGAAAGGCTATTGAGCTGGATTTCCTGCATGCAGAAGAGTGTCAGTATAGTGGTTGATATTGATGAGTTCGTAATGTGAACCTGCTCCGGTGGTGAGAGTGAATTCAACATTATGACGGTGGAAATACCACTTTGGGAAAGTGGGAATGTCTGTACTCATGGCTCTGTATGCCTATCCACCTGTCTCCAATTCACAGGTGGATGCTGGGTGGATGGCTACATCTGTGCATTTCTGATAAGAAAGCCATAAACTAAGGGCTCAAGGTATACTGTAGACCTCTCAATCTGAGGGGTCTTCCTGTGTTGGTTAAGAGGGGGTGGAATTGGCACCTGCATTCCAAGTGGCAGGGTTGTGGCCTCACTAAAGATACTGATCAAGCCTCTCAGGGTAGGATGTCAGCCATGACAACATTTAGAGAGGGCCCGTGCATTTCAAAGGAGGCCTTTGGAGCTGATCTCAACTTCATAGGTCATTGTGGGTATAACCACTGGGGCTCTGCCTTTAGGAATTAGAGATGCCTTGGGGATTGGAAACATACTACGCTGGTTCGATGCTGAAACATCAACAAGAAGAACTATTGGGGCGGGGGGCTGCAACTGGATTATCTGCAGACTAGTGGTGGCATGGGGCTTGTTGTGCTCTAGGAAGGGTACTAACACTTGGTGGATTTTGCCTGGATGTTGCTGGCCTGCAGCTAATTGGCAACTGTTGTGGCCCAGGTCCCCAAGTACTCTCCATGGGCTGGTTGACTGACATCCTGCCCACGAGTTCCCAGGGACAGAAAAGTTCTCCCCGTTTCCACAAGATCGTAAGGACCGCACAGGGTAGGCGTAAGCATGTGGAAGTGATCGTCGGTTGGGACAAGGACCCTCTCAACGTGTGAAGTCATCAGATTGTGCCGAAGAGTGAGCTGATAAAGTTTAGTGGCACACCTGGGGTGGCTATAGCGTGACAAGTTTGATGAGTGCAGGGGACATTTAATGAGTCCTAGAGGCTCGAGCTTACAGCCGGAATCCTCTGCTATTTAGTATTCCTTATCGTATGGTTTCTGAGCAGTGTTGAGAGAAGTTTGCAGATTCTGCGATAGCCATGCTGGCAGCTTAGACTGTGTCCGACCTCCAGATTGGGAGGATGACAGTGCCTGACATCGCGGCCTCAGTCTGAGGTCACCGGCTACCTCTCCCCAGGCCCATGCCACAAGGTACGACGTTGTTAAATATAGCGTGACTGAAAGGTCTCGCCGTGCCTTGTGTGCACCTACGACTTGCTCTCTGGAGCAACTGTAGCTCCCACCTCTGCCAGAGGCAAAATCATTCTCCAAATTGGGAGGGCGCCAGCTTCTGGTGTTGCAGTCTTTTCCTACGCTGAGGATAGTGATCCTGCACTCGTGAAGGTGCCATTGGGTGCCTGAGAACCTAATCTGGATGAACGAAAACATAGCTGTTTCTTTCCACTTTAGGTGGTCCCTTAATCTAATTAAAGTGTCAACAGCACGGGCAATCTGTATCGTTGTCTGGTGTAGTGTGAGTGGCTGAGGGGCTAAGTCGCAAGGTGTAGAGATAACCTGTGATTTCTTGACCATTACAAGTATACCGAGTACGCGATAAAGGGAATGTTGTTGTTTATGCAAATGTGTTAGCGGAAAAGTGAAATACCTCTGAACAGCCTGGATATATGTTTCTGTTGATTTTGATGTGGAAGGGATTGCTTGTATTGTATGTATGTTGCTTACAAGGCTTAAGGGATAATGGTGCAAGTGTACACCCAGGACAATTATATATATGTTAATGTCGTTCTGCTGCTAATGGAAGAGTTTGAAAATTCCATATAACTGTAACGTATATATCCAATGTGTATGTCGTTTTGATTTCAATGTGTGTGCAATACAAAGCCCAGTGTTGTATACATACTGCGTAGAGTCTTTTTGTAGCATCCACAGGGTGTTGTGAGGTGGAGGGTGTATCAACACTTTACACTTTGACCCTGAGGATAAGCCTGACTGCTCTGTGCCAAGCTATTCAAGGTTGAGTGTAGGTTATCAGACAAGTGTATCGTACTCATCCTATCCAGGACAGTGGATTCTGCCTGGCATAGTTGCATCCCATCCAGAAAGCGCTGTGTCTAACAAATTCCTAATAATAAATACATTGAAAACAAATTTAAGCTGCATCAATTTTGCACCCAAGATCACCTCAATCTGTCCCAACTCTAGACATGTTTTTGAAGAGCCATGTCTTCAGCTTCTTGCTTAGCTCAAGAAGTGAGGAGGAGGCTCTGAGTTGAGGGGAGTCGTTCTATGGAAAACTAGCTGCCATTGCTGTTAGCATCAGCTGAAGCCATTATTTTGTGGCAGTCATTTTAGTTAGCCATGTGCTCGCCATGTGCTTTCTCCCTCTTCACTGTTGACTGCCCTTGTATTCTGCTTGTGTCATGTGATATAGTTCACTTCTTCATCACTGAGCCAGAGCCTTGCACATGCTCGGAAAGACCTGTAGCTGCCAATACACCTGTCCTAGTATGTAACTGTCAGGCTATTCTTACTGATGTAAGCAGTTTAGTCTCTCCTCCCACCCTGTTGACTAAGGGCTTCTTATGTATCCTTATATGTATTTGTGTGCACACTTATACTGCCTCTTTTAGAGTCTTTCCTCACACTCAGCGGGAAATGGGGTATATAAGACCTGTGCTCCTTGTACTCCTTAGACTGCCTCCTACAGTGCCCTCAGGGTACCGTATTAACGCAGTCTCCCTCATGTGAGGTAATAAATACTTCTTTTGATTTTACAGCTTCTGTGCCGATCTCTTCTTTGTTGGTTTAAGGACCAGGTGCATCAGTGAACCCCTAAAAAGGTTTTTTAGTTCTACAGTTCCACACTTGATGAGTGATGTATGAGAAGAGTTGGTCTGTTTCTATGTATGCATGAGATGTGTCTGAGTATGAGTCTGTCTGAACGGAGGTGCATAGGTGGTTGATGGAAGGAGATGCAGTTGTTAATGTAGGCAGGAATTTGTTGGGTAGTGTCTTGAATGTGTGGGTGAAGAGTTTGAACTATGGGCGCTTATGTATCTGGAGCCAGGGAGCTGATATATGTGTTCTGAGTGGAAGGTTGAGGATACGCCTGGCTGCTGCGTTATGGGTGGTTTGCAGCCCTCTGGTGAGCTGTTTGATGATTCCTGCGTAGAGAGAGTTCCTGTAGTCCAAACTACTGTTGATGAGTGTGTGAATGACGGTCTTATAGTGATTCTCGGGAGCCATTTGAAAATGTTCTTTAGGGTGTGGAAGCAGTGACGGCATTGACCTGGGTGAACCTGTCCATCTTTTTGTTGATGATGATTCCTAGATTGCTGGTGCACAAGCTGAAGGTGGGAGTAGTTCCTAGGTTGGATGGTGGAATCCCGTGGACAGGTGATGTTTCCAAAGATCAACACTTCTATTTTGTCAGTGTTGAGTTTGAGACAGTTAAACTTAATACTTCTATCATGCAGGCAGTGAACTTGTTCCTTTTGTTGTGAATTTTGTCTGAGAGGACAGTATTAGTTGTGTGTTGTCAGTGTAGGAGAGTATATTGATGTAGTGGGTATAGATGGCATTGGCCGGTGGGGTATTTAAGTGTTGAATAGTGTTCTGCTGAGGAGTGAACCTTGAGGTGCTCTGCAGATGAGATTTCCAGTTTCCAAGGAGTGTGACGTCGGGTTGATTGTTGGAGTTCTTTTTATCTGGAAGAAGCAGATCAATTGCATGCAGATTCTTGAATCTTGATCTCGTGAAGGTGCCTGATGAGGATGTGATGTGGTGCCATGTCACACACCGCCAAGAGGTTCAATAGGATGACAGCCTTACACTCTCCTCTGTCTAGGATCATGCAAATGGCGTAGGTAGGTTCAATGAGCTCTGTTTCCATACTCTGGTTGGGCGTGCAGCCAGACTGGGTGGCATTGAGGAGCTGGTGGTTCACGACTCGAGGTAGCTGATCAGACACTTCCTGATTGTTTTCTCTAGGACTTTGGCCATGTATGATAGGAGGTTGATTAGTCAGTAGTTGGAGAGTATGGTGAGATCCACACAGGGTTTCCTCTGCAGGGCGGTGACTTCTGCCTGCCTACGGGTTTCTAGGAAGAGGACCGCATTGATGGAGTCATTCAGGATGGGAGTGAGGACTTCACTGATGGTGGTTAGACCTTTTTTGAAAGTGTGGTGGGGGCATGGGTCTAGGGGGACCCACAGTGGATGGTCTTCATGGTTGCAGCAGTCTTGTTTGTGGAGAGGGTGTTCTACATGGTCAAGGTCCATTCTGCAGCTGAGATTGGAAGACTGGCTGCGAGGTTGCTGGAGTCAGGTTGAAGGTTGAAGGTTGAAGTTGGCGTAGGTGGATATGATCTCCTTCCAAAAGAAGTTACAGAGTTTGTTGCAATTGGTCCTGTAAGGGGAGATGTTGCTGCTGGTGGCTGCAGCACTGTGAATTTTCCGACTATGAAGAAAATATATTTGGTGCCTTTGTGCCTGGCTTTGATGCATTGGGTGTGGGCTGTTCACTTGGCATTTCAGACGTGCTGGTGGAAGCATGTGAGGGCAGATTAGGAGACGTCATTTTCTACAGTATCTTGGATCATTCTCCACTTGCTTTCCAGGTGCTTACAGTGCTGCATCATAATCCAGAGTTCTTCTGTGTACCAGCTGGCTTGCTTTTGTGATCTTGATTTTTTTTTCTGTGCTTGATGGGGGCCAGGTTGTTGGTACAGGTGGTGATCCATTCATTGACGTTTTGGATGTCTTCTTCTAGGTTACTGGTGTGCTTTGAGAGGTGTATGCAGAGGGCAGTAGCCCAGTCCTTCTCTGAGATGTTCTTCCAGCAGCAGCAAGCCTGTCTAGAGGTGGTGGTTCTCCTGTGATTCAGGGTGGTGAGATTGAAACTCAAAAGGGTATTGTCAGTTCAGGTGATAGGCTTTTGTTTGTAGATTCTGATGTTGTTTAGTGTGGAGAAGAGATGTGCCAGGAAGTGATTGCCGGTGTGGGTGGGCCTGGTGATGTGCTGAGTAAGGTTGGGGTACGTAAGGCTTTTGAGGAGGGTTTTTGAATTTCAGTCATTACAGCCCTCTAGGTGAAAGTCCGGGTCTCAAAGAAGGATGAAAGTTCTGGAGTTGATGGTAATCTCAGAACTAGATTCATTCCAGTTTCCAGTCTTTCTGTTAAACAGAACTATGGGCTAGATGTAGGTAATCACAATTTACCAAATCTTAAATACCGAATTTTACCAATTCAGTATTTAGGAATTGGTAAATGTGATGTAGGTAATAAACCGGCAAAATGTACCAATTCTGTAATATTCCTCATTACCGAATTGGTAATACCGATTCGGTGATGAGGAATACCTTCCCATTCATTCCTATGGGCCTGGAGGCCCTCAGGAATGAATGGGAAGCCATTCACTATTACCGAATCGGTAAATACCGAATCGGTAATAGCGGGAGCATATTCAAGGGTGGCAGGGTGTCACATTGACACTAGATTGCACCCCTGAATCGTGCATGTGTGCACATGTGAAGCACATCTGCCACATGGCACTTTAAAAAAAGCCAATAATTGCTTTTTTACAGGTATTCGGTATTTACCACCAACTTGTAGTTGGTGGTAAATAACGAATCCTTAAAGCAAAAATGCACTCACTTGAGTGCTACCTACATAGTTTTTAAGGATTCGGTAATTTACTGATTCCTTAAAATAAAGAATCGGTATTTTACCGATTCCTTAAAATAACGAATTAGTAAATTACCAAATCCTTATTTAGAGCTTCCTACATTGGAAAGGGCCAAATACCGGTCGGTAACGGGAAAATCACCGGTATTTAGCTACCTACATCTGGCCCTACATCTCTATATTATCAAAGTCAAGACAAGCATTTTCCCATTTTTTCTGTATTGTACTTTGGGACTGCTGGCTTTTGATAATTCACTTTGTTGTTAACCTAGAAAGACATAAGTCGGCTAGTTCACTGTAATTCTTCCAAACAGTTTGAGAACACTCTGAGCTGAATGCTTCAATCTCTGACCCAATGAGAACATCATTCAGTTTGTGAACATTTGAGGGGGAAAAAGAAATTGGAGTTTCCCCCACACGGGGTTTGGTCCGTGTGAAGGTCACCTTCTTCAGATAGCAACCGTTGTACCCTCTCTGGTTAATGACTTGAAGTAGGTGGGGAGAAGAGGGGGGTGATCTTAAATCCCTTTCATTGTCTCAGTCAAACACCAATTAAGAAGAAGGTGACCTGGAGCAGTTCTGACTCACCTGACCTTTGAACCGCTAAGCCCAGAAAGGAGCAACACCTGACTGGAAGAAAGCTCTGGAAGATCTGTATGAGGCACCTACTGCCTGGAAGTGGCTCCAAGCCGGTGAGCCTCCAACAAACCACAGGCTCCTTCCAGCCCAGCTGGCCTCAGAGCAACAACAAGAATCATCCAGGGAAGTGGTGCTGTAGAAATGTATTTTCAGTCGGTCGTTCTGTGACCACAGGTGTCATGGACTAGGGAACCAAGAGCAGACTGATAGATCTGAAACAGACAGACAAAGCACAAGCCATCAGGATTGTATGGCAGCAGAATAAAACATGGTCACAGCTCTTCTGAAACAATTATGATTGTACAGTGGGAAGGAATGAGTTGAGGGGCCAAAGATAGCTTAATTTGGATGTGCTGTCTAAGTTCACCGCTGCTCACATCTAGCCCGCTGGAAGGAAAGTATATGACACAGGACCCGGGCGTTGGATTGCAGAAGCGAAATAGGAGTGTGGGGCACCAACACGTCAGCCAATGAGGTTGGGATGCCTTTGCACGCTGTAAAATACCTTATGAGTAAGACAGAGAGTTTTAAAGTGGATCAGTTTTTTTGCCTGTAAGCCATTGAAGAAGCATGATATTTCAGCATTGCTAACGCTAGCATTATTGGTATATTGTGACTACACTGTAGACTTACCAACGTAGTTTCCAGCAAGCAGAGGTAGAAAATAAAGGCTCTTACCCCCTCCACTTGTTTAGGGCTGTGGTGCAATGGCAATATCATATTATGATCCATGGTTGTAAAATGCAAGAAGAGCAATCCTTTTTAATTTAAAGATGGAAAGTTAAATGTGGTGACCAGGTTCTTAATATTTTCAGCTACAACTGGCATGGGCCAGTGGTCCAACTTCCCAGCTGATGTTGTTCCACCAATGACTAGAACTTCCATTTTATCTCTGTTCATCTGAATACATTTAGTAGTCATCGGGGCACGAATGACTGTCAAGCAGAGCCCCAGATGACTGATGGAATTGTCAGAATCCTGTTCCGGCATCAGAAAGAGCTGTGTGCCATCGGCATAGGCTTACACTTTAAACCAATGGAGTGGACTAACCCCTCATTGTTGCCACAAACAGATTAAAGAGAAGGGGTGAGGTAGCATAGCCCTTGAGTTGCTCAGTTATATTGCTGAGCAGAAGAGGAACGTTCTGAGAACCCCCACACTGATAGGAGCAGAGTGATTGGAAAGTCTAGTCTGCCTGCAATGCCTTCCATCGAGGGATATTCGACTTAAAGCAAGTATTTGACAGTCTCTAAAGCAGTATAGAGACTGGACTCAGTCGTTAAGATTCCTGCACTACTAAAAACAGCGGCTGCAACGGGAAGCCTTCACGACACCGCAGCAGAATCCTATTCCAGTGGACTCCAAAGAGGGCACTGACTCAGCACTGCCTTTACCTCAAATTCAGTACCCTGCAGCTACCAGACCAGTTGAGGTCTTAATTAGTCTAACTCCACTCTATGTCTTGATACCAAGCACTGGGCCTTGATAAACTGAGCACAGAGTGCCCAATCTGAAAAAAAAAAGTGTAAACACATCTAGTGAAAATGTTTCCCATTTTGGTGACATGCCATTTTCCCAGTGCGTATTGATATTTCCCCAGTTTTCTTTTGAGACACCCTTGTACAAACCATAATGTTTGGTGGGTGATCCATTTGCCTTCCCACCATGTTATGTTATGTTATGTTAAGGGAATTTTGTATAGCGCACTGTCACCGGAGGTATCATGGCGCTGAAAGGGTGCTGAGGAAACAGAGGGATTTTAGCGGGATTGTGGGAAAAGCCAGGTTTTTAATGATTTGCGAAATTGAATCAGAGTACCGGAAGTCCTAACTGAGAGGGGGAGAGAGTTCCAGAGTTTGGGGCCGAGAAAGGCAAATCTTCGACCCCCAGATCTACAGAGTTTGAAGGGAGGGACCACCAGAAGATGTAAGTGAAGTGATCTAAGGTTACGTGAGGGACAGTAGGGGCAGATCAGGGATTTCAGAAAGGCGGGACAGGAACCAGAGAGAGATTTGAAAATAAGACAGCCAACCTTGAAGGCAGCCCTTAGGCTAACCGGGAGCCAGTGTAGCTTGATAAGGAGGGGTTTGGCGGACTGCCACTTCGGAATCCCGAGGGCCAGTCTCACCGCCTGGTTTTGGATGACTTGCAACCTATTGATGGAGCATTTGGGCAAGCCGTAATAGATGGAATTTGAAAAATCCAGGCGGGAGAGAACAAGGGCCATGATGACTTGAAGCAAGGCATCGGGAGTAAGAAGGTAGGCCACCTTCCTGATCCTGCGCAGTTGGAACATGCAGGAGGAAACCCCTGTCCCCACCTGCGGCCCCAGAGAGAGCCCAGCGTCAATAGTGACCCCGAGGCTTTTCACCGAGGTTACCGGGGAGGGAGGAGAGCCAAGCTCTGTCGGCCAGAAATATGGACCCCAGTGGACGGCGCTCTTACCCGGCAGGAGGAGCTCCGTCTTACCGGGGTTCAATTTCAGCTGGTTCTGACACATCCACTGAAAGATATGGGACATGACTGCCTGAAAAATAGGAATAGAAGAAGGAGAGTTTAGAGAGAAAATGAGTTGTAGGTCGTCCGCGTAATTGAAGACGCGGACGTCCCACTGCCTCAGAGAAGAGAGAAGAGGGCGAAGATAGAGATTGAAAAGAAGAGGGGATAGAGAGGAGCCCTGAGGGACCCCACAAGGCAGATGTTCCCTAGGGGCCCTGAATGTACCTAGGCTGAGGGACTGGGATCTCCCCATAAGGAAAGATTTCACCCAGGCCAGCGCCAGGCCCTGGATGCCGGCCTGTTCGACACGGTGGAGGAGGATGTTATGGTCCACCGTGTCGAAAGCGGCCGACAGATCTAGTAAAACCAGGGCCTGGGAGGTACCCTTGTCAGCTCCGTCTCTCAAGGTGTCTAGGACAGCCAGGATCACAGCCTCCGTAGAATGACCAGGGCGGAAGCCGGCCTGGTCGGCCTCGAGAAAGATGGAACTCTCGATGAACCCCGAGAGACAGGCAGTGACATGGGCCTCCAAGATTTTTGAGAAAAAAGGTAAGAGAGAGATAGGACGATAGTTTGCCGGGACGGCAGGGTCGGCTCCAGGCTTCTTCAACAGAGGCACTAGAACGGCCTCCTTGAAGGAGCTGGGTACCGTCCCGGAAAGAAGAGAGGAATTGAGCAGAGGAAGGATACAGTCGGGTAGAGAATGGCAGATGTCGCAAAGTATGGAAGGTGGACAGTGGTCGTCAGGGGAGCCAGACTTGATCCGGGCCGCCAGGTTGGCTAAAGATATAGCGTCTAGTGGGGGAAGCTGGGTGATAGAGAAAGCATTATGAGGGGGTGTGATGGGAACAGCATCCAATGAGGTTACCGGGATAGTGCCCTTAATCAAAACAATCTTCTGTAAAAAAAAGGTGCTAAGTGCATTGCAAGATTCCTGGGTAGGGGCCTGGGACAAAAGTGTTCTGGCGTCAGACGTGAACTCGTCCAGAACTCTAAAGATCTCCTTCGACTTACAGGGAGCTGACAGGATACGCTCGGAGACATAGGTTTTCTTGGCTGCAGAGATAGCAGATTTGTACCTATTACGAGCTGCCACATAGATATCTCTACTTGACGGGCAGTAGTCTCTTCTCCATCTGCGTTCGAATTGACGAAGTTCTAACTGTAAAGTTTTGAGGAGTGGAGTAAACCATTTATGAGAATGGTTATGACGAGAGCGAGGGAACTTGATTAGTGGGGCAAAGATATCGCTGGCTGATATGAGCCAGTTAGAGACTTGCCCATCTAGCTCATTAATGTCAGGGTCATTGGGGGGAGGCGGACGTGTGTGAGACAGATGAGTTAGCAGTTTGGAAGAGTCGACGGCCTTCCACTTACGAGCCATGCCACCCTCCCGCGAAGGGATCCTGACCTGACCAGCCATCGAGATGGTGGTATCGATAAGGCGGTGGTCCGACCACACGCAAGGTGTAATAAGCGGGTGGGAGAGCTTCACCCCATAGACCCAGATATGATCAAGTATATGGCCACCACTATGGGTGGGGGAGGTGACTAACTGGCTGAAGTTCAGTCTCGAGAGACCTTCAAACAATTCGAGGGCGTGGGGGCCAGCGTCCCTGTGCTGAAACCAATAATTAAAGTCCCCAGCAATAACTATGCGAGGAGAAGAGGTAGCAATGCTAGCAAGCTGCTCAATAAACAGTGCGGGAAAAGAGGGCATGGATTGTGGGGGGCGGTAAAGTACCATAAAGGTAACAGCGCCCACCTCAGTTCCAAGACTGAAGACAAGGTTATCTACATCGGGAAAAATCATGGAAGTGGGGGTGATAACCTGAATATCCTTACGTATTACCGCCGCGACCCCTCCTCTAGGGCGACCCCCATGGCGGTTGGTGTTAAGCAGGCAGTAGTCAGGAGGTAATGCTGCCAGTATGTCCGGGAGGGAGTCGTCCGTAAGCCAGGTCTCAGAAAGTAGAAGAACGTCAGGTCTTTCAGTCGTAAGTAGATGGAAAATATCAGTTTGATGCCTGACTAAAGAACGAGTGTTCAAATATAGTAGGCGGATCTGCGACTCAGGAATAGTGAGGGAAGTGGGAGGAGTGAGTGGGCCAAGGTGGGGGGGTAGATTACCAGTGATTCCTAAAGTAGTGATCCGCGTCCAGGTGTCAAACGATAGGGGGCAGTCAGCAGCTCGAAGGTGCATCAGGGCGGGGGATGAGTAGGAGATGGTAGTATCCACATCCCTAGGCCCTAGGCCCGTCCCGGCGCGGACGGGCGCAGACGGGCTTGACTCTGGTGCGACTCCGGCGCGCCTACGTCGCGCCCGCTGCGCTCGTCCGCTGCGCTGACGCATGGGGCCCGTCTAAATAGGCGATGACGCCGAGGGGGAGGAGTCAGGAGGGCGGGGTGGGGGAGGAAAGTTAAAACACAAGGTGTGCCACTCACCGCTAGTAGTCAGCGGGGGAAATGAAGTTTTAAAGCTGCTAGCACTCAGCAGCAGAGAGGCAAGCAGAACAAAGTTAAAAATACAAGGCTTCACAGCGCTCAGCGCGCTAAACCTCTGCCCTCTGCCACAGGGCTTTGGTAAATCGCGAGGCAAAAAGTGGGCGGAGCCTAAATAGGCGATGACGCCGAGGGGGAGGAGTCAGGAGGGCGGGGTGGGGGAGGAAAGTTAAAACACAAGGTGTGCCACTCACCGCTAGTAGTCAGCGGGGGAAATGAAGTTTTAAAGCTGCTAGCACTCAGCAGCAGAGAGGCAAGCAGAACAAAGTTAAAAATACAAGGCTTCACAGCGCTCAGCGCGCTAAACCTCTGCCCTCTGCCACAGGGCTTTGGTAAATCGCGAGGCAAAAAGTGGGCGGAGCCTAAATAGGCGATGACGCCGAGGGGGAGGAGTCAGGAGGGCGGGGTGGGGGAGGAAAGTTAAAACACAAGGTGTGCCACTCACCGCTAGTAGTCAGCGGGGGAAATGAAGTTTTAAAGCTGCTAGCACTCAGCAGCAGAGAGGCAAGCAGAACAAAGTTAAAAATACAAGGCTTCACAGCGCTCAGCGCGCTAAACCTCTGCCCTCTGCCACAGGGCTTTGGTAAATCGCCATGGTAGGAGAGTTACCCCAGTATTCTGCTGAAGTAAAATGTAACATTTTCCAAGTTGTCAAAAGTTCAAATTGGAGTTCTACACGTACAAACTGACAAAGCATACCATGTGTGTGTAATTCTGTGCATATATGACTGGAAATTATACAGTGTCAGAAAATGTACACCTGGCAGGTATTTTTTTGTGGGTTGCTGTCGGGCATCAGCTGATCCATTAACAACTTTGTGACTGGACACTGGGATGCTTGGTGCCATAAAACTAACTTTGGTGGGTCCTTTTGTGTCTTAAATGTTTTTGTGGGCAAGGAGGGATTTTTCGAATGTTTATATCTTGAAACACAGTAGCAAGTACTCTGGCTCAATGAGTTGTCCAGTTTCTATTTGGCACCAATTTCCTATTGACTAGTTTTGTTTTAAAACGTAGGAAGAGCCACTGAGTCCTAAAGACTTCTGAGAACATTTAAGCTCTATCCCGAGGTTAACATTGGACATAGGACTCAATGTTATTTGAGACCCCAATTCGTGCTCCTACATGGTAAATGTTTTTGACTTTCTATCTCCCCAAAAGGGTCCCGGCACCTTCTGTATATTTTTTGCTGCTCCATTTTATACCTCTTGGTGACAGTCAAACTCTTCTTTCACATTGTAGCTGTGGTTGGTCATTGGCCGTATTGCGTGTGATTTACTATGTTGTGCTATGTATAATTTCTAGCCTGTGCCAGAGCATTCCTTGACTGCTTGACCTTACTTCTTCGAGGGTCATTTACTCAAAGAAAGTAACGTGGTTATTTAGTTGAAGTGCTATAGCATTGTCTCCAGCTCCTGCACCTGATAGCTCCTACCTGAGAGTACCCAGGTGGAGTGTTCTGCTGGGTGTCTTCAGCTGTTCTGGTCAGGACGTCTTCCTGCTCAGGACTGCTTCCCACTCCTGTTCATTACACTGCACTTGGTTCCTTTGCAGGTTTATTTTCACAAAGATGAGCTCTCTGATTCCAGCAGGTCACATGACCGGCCTATCTTGCCACGCTGTAACCTCTTGTCTCTTCGCCCTTCTTCTACTGTCTGTTGTAATACAAATATACAATCGATGAAATCCAATTGAAGATGTTTAAGTATTTATTATGAGAGTACAGAGGTAACCGTGGCCATCCCACTGCAGTCAGCTTTCATCTGGTTAGGTGAATACAGCTATGTCATAGAACATAGCAACAGTGGTACATCACATAGAATCTTATATTTATAGTAACACATACTTATTCTTAAATTAACATTTAAGAATAAAACACATCCTTCTCCTTTATTACTTTAAGATACTAGTATGAACTGGATTAATAAACTATAACAGCAAAAATAATAAGGCAAAAAAAAAACTAAATAAAATACAATGTATGTAAAAACGTATCATGCTTAATACAATCAAGAAATGTTGGAAATACTGATAAAGCATTAATTGATTCACTATACTCAAATAAGACTTTGAGATCTAAAAATCCCCACAAACGTAATCCTCAAGATATCTGGGAGGAACTCTTGATCTTTGATACCTTACACTGTTGAAAATATTATCTCCACTATTAGTTGGCATCATGCTAGATGGACTCTCAGTGGCATCATATTCACACATGAAAATATGAGGATTTAATACTCCTTCAATCTCACTCCTGACACTCACATCATCTAAATTTTCTTTTTTATACAGTGCAACTCTCGTCATATTCCAATGTTCACTATTATAAAGAGTAACATGTCTATTATAAACATTTTTTACCTTGTATGGTCCACGAAATTTGGTACATCCAGTACTGATACGACCAGGTTTAACCTTAACCCAATCATTGTGTTTTATATTTGACTTATGCATGGTGATTTTGTTATCCTCTCCTTTATCACACTTGAGATTTGCTAGACCTAGACAGTCTTTTAAGCATGCCGGATTTAGTTTTGTACCAGCAGAACGTCCTCTCATAACCTCAAAAGTAATCTTTCCAGAAACAGTGTTTTCAGTCGTCCGGTAAGCCCATACTAAATCATTCACACTTTTCCTGACATCGTTCCTGTTAGCTATTGCCATCTGAAACGCCCTCTTCACCATGCGATTTGCCCTCTCAACAATACCATTTCCCTGTGGGTTGTATAATGATGTTTTGGATGTACAATACCACAAGATTTTAAAATTGTAGTCATTTTATTAGAAATCAATTGTGTGCCATTATCTGTAATCAACTTAATGGGAAAACCTTCTTCACTGAAGACTTCAGATAAAATCGTTATAGTACTCTTTGTAGTAATTTCTTTGACAAATTTCACTATTAACCATTTGGACATGACATCCACCATGACTACACCAAATCTAAGATCACCACTAATGCCAAAAAAAGGGCCAATAAAGTCCAAGCACACCGTATGCCATGGTAATCCTGGATCTTTGATCTTTCCCAAATCCAATTGACTCCCAACTTTCAACCTCTTTTCACTTTCTATACACTCAGCACACCTCTCAACCCACTCTGAAACTTGTTGGTCCATAGCAGGCCACCAAAAGTGTTCCCTTACTCTTTTCTTAGTTAGTGATTTACCCATATGACCTTCATGAGCTAGCTTAAAAAGAGTAAATCTAAGATATTGTGGAGGAATAATTTTTTCTTCTTTCATAATTATATTTGCACCATCCTCAAAAATGGATAAATCTTCCAGAACCTTCATAAAAGGTCTGACAGCCATGGGAAGGGTACTTTCCCGTCTCCCCCCTTTAATAATCAGATTCCTAACTATTTTTAACGTTTCATCTTTAGCCATGCTTGCTCTCCATTGTTTTTTTTCTATAGCACCACCACACAATTCAACCAGCTCATCAATCGTAGCAACCGCACATTCAGATTGGAAAGATTCAACATTTATTTTATCAACTTCATTCCAAGGTAAGGGTCACCAGGACAATCCATACTCTTGGCAATTTTTCCATCCTGCTAAGTATTCTTCTTTATACAAATACTCTTGAAGACGTGCAGCAAGCCTAACCAAACGTGCAGAACCCTTATTCGCACCTCCAGGACTTAATATTTTGATGAGAGGTTTGTGATCTGTCTGTAACATGAAGTGGAAACAGCACAAGTACATGCGGAAGTATTCGACCCCGAACGCTGCAGCTAAAGCTTCTTTCTCTATTACCGAATAATTTCTTTCAGAAATAGTTAATGACCTTGAAGCAAATGCCACAGTTTTTTTTATTTTTTATTTTTTTTTAACTCTTTTTATTAACAGTGCTCAGTCTGATTGACATATCCATCCATAGGTCACATTGCATCGGATAAACAGGCAGTGTAAGGCAAACAGAATAATCACAGTTAGCCAGCATCAAGACAATCACAGTGGAACCCATTACCCTAGGCCTCCCCATCCCCCTGTATCTTCTCCAAGGCCTCCATATCTTCTTCCACTTTTTAGGGCAACACCTGCTCTTATAAATGGTCTCTTCTGCCCTTTGGCACAAGTCCAGGTCCCGCTCCCACTGGTCACACTGTGGGGGCGCCAACGCCCCCTAAGCCCTGGCGATATTCCTTTTGGCCACGCCAGCCGCCATGGCCAGCCAGAGTTCCCCATACCTGGTCCAGTCAGTGGGTCCCTTTATCATTAAAAGCAGCCATTTGGATTCCCTCTGGAACTGAGACCCCACCACCTCTGACATTATGTCCGTGACCTTGGTCCAGAAGGTAACAATCTCCGGGCAGTCCCAAAGAATGTGGTAGAAAGACCCTCCCCCCACATACCCTAGCACACAGAGAGGACTGCATCCCCCGGTATACGACAGAGTGCGGGGGTAGTACACCCGGTGCAGAATTTTAAGTTGCACCAACGGGAACCGGACTCTGATCGCAATTTCCTGGGGCTTTGTAGGGCGTCCTGCCAATCGTCGTCGTCCAGGGGGTCCAGATCCCTCTCTCAGGTCGCCCTTAATGACACCAACGGGTCCGGCATATTGTTGATTAACTTACGGTAGATCGTGGACATTGGCCTGTCCAGAATGGGATCCAAGATCTAAGCTGGTCTTTGTCTACTGGTGCTGGAGCCTTCTTTATGGCTTCTAACAGATCACGCTTTGGCTTAATTCCATTGGCAGATAGTGTATAACCCAAATATTCGACTTTTTCAACTGCAAATTTACATTTTTCTTTAGTGAGTGTTAGTCCTGCATCATCCATCTTATTCAGAACTTCCTTTAACTCAAGATTATGATGTTCCATTGTATCACCAAATACTAGTACATCGTCCAGGAAATATACTACATTTTCCACCCCTTTTTATACCGATCCCATCATCCTCTGAAATACCCAGCAGCTGAAGCCAGTCCGAACGGCATTCTAGTGAATTGGAATATGCCCTCCGTAGTGATGAATGCCGTGAGTTGTTTATAATCATTGTGTACTTTAATTTGGTGATACGCACTTCGTAAGTCAAGTTTTGAAAAATAAATTCCCCCTTTTAATAACAAAATCGATTTGTTGATATTGGGTAGAGGAACATTTTCAACCACTATCTTCTGATTTACGGTGCGCAAGTCCACACAGAACCTAAAACTACCATCAGGTTTGTTCGTAATCACAACTGGAGAAATCCAGATAGATGTCTCAATTTGTTCAATAATCCCTTGCTCAACCATATCATCCAGCATGCGTTTAGCCTCTTGTCTGGCAATAATGGACACTTTCCGAACCTTATGTTGCATAGGAATTGCATTGGGTTTAAGTATTATCTTGTGGAAATATCCTTTTAATTCATCTATTTGTTCTTCAAATAAATTACCCATGCTATCCACAATCGTCTCAGTAGTCATTTCATCTACAACCATAACTTGTTCACTTGCTCTAGGATTTATAATTATATGCAAATCGTATTGGTGTGCCCAACCTAATATCGGTGGACCACTACGAGCCACATAAACTTTGCCTTCAGAATTTCTCCCTTGAAAATGTATACTATTTACCATGTATCCCATAATGTCAATTTTCTCTCCGTGGTATCCTCCCGGCTTGATATCCTTGGGAAGTAATTTTATATTTTGCCAATTTTGTTTAAATACTGACTGTGGAATGATCGTCCAAAATGACCCTGAATCAACCATTAATTCAGTTTCCTTACCATCAATTGTAAACATAGCTTTAGGTCTAGTACTTCTACCAGGTGCCATTGTCTTATCATCTTCATCAACACATAATATCTTGTTAGCCCCTTCTATTACACATGTTGATGTTTCATTGTTCACCTGTCTGTGAACAACTGATACTTTCGATTTATAGTTAGACTTACACATTTTGTAAAAATGACCTTTTCGACCACATTTCTTACATTGTTTATCTAATGCATAGCACCTCTTATACTCAGCTGTGTGATATGTACTACCACATATGGTACACATTTTTCCCTGTATCCTATTCTGTTCTAAATTTGTTCCAGAATTATTGTTGTTACTCCCACTAGGGATTACTTTCTTTCCTTTATTTCACTATTCTTGTTAGAACTTATTGCAGCAACGTCTTCCTGCCCTACACTACTCACATTAGTTGTATTTGTTTTCTTTTCCATCTCTTTGATGCATGTTTCTGACTGCTCAACAACTTTAGCTATGTCAATTGCAATGCTTTGAGTGGGGTTCTTCGCAGCCCACAACCTTTCCTGCATTTTCTTATTGCAACATTGCACTACCAGTTGATCTCTAATCATTTCATCCCTCATAGCACCAAATTGACACTTGAGGGACAACTCACGTAACCGTGTGACAAACTGGTCTATGGTCTCATCACACCTCTGAGGTTGTGTATAGAATTTATGTCTACACATTACTATATTTACTTCTTTTGCATATTTCTTCTTTAGTCTTGCTTTCGCTTCATTATACACATTGCTAAATTACCCTACCATCAGCATCCATACCTATGGGTAGAAATCGAAAAGCATGTTGTCCTTCCTTTCCTAACATGCTCAATAATAACGCCTTCTTTCTTTCAGCACTGAAGTCTTTACCATCCAAAGCTATTATATAGATTTCAAAAATCTCTATCCATTCATCCCACTCAATGGACGGGTCACCTGGTTGTTGAAGAAATAAGGGTGGTGGTATCCCTGTATTGCCCTCCATAATTATTAGTATAATATGTGCTTACTGGTTCTGCAAACAATCACAAATTTGTAGGACTATTGTTATGTCAACTAAGTAGCATATAACAAAAGGAGGTAAAGATTAAAACAAAATACTTTTCTTTTCTAATTAAAATATAAGTGTATCACAGTTAGAAATACTATTCACAACATTGCATTGAGATAGTGTTTAAACCAAAGTTCCTTCTTCCCAATATTAATATGTCTTGAACACTGTCACCTTATTGTGTTGTGTTGCATCCATTCTTTCTTCAAAATAATAATGCTTCGTTGATGGAGGTAACCACTGTTGGCTGTTATATTCAAATGAATTAGCTTGTGTTAATACGATAACTGTCTATTTATTGCTGCATGAGTTGCATTGACTTGGGTTGGTTGCCTTGGCAACAATGAATAAACAAAATGTCCGCCGATGACGCGTTACGCTGTAACACGTACTGCACAAACTCAATACAGATGAAGCGTTGTTAAGTCAGCTACAAAGAATCTTCAAACATCACTGGAAGCCGTGTTCCAAGAAGAATCTCTAAACACAGCTTGAAGCCATCCGCATGTGTTCCAGGTACTCGCGCTCACATGTATATTTTTAAAATGTATTAACGATAATGTTATCATCGATGTCAACGTTTCTTTGCGCCTCCATATAAATCTCAGGCAGTAAATTAAGTTTGCAATTCTAAAATGTTCAGCATTGACCAGAGTACAAACTGGGGATTAATCCTTTCAAACACTTCAAATTGTTACTGCTATTACTGTTTCAGTTACGTTTCTAAGATTTCAACGCTAACACTATTACAGTTAACATCTTTGTAAGAAGTAACTTCTTTGTTAAAATTACAACACAACACTAAATCTGGGTACAGTCACATACCTTCTTTTCTTTTTCCATTTTGTAAAGAAGATTAAGCTGGTACCATGCCTATTTATGTTGCATAACGTTTTCTGTAAATCCAAGCGGTAACATAGTCTTCAATTTGACGAAGTGGGTCTTGGAAAAGATTTTTAAATTAGTCAATTTTACTGTAAATCCTTAGAGAATGCTCCTTGCACGCATATACGGGTTCTCCTGTGCCAATAGAACCGAAAAGTTCACTCTGTGCTCATCTTACTTCTTCATTTCTTCAAAGGTATCGTCGCCATTTGTTGTAATCCAAATATACAATCAATGAAATCCAATTGAAGATGTTTAAGTATTTATTATGAGAGCACAGAGGTAACAGTGGCCATCCCACTGCACTCAGCTTTCATCTGGTTAGGTGAATACAGCTATGTCATAGAACATAGCAACAGTGGAACATCACATAGAATCTTATATTTATAGTAACACATACTTATTCTTAAATTAACATTTAAGAATACAACACTGTCCTTACCAGAGCTTTTATTGTAGTTTGTAACTTTTCAAGCCTCCAGGCTCACTGGCTCCGTTATACTTTTCATGTGGCCATTGGTGTCCAGACTTCGACTGTTCTCCACACACACAGGTATCTTGATCATTTCCAAAAGTCTCGGTATTTCAACTCTCACCAAATGTCTCAAAACCTCAAATGACACAATAATGGAAAGATTTAATTGTGTCATTATTTACACCAGCTCTTGACCCGAAGTCACTGCAGGGACATTATTCCAACTCTAGAAAAGGATACAGTGTCAGCAGGATTTACTACTAGAACTGAAATCTGCCAAACTACATATTGTAAAGTCATATCTAAGCGTACACACTTGACGTTTATAACTATTGCTGTGAAATGGGTACCACAAAGTCTTAAGCGAGGTTGATCTTCTTAAGAGAGCTCTAATCTGTGAGAACATTATCCCTATTGATGTGGTCTATCTCAGAAGTCTATATGTTGCTGCATGTGCTCTCTATCAGGAATACAGCTGTTCCTCCTTGTGTCTTGAGCTGTTTCATTACTGTTGTGGTTGTTGCTCTCCTTTTTGGAGCCAGACTAGTGAGCGGAAAGTTTATCTTCCAGTGAAAGAACTTAACAAGGTGTGGCTGCAGGACTCGTGCTTCAAGATTTTGGACATTTGCAGAGATTCTGTCACAAAGACAATCTCAGTCTAATTAGAAAAACAGTAAGCTTGATCTGTCTGTCCAAGCAACCGTAGATATATCCATGAGAAGGCTTCTGGTCCGGGTACTTAACCAGCGTCAATCACTTCATTTCACCTTGTTTCACGCCCAACCCTCCATTGGCCATGGTAGACGTGCCGTTAATTTCTACCTCATCTCCACCAATGAGGCACTTCACATCATCTCCACTGGAAAGCCAGCCTGTGCCAACCGGCACTAGAGTGAATCTCCTCATGCTCGGGATACTTACTCCCTACTATAGTCCTGTCAGCACCTGTGTCAGGGTAAGAACAGAAACCCAATGAGGTTTGAACGGATGCACCTAGGAAAGTCTGTGTCCCTTTAAAAAATGGTGATTGCTGCCAGATTGAGTCCAACAGGGGGCCATTACCCAAGTCAACACACTCAGTATAATGGGTGCTGCTGAGACACGTCTGTCACCTGATAGTTCTTTACTGAATGCCCCCTCAGTGTAACCCCTGTAGCAAGTTATCCCTTTGAGCTTGAAAGAATGTTCTTTCATTTTTGCACTGACTTGAAATCCAATTCCTTCTTTGACTGTGTCATACCCCTGGGAATGTTATACTGTTCATACGAATATAGTAGGACTGTGTATTCTGGGCAACATAAATGTCAGAATATGGTATTTCGGTTCACACGAATCATCAGGCATTTTGGGCCTTGTTCCTAACTAGCTCACAGTGCCCCATCTGAACCCCCTAAACTTACTAGGATACCAGATGGTTAAGACTTTTATGACCCCAGCTGCCTGCACTCACTCCAAAGAGGCCTTGGATAAATGGTGAGAAGAATGGGCAGGTTTTTTCGCATCCAAAATCCAAAGTATTCAGGCAAGCCTAGGAGTAGGCAGAATACCGGTTACTGATGCGGGAACCCCAAATATGAAGTTATCTGTACGCAACCCACAACTGAGCTCCTTCAAAGCCTTCTCTTTGGAGGGATCTCTTACGGCTCTTACAACTTTAAAGTCAGGCTCCCCGATTGACCCATGACCCCTTAAACTACTAGATGCAGGGGCTGACATCATTAATCCATTGGTCAATAAGATTCTTGAATCAACTCTAGGAACAGCCATGGTTCTTAGAGTCTGGAAACTGGCAACGCGAGTTTGAGCTATTGGCACTGTAAATAACAATGTCTTTTATTTATGTTTTGGGTTTTAAAACCTAAATAAAGGGCATTGTCATTTACAATACTAATAGCTAAAGCTCTAGCAAATGCGAGACCTATTGCATTGCAATAAAGGGCCTTTTCGACCGCTTGTTAGATTGTAAATATCGGAAGATGGGACCGGCCTGTGACGTCTTCAAAAAAGTGATAAATAGTGCAGTGAAAAAGTTGTGTAAGTGTTGTAAATTACACAGACACAATGTGTGAAGTGAGAGTTACATATGATCTGAGCTATAAATACTAACAAGGCGCTCTAACACCTTTCGCTCTGTGATTACACTGTCGTGGCTCAGGAGGAAGAGCAGAGGGTGGGCTATTTCCTGCCCTCTCTGTGATTTGAGTGTGAATTTGGTATCTCGTATTCTCATTGCTATCTTTGGCCTAATAAAAACACTTCAGCTGTCGTGGGGCCCTGGCTTCACCTCCTGGTGCAGGGCGGGCTGTGCTTTATGGCAGGCAGGGAGGGAGGGAGGGATGGTCTCGGCTGCAGCTCCGGCCTCATACAGGGCCCCTGCTATTACTGGTGAGTGAGAGGCGCTGAAGTGGTGGTATTGGTACTGGTGGTATTATTGGTACTTATGGTATTGTTAATAAAACAGGCTTTTGAAAACAATCGGTCAGGTGGCTTTAATATAGATGACATGTAACACAGATGTGCTTTTGTCAGCTTCTCGTACTCAGTATGGAGGGTGAAGTATTTTTTCAAGGTTAAGAAACAGAAAAAGTATATTGTTACTTTAAAGGAACACCTCTTGGACTTACTGGGAAAGGCACTGCTGACTTCACATTATTTTAGGTCAATAGCACAATTCTATCCTAAAGTTGAACGAAACGCAGGAGATTAGTAGTCTATGCTTATATATGGGCTCAATGCATGTCCAATCCCAGTACTCAGTTTGCATCCAAACCAATCACGTTGAAAGTTATCAAATTTCTCAACTGAATGCAAATGTAATCATAATTCTTTTTATCAGATCATTTTTTCAAAAAGTAGTGGCTTTTAGTGCCTTTCTCCTGTAAATAAACGGTTAGTTAAAGCGTTATTAAACTGTTAAACAAAGTAAAGACATTAATAAAGATGTCAGCATATCACCAGCAATAAGAAAAAGTATATACACTGACTCTTGCTTAGCGCTTTACTAATTTTTCATTGTCTTCATCCACACATAACTGTTGTTTCTGAATTGCTTACTTGTTTTCATCATTTTTCTAAAGCAAAAAGCAGATTCATACTTCAAACGTATACAGTCATTCAATGCAGGGTCATTGGGTAGCAACCACTTAAACATCAACAGGAAATTAAATCAGCATATTCCACGAGGCAAGCCATGGGTGTTTGCTAAGCATTTTGATACAGACTGTTATTCTTAAAATAGTATGGACATTTTGAGGAAACAGAAAACAAAATCCAACAGCAATACAAGGTGCAGGAAGGCTAACAAACTCTCAAAAAATTAAATTAACAAAGAAGCCTATTTGTGAATTCTTTTATCCTTCCAGAGTGGGTATGATGCCAGAATACTGTGGTTGTAATATTGTTGGATGTAATTATTGTGCCCTGTTGATTCAAAACCATTGCTCCGTTGTGTGACCCTGGCCCTGCACTGTTGTGTGACCCTGGCCCTGCGCCGTTGTGTGACCCTGGCCCTGCACCATTGTGTGATCCTGGCCCTGCGCCGTAGTGTGACCCCGTGCCGTTGTGTGACCCTGGCCTGGCCCTGCTCCGTTGTGTGACCCTGGCCCAGCGCCGTTGTGTGACCCTGGCCTGGCCCTGCTCCGTTGTGTGACCCTGGCCTGGCCCTGTGCCGTTGTGACCCTGGCCCTGTGTTGTTGTGTGACCCTGGTCCTGCGCCGTTGTGTGACCCCGGTCCTGCGCCATTGTGAGACCCTGGCTCAGCGCCGTTGTGTGACCCTGGCCTAGCCCTGCGCCATTGTGTGACCCTGCCCAGCGCCGTTGTGTTACCCTGGCCTAGCCCTGTGCCGTTGTGTGACCCGGGCCTGCCCTGCGCCGTTGTGTGACCCGGGCCTAGCCCTGCGCCGTTGTGTGACCCTGGCCCAGCACCGTTGTGTGACCCTGGCCTAGCCATGCGCTGTTGTGTGACCCTGGCCTAGCCCTGCGCCGTTGTGTGACCCTGGCCCTGCGCCATTGTTTGACCCTAGCCGGGCCCTGCGGCACTGTGTGACCGTGGCCCTGCGCCGTTGTGTGACCTATGCCTTGCGCTGCACCGTTGTGTGACCTATGCCTGGCCCTGCGCCGTTGTGTGACCTATGCCTGACCCTGCGCCGTTGTGTGACCTATGCCTGGCCCTGCGCCGTAAGCATTCCAAAACGCCCGGTAGTCAGTCCGGCCCTGGTGTGAACCTGCGCCATTGTTTAACCTGAGCCCCAGCAGTTGTGCTCCCCATCCTCTTCCAGCCTCCCCATGCAATACCCGAGCCCCAAGTGGCCCCTGGGGTAGGTCTGCGCCGTTATGAATCCCCGGACTCGGGTCTGCGCCATTTTGTGCCCTGGACTGGGCCTGCGACTTCACTGCAACCTGTGCAGGGCCTGCACCGGTGTGTGAGCCTGGGCAAAGGCCGCTGCACCCTCTGGGGTTGGAGCTAAGCCACTGGACTCCCTGCTACACCTCCGCAGACATGTGACCCTGCCTGGGCTCGGAGGTCTGCGCCACTGTGTAACCCTGGGCTGGGCTTGCGCAGCAGTGCCTCTACTCAACAGTGCGTGAGTTTGCGCCGCTGTGTGATCCTGGGCTGGTCATGCGACTCTGCTCGATCCTGGGTGGGCTTGCGCCACAGTGTGATCCTGGGTTGGGCATGCAACTCCGCTTGACCCTGGACTGGAACTGCGACACTGTGTGACCCTGGGCTGGGCTTGCTCCGTTATGTGACCCTTTCTCTAGTTAAGTCTTCTGCAAGCCGCCAACTCTAACACCAGGCCTATTAGAAGAGATGGCGTGTGCCCGAGGAAAATATTGTAAACGTCTCTGAACCAATCTAAAGTGGACACTCCGCAGTTTAGGTGCCCTATCAATTTTCATAATAAATCCATAATCCTAGGTTGAGTGAAGAATGCAAGACGAAAATGCAAAGGTTATTATAGAAGGATAATAGAGAACCAGCAGGGGCACTAATTGTTGAAAATATTAAAGAGTTCCCAATGTTACGAATCCTGAGTGAAAAGTGCCGGTGTGTAAGCGAAAGTCTGACCCTCTCTCACACATGCACATACTCAAACATTCACGTATGTCGTAGCAGCGGTGGACTAAACAAGTACTCCTTGCTTTACTCTGGCACCTGCATTTCCACCGTGCTTTCTACCATTAGTAGGAGCCTCAAGGCGCTTTCTCAATTTGGCTGCCTTTTCATATCATGGGCGTTTACATCGACTGTTTTTACTTGGTTGTGTGTCTGTAACGGTAGGTGCACTTTAATGCAGAAGTCAATTGAGTTCAACTCGATTCAAGAATGTTGTAGTGTAATAGGAGTCTGCTCGGGGACAAGGTGCATTTGTTGCGATGCCACGACATCGTGGTCAGCGCCACCATCAAATGTGCGCCAAAAAAATGACCAGGAACGAACGGCAATATTGTTTTTCGAAAAGCAACAAATTTCTTGGGGAAAAACATCAAGACCTTTTTGTAATATATTTACCTGAGTGTACGCGTACGTGCACGCATTCGCATGTGTGTGTCAGCCTGTGAGCTCCTGTGCCGCAGGGAATACGCGCACATTGCTTTCCGTAATCCCACCTCTTGAGCACATGCTGTAGTGGCATTAACTTGCTTTACTCGCTGCAGAAAGGTAACGCTCAATTGATTGTAAGTCTTGTAATGGTTGCGACATCGCGTCCGTATCTTGGCCAACCATCACATCTGTTTGTACATGCGTCATACTCATAGCAGAGCAACCAGGGGCACGTGGTGGTGTGATCTATATGTGAGACTGATGTGCGGCACAGATCCAGCCATCGGGGGCGCAGCGCACGCCACAGCCCGGGCAAAGTCCCAAACGTGAAGGCCCCATGCTCTTCTCTGGAACCAAGTGTGCAAATTGGACAAATGGGACCTTTTGGGGTCTAATTGAGCGTGAGAGAAGGAAATGTCCCAGCTAATGAGGTCTGAGAGAGCTCGGGTTACAGCGAGGTAGCAGGCACAGATGGAAGTTTCTCTAAGCCCCGTCCTTTTCAGACTGGGAGGAGTGTTTTCCTGCTTACTTAAAAGGTTGCTTATCTTCTTTATGGGGCCATCTGGACCCATAAAGAAGATAAGGAACCTTTTACTTCAGCAGGAAAACACGCCCTCCAATCTGAAAAGGACGGGGCTTAGATAGAAAGAATTTAAAAGAAAAACGTCATTAGCATCTCTTCTCCAATGGCTGCCCATGGTTTAGGAGGCCAGCCAATGGAGAAGAGGGGCGGGGCTTAACCTCGCTAGAGACACTCACACTATCCCATTAAGTCTCCCCAGCGAGACTGCGCATGTGTGCAGTCTTTCGCAGGCAGAGACCTAAAAACTACAGTTGATGGACACACTGCAAAACAATGTCATACATTCACCCCAGTACAGAGATCTGGGCCTAAATCCATTGTTTTTTTGCTCGCCATTCCAGTTTGAACCCAGCCATATGCAAATCAGTCTCGACCCTGTACCTCATGGAAACAGTCCAGCCCGAACTGCCAAGCCAGGTCCTCCCTGGACTGGAAACCAGCATCCTTGGACCGGTTTCGAGGTCTCACCCCTCTTCAGCCAGGATGGCTTGATTCCATTGGCATGGAGAGCATGGGACCCAAGCCTGGGCATACTCGTCCCACTCGGGGTGACATATGGAAAAACAACAGTTGATGGACAGAATGCAGAACAATGTCATACATTCACCCCAGTACAGAGATCTGGGTCGATTTGAAGACATTGTTGTCTGTAGTGTCTTTGCTCATTCTCAACTTGCTTTAGAGTTGCTTATAGTGCTGAATCACCACCCTGAGTTCTTCTGTGTACCAGCTGGCTTGCTTTTGTGATCTTGATTTTTTGTTGTTGTTGGTATGCTTGAGGGGGTGCAGGTGGTGATCCATTCATTGAAGTTCTTTATGTCTTCGTTTAGGTTGCTGGTATGCTTGAGGGGGTCCAGGGTGTTAGTGCAGGTGGTGATCCATTCATTGAAGTTCTTGATGTCTTCGTTTAGGTTGCTGGTATGATTAATGGGGGCTAGGGTGTCGGTGTAGGTGGTGATCCAGTCATTGAAGTTCTTGATATCTTCCGTTAGGCTGCTGGCTTGAGGGGGCCAGAATTTTGGTGCAGGTGGTGATCCATTCATTGAAGTTCTTGATGTCTTTGTTTAGGTTGCTGGTATGCTTGAAGGGGGCTAGGGTGTTGGTACAGGTGGTGATCCAGTAATTGAAGTTCTTGATATCTTCCATTAGGCTGCTGGTATGCTTGAGGGGGCCAGGTTGTTGGTGCAGGTGGTGACCCATGTATTAAAGTTCTTGATGTCTTCCATTAGGCTGCTGGTATGCTTGAGGGGGCCAGGATGTTGGTGCAGGTGGTGATCCATTCATTGAAGTTCTTGAATTCTTTTGTTAGGCTGCTGGTATGCTTGAGGGGTCCAGGATGTTGGTGCAGGTGGTGATCCATTCATTGAAGTTCTTGATGTCTTCCATTAGGCTGCTGGTATGTCTGAGGGGGGCATGGTCGTTTTTTTGCTCAACATGCCATTCCAGTTTGAACTAGGCCATATGCAAATCGGTCCTGACCCTGTGCCTCATGGGAACAGTCCAGCCCGAACTGCCAAGCCAGGTCCTTTCTGGACTGGAAACAAGCATCCTAGGACCGGTTTTGGGTTTCACCTAGATCTCTTGACTGGGGGAGAATGTTTTGATTTGTTCTGCATTCCGTCCATCAATTTTGTGTCTTTTGATGGCAGCATGTAGCAGGAACCGCTGTGGAAGGTACCAATAATGGGCAAATTGCGCCTGGGCACATAGATAGTATAGTCGCATGTCAGGTGCTTCAAATCCTCTCTGATCAAATAGCTGTGAAAGCAAGTCCCAGCTGCATCTCGGTTTCTTACCACCCCACACAAGGGTCATCAGAGCCGTCTGATGCATATTGAATAGTGCAATATTGAGCCTGATGGGGATATTCACAAACAAATAGAGGAGTTTGGGCAATATTGTCCGCCAGCGAAAGAGGCAGCTTAGCCCATCGGGGTGTTTGCTCAGTGATTCGAGTAATGACTCGGCCATAATCCATTGAGAGTACCGATTCAGGATTTCTATGCAGCCATATCCCTAAATATTTCACCGGATAAGTAGACCACGACAGGGGAAAATCCAGCTCTACCTCTTTGGTTTCCGCCGTCAGCGGAAAGACTGTTGACTTATCCCTAATGTGAAATATCTCTCAAATTTCACATATTCCCTCAATAGTGCCAGGAGATTTTCGGCAGGTTCACGTTCATATAGCATCATATCATCTGCATAGAGTGAGACCACAAGAGGTATCTGCCAGAATCACAATGCTGCATGAGCATGTTTTTGACTCCTTTTACAAGCTAAGGGCTCGAATGCAAGTGAAGATATAATCGGCAACAAAGGGCATCCCTGCCTTGTTCCTCTCCTAATTGAGAATGCATTCGAGACCCAGCCATTCAGTCGCACTCGGGCCTCCGGCTCATTATATAATAATTTGACCCATTTAAGGAAAAACTGTGTCATATCTATTCTAAGTAAAAGAGTAAACATAGACTCCCACCGCAGGGATTGAATGCCTGTGCTGCATCTAGCATCACAGCCACGGCTTGAAAATCCATCTCAAAGTAGTGCAACGCTGCAAAGATAGTACGCATGTTGTATGTCGTTGATCTCTTGGGGACTAACCCTAACTGGTCTGGGTGGATTAATTTGGGTACCAAAGGCTGTAGCCTATTGGCAATAATTTTTGCTAAATGGTTGGCATCTATATTAATAAGGGAGAGAGGTCTATATGATTTGCACCTGTTTGCCACCATATCAGGTTTCAGCAACGTAACAATAAGGGCTTCCTTAAGAGAAGGGGGCAGTCTCCCAGTCTCATACGCTTCCGCAAAGACATCCAATAATCTAGCGGCCTGTTCTTCTATATATGCCTTATAGAACTCGCTCGGAAGCCCTTCAAGGCAGCTGACTTGCATGTGGGGAGGGACATTATGGCAGTTTTGACATCTTCCACCACAAAAAAAGGTTGCGCAAGGTACCCCCTCTGGCCTTCTGAGAGCCACCCAAGTGCGACATTGTCAAGGTATGCTCATATATCATCTTCAGACACCTGTGCCTTGTCACCATACAGTTCATCGTAAAAGTCCAGCACCATCCTGCTAATCTCTGGTGTAGTGAGTTGCGCCACCCCATCCCTGTCTAGCATTCCAGTGATGTTTTCCTGGCTACTTGACATATATCTTGTGGGCCAACAAACGTCTAGATCTCTGCACCAATTCTTGTTTGGTTGTGCTAGTCACAAGGTCCCTTATTTTGGCAAGAATTTCTGATTCAGGGTTCTGCTCGTACTCCCGTTCCAATGCTGAGATCTCTGTTGCCAGCTTGCTGATGCTGCGCCTTAAGGCCTTCAAGACACCGGTCTGTGCACTTAAGCTTTCTCCCCGTTGCGTAACTTTGAATGCCTCCCATAACAGCCCAGCACTATCTACTGAGCCCTTATTTCTATGTGGTTGTTTCTTATTGCATTTCCTATAGTGCTCTTAATGACAGGGTCTGCCAGGGAAGCCGGCTGTAATCTCCACACAAAAGGTGGTCACGCACAAACTGGGATTTGTAGCTCAAGGAGAACTGGGGAATGATCCGAAAGTGTCTTGGCCAAGTGTCCTACATGGACTGCCCAAGTGCATGTCATCTCGGTTGCAAGCCAATTGTCCAATCTGGACCACAATCTATTCACTGAGGAAATAAAGGTTATTTCCCGTGACCCTGGATGTCAGTCTCCATACATCCCGAATGTCCCCTGCTTCCATCAATCCTAGCAGTGTGTCTGATGCCTGTCCATGTGGATTTAAGATAGCCTGGCTGATGAGGATTATGAATCCGAAACCGGTCCCAGGATGCTTGTTTCCGGTCCAGTGAAGGCATGGCTTGGCAGTTCGGGCTGGACTGTTCCCATGAGGCACAGGGTCAGACTGATTTGGATATGGCCATGTCTGAACTGGGGTGGCTGAGTGAGCTAAAGAATGGTGATGGATTAAAACCAGATCAGTTGACTGGGGGTGAGTGTTTGATTTGCTCAAACGCTCCGTCCATCATCCCCTTTTGTATCGCCCTGATGCCTGTCCATGTGCATATCTAAACAGATGTTAAAATCCCCCCCCCCAATATCTCCACAGGAGGATACATGGAGATTCAACGCCAAACGTCAGTGAAAAAAGCAGGGTCTTCTAGATTGGAGCCGTATATGTTTACCAACAGTACCATCGCACCTCCTATCTTACCCAGGATAATCGCTAGGCTACCCTGCCTTCTCATCCGTCTCTGAGCTGATCATAGTAAATGGCACACCTTTTTTTGACAAGAATCATCACGATTCAGGAAGAGCCTAAAAACATTTCTGTTCAGCAAAAGCATGAGCTCTGTATAATCCAGCTATGACCTCAGCTTCCACCTTGCTAAGTTATTGTCTGTTACCATCTTTCCGGGCGCTTAGAGACCTGCAGGTGATTAGGCGCGATACAAAACCTCACTAACAATAACAATAACAATAACAACACCCCTGGAGTAGGAGAAGTAGAATGCAGCTACACACACCCCAGCCCAGCTTGCTCCCACATTCTTCTCCAAAATCTTAGTTAGGTGGGTTTCCTGTAGGTAAGCAACCTGGACATCAAACCTGTCCAGATACGCTAAAACTGAGAACATTTTCTTGGGGCTGTTTAAGCCGTAGACATTCCAGGTAAGGAATTTAATTTCACTACCCATACTTGCTGCCCATCATGGCAACATTTACATGGTAAAGGCCCTTCAAAGTAAGTGAGCTGCAGTGTTACTGAGGCTATGCCTTTGCACAGGTTCAAGCGTCCCATCCCCTTCCCACCCAACCATCCCCCACCCACTGCAGGACCTTCAACTTGCTAAAGCCATCCCTATTTAGATTAAACAACCCCTCCCGAACATAGAGCCTCCCACAGAAGTAGGCGGTGGCTGATCAGATCTACTACCAATGCAATAATATCACAAACGTATTCATGCGTTTTGAGACATCTAGCTAGTTTTTTCATTCCACTTGCAATCAAACATCCTAGAGCTGCAGCAGGAAAAGACTACATATTTTTCAACCATCCAAACCTATGCCTTCTTATAAGTATTGGTCACAGCTCATATCAGGCCTAGATCGCAGCCGTTGCAAGTCCTCTTTTGCTGGATCATTGGAGGGTTCACACCTTCTACTTTTCAGCTTTTTTACGTGTTCGAGCACTGCCTTTGAGTTGGTGTAGATTTTAAAGTCTCCCTCCTGGCCGAGTCTCAGACCGGCCGGGTACAGCATGGCGTATGGAATGCCCTCTGATTGCAATAGCTTCTTCACTGTACCAAATTGCCTACGGACTGCAACTGTAAAGTCTGGGAAGAATACAAGTATGTTCCCCATAACTTCAATTGTGCCTTTTTCTCTTGCCATTCGCAATATGGCATCTCGGTCCCTATAATTTAGGAGACTGGCAATGATGGGGCGGGGCATCGCCCCAGGGACTGGTCTTGGAGCCAAGGAGCGATGAGCGCGCTCAACGATCAACATCGGAGATTCTTGAATTTCGATCTTGTGAAGGCGCCTGATGAGGATGAGATGTGGTACCATGTGACACACCGCCAAGAGGTTCAATAGGATGACAGCCTTACTGTTTCCTCTGTCTAGGATCATGTGAATGGCGTAGGTAGGTTCAATGGTTGCTGTTTCTGTGCTCTGGTTGGGCCTGCATCGAGACTGGGTGGCCTCGAGGAGCTGGTGATTGACGAAGTAGCTGGTCAGACACTTCTTGATGGTTTTCTCTAGGACTTTGGACACGTATGGTAGGAGAGTGATTAGTCAGTAGTTAGAGAGTTTGGTGAGGTCCTCCGAGGGTTTCCTCAGCAGGGCTGTGACTTCTGCCTGCTTCCAGGTTTCTGGGAAGAGGACCGCATTAATAGAGTCATCCAGGATGGGAGTGAGGCTTCACTGATGGTGGTTATACCTTTGTTGAAAGTGTGGTGGTGGCATGGGTCTCATGTGGTCCCACAGTGGATGGTCTTCATGGTTGCAGAAGTCTCGTTTGTAGTGATGCTGTTCCACATGGTCATGATCCATTCTTCAGCTGAGATTGGAAGACTGGCTGCGAGGGTGCTGGAGTCAGGTTGAAGGTTGAAGTTGCCGTATGTGGATGTGATCTTCCTCCAAAAGAAGTTAGAGATTGTTGCAATGGGTTTTGTTAGGGGTGGTGTTGCTGCCGGTGGCTACAACACTGTAAATTCTCAGATTATGGAGAAGATTTATTTGGTGCTGGTGTTGCTGGCTTAGATGCGGTTGGTATTGGCTGTTCACTTGGCATGTCAGACATGCTGGTGGATTTGAAAACGTTGTCTGCAGTGTCTTTTCTCATTCTCAACTTGCTTTAGAGGTGCTTATAGTGCTGCATCACCACCCTGAGTTCTTCTGTGTACCAGCTGGCTTGCTTTTGTGATCTTGATTTTTTGTTGTTGTTGCTATGCTTGAGAGGGTGCAGGTGGTGATCCATTCATTGAAGTTCTTGATGTCTTCCATTAGGCTGCTGATATGCTTAAGGGGGTCCAGGTTATTGGTGCAGGTGGTGATCCATTCATTGAAGTTCTTGATGTCTTCCATTAGGCTGCTGATATGCTTGAGGGGTCCAGGGTGTTGGTGCAGGTGTTGATCCATTCATTTAAGTTCTTGATGTCTTCTGTTAGGTTCCTTGTTTGGTTGAGGGAGTCTAGAGTGTTGGTGTTGGTGGTGATCCATTCATTGAAGTTCTTGATGTCGTCTGTCAAGTTTCTGATATGCTTGAGGGGGGCAGGGTGTTGGTGCAGGTGGTGATCCATTCATTGAAGTTCTTGATGTCTTCCGTTAGGTTGCTGGTATGCTTGAGGTGACTTGTGTTGGGGGCAGAAGCCCAGTCCTTCTCTGAGATGTTCTTCCAGCAGTGGACGCCTGTCCAGGTATTCAGGGTTGTGAGCTTGAAACTTAAAAGGGTGTTGTCAGTTCAGGTGATAGGTGTTGGTTTGTAGACTCTGATGCTGTTTAGTGTGGAGAAGATAGAGTTCAGGAAGTGTTCAGCTGTGTGGGTGGGTTTGGTAATGTGCTGCGTAATGTCGAGGTTCCCAAGACATTTGAGGAGGGTATTTGAATTGGAATCATTACGGTCCTCTAGATGAAAGTGCAGGTCTCCATGGAGGTTGAAAGTGCTGGAGTCAATGATTATCTCAAGTCTTCATTCGTTCTGATGTCCATTTTTTCTGTAACACAGACCTATATCTCTATATTATCAGAGTCAAGAGAAGCCTTTTCCAATCTTTCTTCTGCATTTTTCTTTGGGACTACTGGCTTCTGATAATTCACTTTATCATTAACATGAAAAGACATAGGTCGGCTAGTTCACTTTAATGCTTCCAAATATTGTGAAGATACCCAGTGCTGAATGCTTCAATCTGTGACCCAAATAAAACCTCATTTGGTTTGTGATCACCTGAGGAGAAAAATAAATTGTTTTTTTTCCCCACACGGGACTCAGTCCTTTTGAAGGTCACCTTCTTCAGATAGGAGCCTGTTGTATCCTCTCTGGTTGTCTACTTAATGTCTGGAATACTAAGTGCAATACACATCCAGGCTCCTGTGATCCAAGACTCTTTACCAAGAGACTTAAAACAGCCAAAGTATACCCCAGTCAGACTCGGGGCTAGTGAGCGGAAGATTATCTACCAGTGCACTTGTGAAAGAACTTAACAAGGTGTGACTGCAGGACTCGTACTTCAAGATTTTGGACATTTTGAGAGATTCTGTCACAAAGACAATCTCAGCTTATATCAAGCTTGATCTGACTGTTCAAGCAGCCGTAGATCTGTCCATGAGAAGGCTTCTGGTCATGGTACTTAACCAGGGTCAATCATATCATTACACCTTGCTTCTCACTCAACCCTTCATTGGCCGTTGTAGATGTGACATTGATTTCTACCTCTTCTCGGGCGATGGGCACTCCAGGTCATCGCCACTGGATAGCCAGCCTGTGCCATAAGGCACTAGAGAGAATCCCCTCATGCTCGGGATACTCTCTCCCAACTATAGTCCTGTTAGCACCTGCATCGTTCAGGCTAATGACCTTCCTCTCTTGGAGGCTAGCTAAGAACACAGACCCCATGATATTTGAATGGATGCACCTAGGGACATCTGTGTCCCCTTTAAAATGGTGATTGCTGCCAGATTGAGTCCAACAGGGGCCCATTACCCAAGTCAACACACTCACTATAATGGGTGCTTCTGAGACACTTCTGTCACCTGACAGTTCTTTAGTGAATGCCCCCTCAGTGTGACCCCTGTAGCAAGTTATCCCTTTGAGCTTGAAAGGATGTTCTTTTCCTTTTGTACTGACTTGAACCCCAATTCCTTTTTGCCTGCGTCCTATTCATGGGAATGTTATTTATAAAGTTCCTACAAAATTAATTCGGACTGTGTATTCTGGACAACATAAACATCAAAATATGGGAACTTGGTTCACAAGTATCAACAGGAATTGTTGGCCTGGTTCCTAACTAGCTCACAGTACCCCATCTGAACCCCCTAAACTCACTAGGATTCCAGATGGTATCAGCAACCACGAACATGACCAGTTTTCTACTCCACACAGGAAACATGGAAACAGACCTACCCTTTTGTTGTTTACTTTTGCATGCCCAAGGTAACCACAAGAAAGATACGAATTGGCTGTTCAAAGATTTATTGAAACAATCGTATTCATGTGTAAAAAGAGTGTGCTGCAATTATCAGGCAAAACAAAGCAGTGTAACCAGCATTACAAGAATGGTATAAAAGACAAGGATGTAATGCTTTCCCTTTTGGGTCCACTTTGGTTCTCCCTTAGTTTTCCATTTTAGGCTGTCTCTGCTCGCTCTGCATAGCCACATATAATAAATTTGTTTTATTATTTTGAGAATACGCTGTATGTGTTTGTTATTCAGGGACTATTCTTGGGATTTCGTCTACACATTTCCCACAAGGTGCTTGGAATATATAACAACATAGTGTACTATTTTCTTTGCTCGTCCAGCAATAGCTCCTTACATTTAGACCTAACACGGTCGCATAACTGCAACTCCAGTACTATAGTTTTATGATATAAACGGTGTTCCGTCCCCTTGGGGGCAGAGAGGAGAATTCCGGCAGAGGGGACTGTTCTGGAATGACAGCAGTGTCCGACATGCAGCCCTGCGTAAACTAAGTTTACACTCATGATGCGGACCATCTTACTACTTACACTAGGTATGGGGTCTTGGGCCAATCCCAGAGATTGCAAATGTATCGCTATGCTCACATAGTAAGGGTCGAACTAGACACATATATAATTTGCCATGGTTGGGATGTTGGTCCTATACAATCAGATTAGTAATTCTAATAACTTTTAGTTGCATCTGTCTAATGATCGCAGCACATTTGCTTCATAATAGATTATGATCATTCCAATAAATGTATTGTAAACATTCGTTGTGTCTTTCTTGTGTTTAGAATGGGCATGCATGAGTGAGTAAATGAGTAACAAAAGGGGAGGATCCGTTGCCACAGGGCCCTTGGGGATAGAGGGTCGTGTTTGAGTTTGCTGAAATCACCTGTTACTCTGGAAAGATTAGGTGTTTAGGTGAGGCACTGTGTGCTGCCAGGATTGGGCCGACAAGTGCTGACGTTGTAGAGAGACTCAGTCCCTAAACTCTGACGTCTTCTGCTTTACCAACCGAATCAGTGCAACAAGTTCACCATTGTAACATTACTGTGTGGTTATATGATTATATTATTCTACTCCTACCTAACACTATCTATACTATTGCTAGCATAGTGGGAGTATCCTTTGCCTGATACCTTGGGTTAGCCTAAACTGCCATACCTGACTAAGATGTATCACAAAGCCAGCCTGTGTAGAATGGTTAGCATCCTTTTTTTTTGCATCAGTCTTTGTGTGTGTGTGTGTTAAATTTTAAGGCAAATATAATCCTGTTGTGTTTAGACATTTCTAAGGCGACGGGGGTAGCATTCCACCCTTCTAGAGGGACACGACATGTACATAACCTGAACCCCGGTTAAAGTTAAACTGAGCCTTAGCATCACAAAATGGATGCTGCCACCACAGACACAAGTCGGACCTCCTGTTGCTGGGAGTCCTTCCAGCGAGGGCAGGTTGGACAAAGGGCTTCCTGCCTTGGGAGGTGCTAGCACCACCCCAGACAGGATTTTGTGTATTGGGTAGGACAGGGCTGAATAGAATCAGACATGCCTGGGGCACACAAGGTGTCCCCGTGCATAGGCCAGTTCAAACCGGTGCTGGGGCCTTCCAGCCCCAGTCTTGGCGCGAACTGGACAAAGGAAAGGGGGTGTAACCACTCCCCTTCCTGGTCCCACCCAGAGGAGGGACCTAGTAGGTGATCCGGCCCCCCAGATTCGAATAAGAGTGGGAGCTGTGTCCTGAGACTTCAGATCATCCTGAATCAACTTGAAATACAGAAGAAGACTGGACTTCGACATTCTGCTGCTCAGAAGACGGAAGAGAATCTCCCTTGTGGCCAAGGAGTGACCACCCTGTTAACACAGGCACCAACCAGCTACTCGTCGTCTGCTTTGCCGCCGCCTCCCGCCAGAGCCCGAGCCCAGAGCCTGACAAGACCCAGACTCCCAGACTTCTCACCGCCCGATCCACAGTCCCTGCAAAGAAGGTACCCGTGGAGGCACCGAGAGACGTGGGACCGGACTTCTTGGAAGACCCCCCGAAAAGCTGACTGCGCAGCATCAGAGGTACCCTCGATGTTGTGCTTTGGGGACTGAGAACCCCTACCACCGAGCAGGTCTTGCACCGAAGATCAGCCCCCCAGCATCTCCACGATCTGCGTGGGGCCCTTTTGCATTGTGCCACTCGACGCGCCATCCCGGCCACTTGCCACGTGGCTAGCGGCCATCTTGGCAACGAAACCTTCAACTTACACTGCGGGTCTGGTTGCTCCAGACTTGCCCTTGCTCCTGTAAAAGGGAGCACCCACTCTGACCTTGCTGGTCCGAGTGATAAGCCTTTTTCGATTCCTGCGTGGCTTGCATTAGCCAAGGCCTGTTTGCTCCAATCAAGTTGCCGACACCGCCAACAGCGAGAAGCCTGCGTGGGACAGCTCGTGACCGACTCCTGGACGTCCTCGACCCCTCGTGTCCACGTGGCTGCAGAGAGAAGCTACACCTCAACGCCTGGTTGCACCCGACATCGCCTGGTTCCAGTCTGGTTCCACGGTAGTCACTGGCTAGTGACTTTGAACATTGTCCCCTCTGCTTTCAGGTCTTCACAACTTCAGATCCATCCTTGGATCCACCGGAACTCTTCACATCGAGCCGCCTGCAGCATCTTCAGCTCCAAGCACCAACGACCAGCGTGACGAAACCCGACACTACTTCGACCCTATGCACCCGCGCCCTGTGGGTGAGGTAACTCAGCAACGCCGGTGTTCCCACACTGGTACACACCTCTAGTGTCTATGTTTTAAGTTTCGTTCCTCTAGGTCTCTCGGAAGGTTCCTTTTTAACTAACTTTGTACTTTTTACGCACCATAGACTTTGCATTGGTGAGTGCGTGCACTTTAAACATTGCACCCGAGTCCCGCGGGCCTTTCCCGACTTAGTCACTGCTAGTCCCGAACAGCTCTAGCGATTCCCAAGGCCCTGGGCCTACTTCCTTTTCGATTGGTATCTCTTATACCACTTTTTTAGTATATGGTTTAGGTGGCCCCTAGGGCTCATCCATATTGTGCAACTTTTGTGTATTTTAAACTGTCTTGTGTTTAACGCTTGTGCTTCTGTGCTCATAAAGAGTCCAGGGAGTAATTGTATAAATCTATATATATTTTCAATATATATCTGTGTGGTGTCCTTTCATTTGGTATTCAAGGGATTGTGTATGGTAAAACAGCTTGCTTCACATGCCTTTACAGAGCTTAGCCTAAGACTGCTTAGTCCATGCTACCCCTAGGATAGCTTGTCTATAAGGTTGACTTTACAACCTGCACCATAAGGGTTGCTTGGCATGGTACAAGGTGATCACTAGAACTAGTGAGCATCATATACCAGGCCAACTTCTCACATTGGTGAGCAGCGGATTGGGATTTGAGCTTGCTGTTGTTTTACCATTACAATCTTTGAAAATATCATTTGAAAGATCATACAGGTACCTGATAGGTACACTAAAACAAGACTAGTATACTTAAGTTCTACTGAACTTAGTTGTTGTAGAGGATAGGGAGTAGCACACCATGACTACAACTACTAGGTAGGTTTGGTAGGAAAACACCAGTGTAGGTAGATTGCAACACATCCACCACACTAGAGCAATGTCTGGAGCAGAGGGATCCACTGGACCCATCTCTGTTGAGAGTGACCCTCCAAGGGCACCATCCAAATTTGCTATCTTTCCTTTTAAGAAACTGAGGCAACTGTGTTCCATGAGAGGAATCAAAACAGGTCCTACTCCTACAGCAGGACACCTCAGAGAGCTGTTAGACCAGTCTGAAGCTCTAAAGAACTCCAAACCAGGCCCCTCAGGGACTGGTGAGGAAGGCCCTCCCACTGAAGATGATAACACTGATGCCCCTGCCCCTGTTATCCACATAGATGAGGAAGACCAGGTCACTGGAGATACTCAGCCAGAGGATGAGGAAGAAGAGGAGGAGGAGGAGGAAAGTGGGTCTGATGATGAGAGAAATAGTCAGGTGTTAGTCAGCAGGCTTAACCAGGCTAACTTAAGCTTTTTTGGGACTGAAGGTGGGTCCAACCCCTTCAGACCCCCAAATGGACTTAACCAGGAGCATAGGAGGAGGAGGAATCACTCAGGTGAATCCAATACTTCCCATGTTTCTAGAGGTTCTCATGGCAACTCCAGAAGGGAGTTGACTAGCCCTCAGAGAAGGGAACATGAGGCCAAAATGAGAGAGGCTGAACTTAGGATCCAGAAGCAAGAATTAGAAGTTGCCCTGGCCAAAGAGAAACTTGCTAGAGCAAGGCAGCCTAGAGAGAGTGGATTAGGATCCACTGGTGGCAGCACTATCCCTAAGGATAAAGACAGGTCCCATGACAATAGAAACCTGAGTAAGATTGTGCCCCCCTACAAAGTTGGGGATGATATCCACAAGTGGATGACTGCACTTGAGAGAGCTTGCAAAGTACAGCAGGTCCCTCAGGAGCAGTCGGCAGCAATCTTGTGGCTCTCCTTTTGAAGGTAAAGGCCGAGACAGACTCCTCACAGTTAGTGATGGGGATTCTAGAAACTATCTGGTCCTGAAGAGTGCTCTGATTGATGGGTTAGGCTTAACCACTGAACAGTACAGGTTAATGTTCAGAGATACCCAGAAGACACAGACTCAGGACTGGTCTGAATTTGTTGAATGTGCCACTAAGGCTCTGGAGGGCTGGTTGCTGGGAAGTAAGGTTACAGACTATACAGGATTGTATAATCTAATTATGAGAGAGCAAATCTTAAGAAATTGTCAAAATCAGCTTCTACATCAGCACCTGGTGGACTCTGATCTGACCTCTCCACAAGAATTGGGTAAGAGGGCAGACAAATGGGTCAGAACCAGGATCAGGCCTAAGAACCAGGGTGGTGACCAAAAGAAAGAGACTACCAAGCCTCAAGAGAAGAGTGGGGATAAATCAAAAGAGAAGACTTCCCCAGGGCCCCAAAACTCCAAGGATGGGGGTGGGTCCCAAAACAACTCCTCTACCCAGAAGAAACTTTACTGCCATGACTGTAAACAGCCTGGCCACTGGAAAACAGACAGCTGTTGTCCAAGGAATAGCAATAAGGAAAATATACCTCCAGGTAAAGCTCCAACACCTCCTGTCACTGTTAGCAGTGGTCCCCCAGGTGGTGGGAGCACCCCCAAGAATTTGGGTGGATTTACTTTTGGAACACAGGTGGATTCTGGCCTAACCAGGTCCCCTACCTCAGATACTCTTGTCTATGAAACTGGCATGGGGTTTGCCAACTTCACTGCTTGCCCAAACACGTTGAGCAAGTACAGACAGGAGCCCCTCATCAATGGCTTGAAAGTTGAGGCCTTTAGAGACACAGGGGCTAGCATCACCATGGTGGCTGAATGTCTAGTCCCCTCAAGGCAACTTTTACCTGATGCCACATATCAGGTGACAAACATTGATGGAATAGAAACCAAACAACCCATGGCAGTAGTCAATCTTAGCTGGGGATGTGTCACCAGCCCAAAGAGAGTGGCAGTGTCAGCAAACTTGCCTGTAGATTGCCTACTTGGTAATGATTTGGAAATCTCAGCCTGGGCTGAGGTTGAACAGGAAACCCATTCTAGAATGGTAAATCTCCATGGAAAGGTTAGTGGGGCTGTGCTGGCCACAGCCCCAATACAAGATGTCCTTCCTGAAAAGGTTGGTAGGACTGAGCAAATCTCATCCCCATCTTCAGTAGAAATTCTTCCTGAGAAAGTTAGCAGAGCTGTTATGGTAACAGCCCATACCCAAACTGAGTCCCTTCCTGAAAAGGTTGGTGGGGCTGTGGTGGCCACAGCCCAAACTCAAACTGATTCATGTGTTGTGAAGCCTGAAACTATGGATCACTCCACACAAACAGAGAGCATTGAGGAGGAAGAGAAATCTCCCTCCCACCAGACTTTAGGAAAGGATCAGCCTCCTCAGGGAACTGATCTTACCCCCGATGAAGAAACTGCCCCAGAGGTAGTCAGGCCTAGCCTGACAGAGCCTCTGATGTCAGTGGACCCTTCTCAGGTGGGACCCAGTCTGGAGCAGGTATCCTGCCCCTCTCTACCTTGCCTTAGTCAGCCCAGGGCTGCAGAGGACAAGAAGGACAGTGAACCCCAAAGGGCCCCCTGTCAAATAAAGCACCCCCATCAACAGAGTAGGGACACCAAAGCTAGCAGCCCTAGCCAGGTGAAAACTTTAAAAACTCCTGAGGGATCCCCCTTAAAATTAGTTAGGGACCTCCCACAGATGGATTCTGTTGGGCACAGCCAAACCTGGGACCCAAAGGGCCCGAACCTGACCTGTCCCTCCAGTAAGCCAACAGAAGGGACCCAGCCTCCAGCTTTAGGTAGCCAGAGGTTGACCCTGAGAGCACAGTGCAACTCAGTCAAAGAAAGAAAGGCCTACATGGTGGAAAGTGATTGGAGGAAGCTGAGTCCTACAGAGGAATCTCACTTCAGTACTCCATCTCAACATCAGCCTTTAACTTTGCCAGGACACACCACAGGTAGAGATTCCCTATGGTGGAGACCCTCAGATACCCTTAGGGTGAGGGATTGCTTAGTGGACCATGAGACAGGGGGTAACCAAGCCAGAGCTGGTACTTCCTTATATGGCCACTTAGGCAACATAGGCTTACCCGGTCAAGGATAGCCTTATCTGCTTTCGTTTGGGGGGGGGGGGGGTTGTGAAGGAAGGTGGATATCTGACTATGGTTACCCCCAAACTTTTTGCCTGGTGTTTAGCTGGTTTTTGACTTTAGTTGGCCTGGGATCCTGCTATTCAGGGCCCCAGGCTAATTGCTCTCTCCTTAAAATGGACTCCATGTACTTTAGGTACATACACAATTGGAACTGGTTCACCTTATTGGCCCCTGTAACAGTGTACCCAGGTACCCAGGGCATAGGTGCTTCCAAGGCCTACCAGGGGCTGCAGCACGTATTGTGCCACCCCTGGCCTGGCCTCCATATTTGACACAACTGGCTGATCACTCAGCTGGGGTAAGTCGGTGTAACCACCCCTTACTTAGGTGTAGTATGCCTATACCTAACCTAAAATGGACACATATGTTCCTATCAGCCACTCCTATGGAAGGCCTCATCAATCCTGGAGGCAGAGTGCTTGGAAATATGTGAGATGGTGCTCTGGCACGAGCTGAGCCTGTCTGCAGCTTTCGGAACCATGTCCTTTAGCTGTTTCATGATACTGCCATACCATATACTCTTAAGTGCATTATAATCCTCGCGGTTAAATGCTATCTTAGGTTTGGCTTTATCAAAACATGTCGAGTAAGGTGTCATACGAATTGGAATACTACCCCCTCGCCAATTCTGGCGACGGGGGTAGCATTCCACCCTTCTAGAGGGACACGACATGTACCTAACCTGAACCCCGGTTAAAGTTAAACAGAGCCTCAGCATCACAAAATGGATGCTGCCACCACAGACACAAGTCTGACCTCCTGTTGCTGGGAGTCCTTCCAGCGAGGGCAGCTTGGACAAAGGATTTCCTGCCTTGGGAGGTGCTAGCACCACCCCAGACAGGATTTTGTGTATTGGGTAGGACAGGGCTGAATAGAATCAGACATGCCTGGGGCACACAAGGTGTCCGCGTGCATAGGCCAGTTCAAACCGGTGCTGGGGCCTTCCAGCCCCAGTCTTGGCGCGAACTGAACAAAGGAAAGGGGGTGTAACCACTCCCCTTCCTGGTCCCACCCAGAGGAGGGACCTAGTAGGTGATCCGGCCCCCCAGATTCGAATAAGAGTGGGAGCTGTGTCCTGAGACTTCAGATCATCCTGAATCAACTTGAAATACAGAAGAAGACTGGACTTCGACATTCTGCTGCTCAGAAGACGGAAGAGAATCTCCCTTGTGGCCACCCTGTGACCACAGGCACCAACCAGCTACTCGACGTCTGCTTTGCCGCCGCCTCCCGCCGGAGCCCGAGCCCAGAGACTGACAAGACCCAGACTCCCAGACTTCTCACCGCCCGATCCACAGTCCCTGCAAAGAAGGGACCCGTGGAGGCACCGAGAGACGTGGGACCGGACTTCTTGGAAGACCCCCGAAAAGCTGACTGCGCAGCATCAGAGGTACCCACGACGTTGTGCTTTGGGGACTGAGAACCCCTACCACCGAGCAGCCCTTGCACCGAAGATCAGCCCCCCAGTATCTCCACGATCTGCGTGGGGCCCTTTTGCATTGTGCCACTCGACGCGCCATCCCGGCCTCTTGCCACGTGGCTAGCGTCCATCTTGGCAACGAAACCTTCAACTTACACTGCGGGTCTGGTTGCTCCAGACTTGCCCTTGCTCCTGTAAAAGGGAGCACCCGCTCTGACCTTGCTGGTCCGAGTGATAAGCCTTTTTCGATTCCTGCGTGGCTTGCATTAGCCAAGGCCTGTTTGCTCCAATCAAGTTGCCGACACCGCCAACAGCGAGAAGCCTGCGTGGGACAGCTCGTGACCGACTCCTGGACGTCCTCGACCCCTCGTGTCCACGTGGCTGCAGAGAGAAGTTACACCTCAACGCCTGGTTGCACCCGACATCGCCTGGTTCCAGTCTGGTTCCACGGTAGTCACTGGCTAGTGACTTTGAACATTGTCCCCTCTGCTTTCAGGTCTTCACAACTTCAGATCCACCTGAACTCTTCACATCGAGCCGCCTGCAGCATCTTCAGCTCCAAGCACCAACGACCAGCGTGACAAAACCCGACACTACTTTGACCCTATGCACCCGCGCCCTGTGGGTGAGGTAACTCAGCAACGCCGGTGTTCCCACACTGGTACACACCTCTAGTGTCTATGTTTTAAGTTTCGTTCCTCTAGGTCTCTCGGAAGGTTCCTTTTTAACTAACTTTGTACTTTTTACGCACCATAGACTTTGCATTGGTGAGTGCGTGCACTTTAAACATTGCACCCGAGTCCCACGGGCCTTTCCCGACTTAGTCACTGCTAGTCCCGAACAGCTCCAGCGATTCCCAAGGCCCTAGGCCTACTTCCTTTTCGATTGGTATCTCTTATACCACTTTCTTAGTATATGGTTTAGGTGGCCTCTAGGGCTCATCCATATTGTGCAACTTTTGTGTATTTTAAACTGTCTTGTGTTTAACGCTTGTGCTTCTGTGCTCATAAAGAGTCCAGGGAGTAATTGTAGTTAATAAATATATATATATTTTCAATATATATCTGTGTGGTGTCCTTTCATTTGGTATTCAAGGGATTGTGTATGGTAAAACAGCTTGCTTCACATGCCTTTACAGAGTTTAGCCTAAGACTGCTTAGTCCATGCTACCCCTAGGATAGCTTGTCTATAAGGTTGACTTAACAACCTGCACCATAAGGGTTGCTTGGCATGGTACAAGGTGATCACTAGAACTAGTGAGCATCATATACCAGGCCAACTTCTCACAATTACCCTATCTAATTGAGTGTCTTGAGCATGGACGGTTTCTCAATCTGTCTTGTGGTACGATCGTTTCCCCTGGCATTGGCTGTCCTAATCAGGTGTATTTCCCCTGTTTTCTGGGTAGCGTTCTTCACAGAGACACATATTAGTTGAAGGTTGCATCACAGCAAGAGTAAGATTACAACCACTGGTAACAAGGCTTTGCATAAGTCTGCGATCCACCTTGGTACCTAGATAAACAAACCTGTGAACAATTCTATATTTGGGACACCTCCTTCTTTAATCATGACCTGCTGTAGGTTGTGCAGTGTTTGGATGGCGATTGACAGTGTGCAACTGTATAGGTCTTTCATGGGGATGAAGGTACAGCATGCTGTACCTATCTTGGCGCATACACACCCTTCCATTGTGCTCATTAAGTCTAACACATACCAGTGCTGCCTCACAAGGAGACAGAAGGTGCACATTTTTTCTTTTCGCTGTGGCCATCTTCGGTGGTGTTCTGCGGGCCCAGATCTCTGTACTGGGATCAATGTATGACATTGTTCTGCATTCTGTCCATCAACTTTTGTATTTGCATCTGTCTCCCCGAGTGTTACGGGTGTGCCCAGACGTGGGTCCCGTGCTCTGCATGCCACAGGAATCAAGCTATCCTTGCTGAAGAGGGGTGAAACCCCCAAAACTGGTCCTAGGATGCTTGTTTCCAGTCCAGGGAGGACCTGGCTTGGCAGTTTGGGCTGGACTGTTCTCATGAGGCACAGGGTCAAGATGTATTTGCATATGGCTGGGTTCAAACTGAAATGGCATGGTGAGCAAAAAAACAATGAATTAGGCCCAGATCTCTGTACTGGGGTGAATGTATGACATTGCTTTGCATTCTGTCCATCAACTGTTGTTTTTGCATTTGTCACCCCGAGTGGTACGAGTATGCCCAGACGTAGGTCTTGTGCTCTCCATGCCACTGGAATCAAGCTATCCTGGCTGAAGAGGGTGAAACCCCTAAACCGGTCTTAGGTTGCTTGTTTCCAGTCCAGGGAGGACCTGGCCTGGCAGTTCGGGCTGGACTGTTCCCATGTGGCACAGGGTCAAGACTGATTTGCATATGGCTGGGTTCAAACTGGAATGGCATGGTGAGCAAATAAACAATGGATTTAGGCCCAGATCTCTATACTGGGGTGAATGTGTGACATTGTTCTGCATTCTGTCCCTCAACTGTTGTTTTTGCACAAGGCAGCTTTAAGCGCCATGATTAAAAAAAAACTTTCTGTTCTCTGGATTTCAGCATCTGCTGAATCTTTATTATCACTTGTACCTGCACCCCTAGGAAGGACATATAAAGGTGCAGCTTCAAACATTGGTTTCCCATGAAATACAGTATCCTTATCTGTCCCTGGAACTTCCTCCTGCGGCATGGGGGTCTGAGCTATTTGTTCAGCTGCAGCAGTGGCCTTTTTCTCCTCTCGCAAACGGAACGCATCAGTTCATAGTTTAAACACACGTCTAATTAAATCGGCCACCTGGGAAGGGAGAAAAAGACCGTCACTCAATTGTTTATGATCTTGTTTTATATCAACAGGCTCTAAGTCTGTGGAATGTTTCCTAAAATTTGCAATTACTTCTCCGGTAAACGACTCTGTAAAATATAACTGCTCTGAGTCCGGCCATTGCTGAACATCTGCTACAATGTCTGGAGCAGAGGCATCACCCCGAGCTGCCTTGTCGAGCAGCAGAACTGAGAGTGGCTGCACGGTCAGCGGTCAAAAAAGAGCAAGTCTGTCATTTAGGGTCTAACTCTTTCTCAGTGTGATCTGGGGAAGATTTATCATCATCAGAATCATCTTTGGGGGCAGAAGCAAAAGTATATGGTGGCAGAGATCGATCTAACAAAATGTAATCATCCTGTGGTTTATTAAGTAGAGGATAGAGAGGACGCCCAACAGGGTATTGGCCATTTACCTGTAAACTGCGCTCCCTATCCTCTTTTTCTTTTATTTCCCTCATTTCTTTATTTTTTATATCCTGCCCTTTCAAATAGATGTCTTTGCGCTGTTATTTGTCTGCTAAAAAGCTCTTTCCTCACTCTCTCATTTGCTTCTTTCATCCACATTCGCACACAGTCAAACATATCTGGTCTACTTTTGCGCTTAAACACACACTGTTCCACTGTTGTAAATGTATCTAGGACTCTATTTAAATATGCCCGATTTATGCCCTTATGTGGTTATATCAAATTATACCCTTATAAAGGCATAAGAATCATACCCATATTAAGTCATAGCCAATGCAGTCCAAATACGGCAAGGCTACTCCCATAGACTCCTAGAAAGTACAACGCGTTCTTAAACAAACCAAGCCTCCAGCAGCCCGGGAATTCCCCCTGCTTCTTTATTGATTTGTCCTAGAACTCCTGGAGTCCTGAAAGAACTGCGAGTTCTTAGTGACGTCTTATGTCCAACCTTACGTCAAACTCGGCACCTTCCAGGTATAAATATACCAGCATATGCCCTAGAAAAACACACAGTGGTTTGGAGCAGATGGGCTATCTACTTGCCCGACGCCCTGCTGAAGCGAGTGTCGAAGGAAATCGACCCTCCCATTGACGCACTGAGAGAGACGCTGTCTTTTCTCCTGCCGAGAAATCCAGCTCCAGTGTTTCCCTGTCACCCTCGCGCGTTGCTGGGAGATCGAGTCCTGAGAGAGATACAAGACCTTCTTCATTCTATAACCAAGGTACGGAGCTGATTAAACCCTTAGAGAGTTCTTGATTCAGATTCTTGGCAAAAACTATCTTAACTCAAACTACAACTCATTTACTCCTTCCCATGTACTAGGCTTAGGCTAGGTACATCGGGGTAGGCGTATTTTAGACTGGAACATAGATCGCAGTTGTGAACCGGACCAGATACCAGCCCAGACACCTCTATTAGACAGCATTAGGCTATCTACATGCAGACATCCACACGGAAAGAAGCAATCCCATAAATATTAAGATTCATTTGGATGTGGCCCCAGCGCTCGGCTGACGCCAGAACTGTTATAAAAGATTTGCGAGTCTTTATCGGCACATACGCAATTGGCATGCTACATTCTGACCAGGGTCCTGCGTTTAGCTCTCGAGCTTACAAGGAGGCCATGGCCAGCTTGGGCATTGCATTGCGGTACTCTAGTCCATGCCATCCTGAGGGAAATGCGGTAGTGGAGAGAAAAAAACGTGACGTAAAGCAATCTATACCAGCGAGGGTATTAGGTTCGGGTGATGGGTGGGTCAAACATCTAACAAGTGTCCAACGTAGTCTTAATAATCTGCCAAGAAATTCTCTGGGTGGAATCACTCCGTATGAACTTTTGTTTGGTACAAGAATGATAATCGAGGATCTCGATTGTCAGACTTCAGTGGTAGAACAAAAAACCTTTGATATCAAAGATCGTTTGGCTGTTTTACAGGACTTAAATGAAACAAGAAGAAGTTTAAGTAACACAAAGCTAAAGCCAACGGCCACTGAAGAAAAACCACCTGTCCCAGCAAGACCTGTCTGGATTCCAAAGATTGGGGATCTGGTCAGAGAAAAGATCGCGGTGAAGAAGGAATGTGGGCCTTCTTACAGAAAAGCAGTACCTGTCTTGGCAATCAGCGGAACAAGATCAGTAGTACTACCGCCCCTTGCTGGTAAAAAGAAGAACAGAGTTGTATCAATTGACCTGGTAAAACCACAATCATGTGGCTCATAATAAGTAGTAGGCCCAGTGGACTCCTAAGAAGTAGCAGAAGACCAAACCTAGCTACAATCCAAGAGGTTCAAACTGAGAGACTAATCACATTTGATAAACCTGCAGTAAATAAAGAAGGACTATGCAACAAAGCCATGGAACTTGTGCCTCTTGAAACCCAAATTGCAACAGTTCGTCAAGAAACACCTGTCTACAATGATGTAGCCTATGACCATACAAATCCAAAGATTAATGAAAATCCAGAAGCTATTCCATCAATTAACAGAACTGCATCTGGCTACTTCATCAATTTCGATGACTTTTCTGATGATCCAAGTGAACATGAGGACAAGCCAGCAAACAAGACTTTCAGAGACAAAATTACAGAACTCTTTCATCAACTTGGAGAAACATATCTGATTTCACCATGGATTGAATTGTGGATTGTGTTAGGTGTACTTTTCCTCCTGCTCTGGCTCATTTTGGTTTTAAGCTTGGGAAGAATGATTGATGGAAAATACAGTACAATGGACACAGCAGCTTCCGGGGTAGCGTGGGTTTTTGGACCTCGCTCCCCTTGTCGGTCATGGGCCGCATCACGATAGCAAAGATGGTAATGTTACTGCGCCTGCTGTACTACTTTGAGAATCTTCCCATATGCGTTCCACGCCGTACCTTCGAGTCCCTAAAAACATTATTGATTACCCTGATATGGGGGTCGGGCAGGCGTCGGATTAGTTTGCGGAAATTACAACTCAGCACCTCACAGGGAGGTTTGGGTGCCCCAGATTTCCAGGGCTATTTTTACGCAAGTCAACTTCAATGGTTGTCTAACTGGCTGGCGGGTAGGAACCTCCACGAGATCAGATGGTCGGAGGGCCGGCTGAGCCGAGGGGAATTACACGCTTTACTACTAGCCAAGAGTAGATTTCCACATGAGTGCCACCCATTGCTCCGTGTTGCCCTTCTGTGCTGGAAGAAAGCTTTAGCCTATACGTCCCCCGCCCTGCCATACGCAGATAACATACCACTGCTCGGGATCCCGACGCCACAGGGACGGCTCACTAGACCTGCCCTTAGAGACTGGAGGGCGAACGGGATTGAGGGGGTGGGCAGCTTCTTCGGAGACGACTTATTGCTTGACCATCGCACCTTTGTGCAGGTGACTGGGACCTCAGACAGACATTACCTACTACATGCCACGATCTCCCACTACATCAGGACGAATTGGGCGCCACAACGCACCCACCCACAGCAGCATGAACTAGTACACCTAATGCTCTACATGGGGGCCGGCGGGCACCTGGTGCGGCGGCTGTATACCGGGATCAGAACCCACGCCGCAATCTCCCTCGACACACTACGAGAGCTCTGGTCCCGAGATACAGGGGAGGAACTCACTGACACGACATGGAGGGTGGCATTGGAACACTCTAGGAGGGTCTCCAGAAACGTGAAGTTCAAATTCATCCAGGCCATGATCCTTCATCCTTCAAGTTGCCTGTACTCGGGACGCCAGAACAACGTGGAGGGGAGAGATGCAGGACTAAGGGAGGAGAAAAGACGAGAAGAGTTATGAAGTGGTTTTATTGAAGAGATATGAAGTAAAATTACCAACTAAGGTAAATAAGTGAGATAGGAGCGAGTCAAAACTGAAGATTTGAAAATAAGGGAAACTGAATTGGACCGATTTACAGGATAAAACTGCAGGAATTACGGACACGTAAAAGAGGCTTTTTCTCCAACCAGTGGATTTTAGCGATAAAAGATAGAGAGAGCGACCTCCCTAAGTTTGAAGAGGCAGGAGACTGTTTGTATGAAGACAAGAAAATACTGGCCAATTGAGATGACAAGCAATGGATCAGAGGTACAATTAAAACGGATTCTCTGTTACATCAGAGCTTTCTTGCACTACCTCCATAACTGAACAATATTTACAGTCAGTCTTCAAAGGAAGAAGCTCCGATCCGAGTGAGCTGAGTAAAGCACCAAACAATTTCGGGCGAGTGTAAAATTCAAAAAGATAGACCGGCACATGGTCACAACCCATTCAAGGTCAAGCCGAAACACGGCACAGTAAAGGCACCCCCGCTTCATACCCAGCTCCCGGTGTCGCAGATTCTCTCAGAACGCGACATCCTCGCTACATGACTTACATTTGACATAAGGAATTAAAAGCCCTGATGAGAGACCAGGGACACTTGTCCTGGCCTCGAAACGCGTCGGCTTTTGTGTTTGATGGAACAAACTGGGATTTGTAATAACAACTAGGATTTATTAGTCCAGTGTTTAGCATTTTTCGCCATTCAGTTGGCTAGAGTTCCTCGCACATTTAAATATATCCATTTGTTGTGGTTTATATATGTTGTTTTATGAATTTGTCTCACTTTCTGCAGTATGCTTTGATGTTGTCTTTATTGATTCACAATTCTATGTATTGTTTGTTAAAAGTGTAATATTGAATGTACAGTGTTTTTTGTTTTTTGCTAGTCCAATTGATAATTGTTGAAAAAATACTAAGTAAATGGCAATAAAAGAATTTGACTGGTTTGGAATGAATTTACATTTTTCCATCCTTTAAAGTGCTTTTGAAATAATTGTGTTTGGGACATTTTTGTTGTTTATGATCCTTCATAGGGCATACCTCACCCCGAAGAGGATACACAAGATGTTCCCCAATGCCTCCCATCAGTGTCCGCGCTGTGGGACGGACGAGGCGGACTTCCTCCATATGCTTTGGTCGTGCCCGCGGTTGAGGGGGTACTGGGGGGAGGTGTGTCAGACACTACGAAAGGTGTCTCGGATCCAGGTAAAGGACAGGGCATTGTATTGCCTAGTCGGGGCCCAGCCTCGCCCTAAGACATTAAAACCCAAGCTGAGATTTGTAGACTTGGCCCTTCTCCTAGCGATCAGGAAAATCACAATGCAGTGGAAGTCCCGAGAGCGCCCAGGGTGAAGGCATGGCGAATCGACGTAGTAAAATGGGGTAAGGCAGAGAGTATTGCCCTTAGAAAGGAGGAAGAAAGAGGGAAGCGGAAAATCCCGATGGCACTGGACTGGGACACTATGCTGCTAACATTGGAGGGTATTGACCAGCCCTTATCACAGGACGCCTGAACACACTGAGACCTGGGGGACCTAAGGTGTCACGTGAAAGGCATTGAAAGGAATGGGAGTTGGTTGGAAGAGGTTTCATTGCAAACTCCTTGTGGAGACTGAACAGCGTTGGGGAGCGTAGACCGATTGGACAGGAGGAATTAAGCACCAGAGTTAGACGGGTGGGGGGGGATAGTTGGGGAGAGGGTGGGAGGGGAAGGGACAGCCCCTGAAGTTCACAGAGAATGCTACTACTGTATGTAAAACTGGATGGAAACACAGGGAGTAAACGGGGAGAAAATTGAAAACCGTGATGTATGACCTGTTTAAGATGACAATGTATGCTATGTTGGTAATATGCATTCACGAATAAAGTTTAAAAAAAAACAAAAAACAATGGACACAGCAAGTCAGAACATCGACTTGGTTCTAAAACCTCAATGATCGTCTCACATTGAAAAAAGAGAACTGTCATTAGTGAACATCACAGCCATTCCTATACCTGGTGGTGTAGCATGGGACGCAACTGATTACGAAATCTATGGCCCGGTTGAACTCTTGAAATATCCACACTAGTTCAAGGTTTCCTTAAGTGACTTTGTATCATCTAGTACTTTTTCTGATGATTGGGACTTTTCTAAATCTGACATCATATTATTAATATTTTCAATGTCAGCAAAATTTACAGAACATGATTATTTACAAGGTTCATCAGATTATGAAGAAAGGTATTGTTTGAATCATTATGGGCATCATTATTTGCATAAATCTGCTAATCCTAGAAATGTTTTTACTTATAATCAATGGGAGCATTGTCCAACACCGCCAAAAGGCAGTTCAAAAACATTTTATGAGAAATTCCCTTACTTCTCTGGGTTTAATAACTCTGATCCAGAAACGTTTTATTTTAAAATTATGAATAAGACAGGAATGAAAACCATGTTGACAAATACTAAACTGATTTATTCTGAAAAATGTTATGAAAAAATGTCTACATTTGGTTTTGAATTTTGGAAAAACAACATTGAGACTAAAACAGTCTGGGGTACAAAAGACTGGCATGTACAAGGTTTAGAATCCTTATTCAGAGCCTGCATGATCCCAGAACAGATGATATTCCTGAATGACACCATTCAACAAACAACCTGTCTTGGCCTAGCCAAGATAAAGGACTTAAACAAACCATCTATTCCAAAGCCCATACCTGATAGTAATAGCACTACAGATGTGGTGATAGACGTATCCCATATTTTACACCAAAACAGAACAAATCCTGATTGGAAAAAAGGGTTGATCTGGCCCATAGACACTAATAACTGTCAAGATAGATTCCTGAACAGAACACAGGGGTTCAAACAGAACAGGCCAGACCCAAGATATTCCCAGAGTCAACATCCAGGGATAATAACATACAGTGTAGGAAAACTATGCCTCAAATGGCTACAGATATCCACACTACCTGAAATTAAGCAACACTTGACTTTACTTAAAGAAGGTGCTGACTTGCGAGATTTCTTACTGGGACCTCGCAAACAGCGTCCAAAACGTTTCATATACGCCGGTATATACGCTGCTTACAACGAAGCTTGGAAAGTAACGCAAATTGAAACTGCTGAAAAAATACGAGAAATTGATCGTATTTATTTGGAAAAAACACTGTAGTGGACAATGGGTTAACGACTCTGTCCTCCAGAATTTATTTACTGGACAGCATTGTATCATCTGCTATTGATATAATAGAACAGGATATGCTAATGTTACATCATGGCCAGTCCCAATTACGTTCTATTGTACAGTTAGGCTGGACGTTACAAAACTTCCGTTCAGGCTACGTGCCATGGCGTCTTATCAACACAACGTCATTATTTTCTATCTTTAACCTTACAGATAAACAAATCTCTTTGGCACAAAAAGGAGCAGACTACACGGTGCTGAGCATTGAAAAACTAGAAAGATTACCATCGACAATCTCCGAAAGACCTGTCATTGAATGGATAATACATGGTACAATTACAATTCTGATAACGACTTTTCAGTTTCAATATTGCCAAAAGCATATACCAGCGGGCTTGTATGAAAGGTTGGGTAAAGGATACATCAAGTCAACCTAGAATTTACCTTATACACATAGATGTTATAGTGAAGGGAAAAAAGAGGTATTTCTTAGTGGTAGCAACTGTAAAAATTCACTAAGCGGTACACTTCTGTGTCAAGGTATTAACTTGCATGGAGCCTGCGAAGGTTCGTCAGATAACCTTTCATGTCACCTGCGCGGCACCCCTGCTACACAGATAGAGCTTTTTTTTAGACAACTTTCCAACTGCAGGTACGTTATAATAAGTGATCACAGCTGTTGTGACATGGTGACAGGAACGGCCTATCTCGTGAGTGTTACTTCCAGGGTCACTTGCTGTATGCAAGTATTGTATCCAAACAGCAAGCCAGACAAGGAGGCAGCAATATGGCCTTCCTTGAATATCTCTTCTATTCGAATTGATACTTTAAGCAGAATGAAGTCTATTCTTTTACAAACAACTGTGCCTTTAACCTCGTCTAGAGAAACGTATGATCTGCAAGTTGCAAGGACAGGGGCAGAGATACATGCATTATTATCAACAAATTGCCCCGTGCATTTCGTAGAAATGTTAAGTCAAATCTTAAACATGTCAGATACCAGTGGCATCGCACATGTATTTAGGACAATTTTTTCGGGACTGTCAGCACCCTTTGAAGCAGTCCTGAGCAACTTCCCGCATTTCGTGCACTCTGTGTTTGGCGGCCTGCCTCTCATCTTGGGACTCGTAGCAGGAATCTTATTTTTGTTCCTTCTGCACCGATATGGCAAGTCAAGTCACAGACAAAACTCAGGCAACAATGGAAGACACGATCCTAGCAATGCGATACCGAGAGCAGATTACTAAAGTCCTCGGCTTGGCTCAGCTAAGAGATCTGAATACTACCTGGTTTCTTTAATTCAGACCAATCTGGCAAGATTGCATCCTACCTGTTCAACGATGCCTGCTCTGCGGAGAAGAATGCGTGTTGGACATCTGTCTCACACTCCCATCAGCAGAACCTATGGATATCGATACTTTGCTTGGTTCGGTAACGGCTCATGCAACGTGTTGTCCCCAGCGGCTACCTATTCTGATGACGGCATTCGTTGAGACCTCACCATTACGATTAGGTGGCGGTGAGGTACGAGATAAAAGCGGCACACAGGTACAACCTTCCGTGACCATTGCTGATCTAGACACCGATGACAGCAAGGCTTCTCACATATGCAATATTTCTACTTTTTCAGACTTGGTCCAACTTTCACCTACTGTTGTAGACAAATTCTTTGCCAGCCTATCTGAGTGAATGTTCTCCCCTAACAACGAGAATAACTTTTGAAAACACGAGCACACAGCATTCCGTTAACTCTGATTTCGGCCTTCAGTTTTGATAAACAGAACTTCTAAAAACATTGGAACAATTTTTTCTTCCCTGAAAGCGAAATTATTTTTTCCGTTCCCAAAATATTTACCTTTTTGGCACATGATTCTCTGCTTAAAGTAGAACTAGTCTTAGAGAACAAGATTTCTATTTTTAGAATCTCTAGAGACAATATTTTGACTTAGCCTCTAGCACATGTACAGTCTTGTATAAATATGTGATGAAATGGCCTCGACCTTCTCTTCTGTATTAAGAGCAATTTCATAAATGTAAATTTCGTGATTCATTCAGTCAAGATTACTATGCACTAAAATGTTATCATCTGAATGATACCATTGCTTGAAAACTTACAGTATAATACTCATTTATCATGTTTATACCATTTCAAATGCATTTTATGTTTTTGGGATGGGCTGGAAAACAGTACACATGCATAGGAATGTTTAAAAATTGCTTAGTATTTAGTAATAATGGACATTATACGTGGAGTGGGTGTTGTAAACGTATCTAGGACCCTATTTAAATATCCCCGATTTATGCCCTTATCTGGTTATATCAAATTATACCCTTATAAAGGCATAAGAATCATACCCATATTAAGTCATAGCCAATGCAGTCCAAATACGGCAAGGCTACTCCCATAGACTCCTAGAAAGTACAACGCGTTCTTAAACAAACCAAGCCTCCAGCAGCCCGGGAATTCCCCCTGCTTCTGCATTGATTTGTTCTAGAACTCCTGGAGTCCTGAAAGAACTGCGAGTTCTTAGTGACGTCTTTTGTCCAACCTTTCGTCAAACTCGGCACCTTCCAGGTATAAATATACCAGCATCTGCCCTAGCAAAACACACGGTGGTTTGGAGCAGATGTGCTATCTACTTGCCCGACGCCCTGCTGAAGCGAGTGCCGAAGGAAGCCGCCCCTCCCATTGACGCACTGAGAGAGACGCTGTCTTTTCTCCTGCCGAGAAATCCAGCTCCAGTGTTTCCCTGTCACCCTCGCGGGTTGCTGGGAAATCGATCCCTGAGAGAGAGATACAAGACCTCCTTCTTTCTATAACCAAGGTACGGAGCTGATTAAACCCTTAGAGAATTCTTGATTCAGATTCTTGGCAAAAACTATCTTAACTCAAACTACAACTCATTTACTCCTTCCCATGTACTAGGCTTAGGTTAGGTACACCGGGTAGGCGTATTTTAGAAACACCAGGGGAGTATGTTTAGTCAACTTTTATCATTGTATGTATTTTCAGTTTTAATTATCTTATGGCTTAGAAACCATATAAATACTTTTACAGTATTATTTCATAATACTCCTTTTACTGTACGCACTTTACTTTATGACAAGTATTGCAATTTTGACAATTCACTTCTCTTGCATGAGAAAGAAGACTGCTCAATAAATAACCACTTTTATTGAAAACGCCCGTCTCTATTTCTCTGCACTCCTGGTGAAACTAAGCATGCACGACTGACTGAGTGAAATAGCTATCTAATGTTTCCGCGACTCTGGAGATATACTCCTTGTTGTAAGGGAGCAAAGTTGTCATGTTTATGCGGTTCTCACAAACTAATCCCTTCTTGTGAATTCGAGAAAGCTTGTAGTGACCTCTGAGCTAGCTGGCATTCATAATTAGGTCTAACATATTCAATAGAGACCTAGTCGACCTCAGTCCTACGTCTAAACAATCGTTTATGTTATTCCAATGCGCAGAGCTCATTGGGAATATAGGAACTACACTACACCACATAGTGAATTTTTCTTATATCGAATGACCCATGTATTGGCATCATAAATCAGGGTCCTTCTTAGTATATTTATTCCATAGTGCACTATACATTGTGGAAGAAATACCATTTTTAATGTACATATTCCAATTTGGTGTCCCCTCGGGGGGAGCCGGCTGATTTCGTTCTAAATCCATATTGGTACCTCCAAGAAAGCAACACATCCTTCGAAGCGTGCGTGAAACAGGCACAACAAAAATATTATAGTATATATAATATTATAACAAAGTGGTACTTAACACGAATATTGTACTGTTCAAGAATTCAAAAAATTTGAGAAATATCTCCACATTACTTGCCTGCCTATATAAATTGCAATTTATATATACCCAAACCAAACCAAAATCTTGGCCAAGCAAATCAAACAAAAAGCGTCACATTTAGCGATCTTACCAAACAAAAGTCTCCAGGCTCCAATTGCAAAGCTCTGAATCGACCAAATGGTCACTGTAAGACGAACGCCAAAAGGGATCTCAGTCGTAGACCGGCACCACCTGGACGGTCGAGTTGGGAAAATCGGAAAAACACTTCAGCCTGCAAAGACAAGGGCCTTCTCATGCAGTGCACATCCTTAGCGAGATTCCAAACCTCCGTTAAGACCACTCCATCAGGCATCCGAGTCGCCGATGAGCCCCACGTAACGGGCGCCAATTTGTGGGGGTGAGCCTTTTCAGGAGCCTACCTGGTGCAGGTGTTCGCCCTTTTGCGCACTTGTCCTTTAGACTGACGAAGTAGAGATTGGCATGGAAGCTGTAATATCACAAAAGTATTTTATTAGGACACATGAGTGGAACTACATCGATACAGAACCCTCAGGCAATGTATGAGGCAGCACATGGAGTACAGAAACCATGGACCTTAGATATACACCTTTTACTGCAGAGTAAGCACGGAGGCTCAAAAAAAGGCGGTACAAGTGTACACACAAATAGTCAGTTACATACAAGGATACATCAGAATTACTTAGTCAACAGAATGGGAGTAGCTACAATGCTGCTGACATCAGTTAAAATAGCCTGACAGTTGAATACATGACAGGTGCATCCTAAAAGCTAAGGCCTCTCTGAGCATGTGCAGTACTTAGTGTCGAAGCTAATTATAGATGATGACTCGGCGAAATAGAGAAGCAGGCAACAGCGAAGACGGAGAAGCACATGGCTTAACTAAAATTGATGGTAAAAACAAAATGGCTTCAGCTCCTCATCCTAACAGTAGTCTCTGCCAAGTTTCCACAGCAGGAAGTCCCATTCCCAGATCCCACAGTATGGTACCTGGATCCCGGTTAAGAGGGGGACAGGTTGAGATTCAGGGGAAGTAAGATGCTGTCTCACCAGTCTTGTGGGGGAGTGTGGGTGAATGTTGTGATGCCCTGGACATTTGAGTGATTGGTTAGCACGGTAAATGGTGTTAAAGGGCTGTTCAAAATGTTTTGTCAGACCGAACAGGCCCTGTAATTGTTTTACGGAGTCGCGTCAACACCTGTTAGAGTGTGTAAGTTCTGTGGTTGTATGGAGCTTACATTGGGGAGGGATACTAGAAGAATGGTGCAGGTGTCTTCCAACCCAGAGTGGTGGAAGTGGTTCACATTAACCCAGCTAGGTGACCTTGTAAGTGAGGAGGTTGCAAGGCCTCACATCCTGTCCCGCAGGGGAAGGTGTGAGACTGGGCTGTATTCCGAGCCTCAACCTCAGTCTCCAGTACTTGATGGTTCTTGGAGGGAACACCAGGTAGGGAGCCTAGTCTGTCCTGTCAGACCGTTCTTCGAGGGGGATCTCCCCGTGTTAGGTAAGCTGGGAGTGTCTGTAATCAGGCCTCCATCAGTTCTCGTGTCTGGCAGTGCCACTCCTAAGAGGGGAAAGAGTCCCCAGTGGAAGCACCATTGGTTCAGGGGCCAGCCAGAAGGGCTAAGTCACCAATGATTGACCATGGTGACACCACTTCTGTCCAGGGGCATCTTCGCGCACTGTCGGAGGGACAGGAGGTCATGAGCTCTGCGCCAGGCAGACTGTCACACGACACATTAGGCATGTGTCACCCTTGGGGAGAGGGGTAGGCGTGCTCCCCATGAAGTCCTGGTTCTGTGGGCATCTGACCAAAGGGTACCGTCTCTCGGTTGGGCAGCCAGGAGCAGGTGTTTTGCGACCTGGACGGCAGGGCAACTATAATCAGTGTCCTGACCAGTTTGCCTTCTAGGGGTACCACTCCAGAGGGGTGGTGCAGGCCTAGCCGGGATCTTTAGGGTCCCTGGCTGAGTGTGGTAGTACTACCCTGAGAGCAGGTGGGGCCCATCTTAAGGGAAGGGACCCTGATCTTCAGAAGGGAGGGTATAGGGCTCTGGAAGGGGGTCCAGAGGGAGGGAGTCGTCACCTCTGCCCCCGGTGCAGCTGGTAAATGTGGATCCAAGGTGGTAGACCAGTTGATGGAGAGAGGTCCTGAACTGATGGGAGAGCTGTGTTCAGGTGGGTGCTTCTCCTGGGAGAGTGTGGAACCCTAGAAGTAGAGGTAGGGTTAGAAGACGCTTCACCCGTGACCTCTGGTCAGCCTGCGGGTTGAAGTATCGGTGGTAGTTTGGAACTACACTGAGAGGGAGAGTGGAGAATGGCCATTATGTGCCTGGGGTTAAGGACCAATGACATATGGATGGCCTGGTCCTGGCCGTGGACAACTAGGGAGTACCAGTGGGGTAGCCTAGTTGGGCCTGAGAGTTTTTTATACGGAGGGAACCATGTGGGTTCAGAGTGGTGTAGAACCGGAGGGTGTCCCTGCAGTGCGGGCCCACGTCCGTGTTCTATCGCCCGAAGCAGGGAAGCCCGTCAACGTAGTGATTGGTCTACCCTGCATTTTGGCTGGAAGGAGGTTGTGTTGGACTTCCCCCTTTTTGCAGGTTCACCCCTAAACTTTTAGCATTTCTCCCAGCCCTTTTCTCTGTGTAGTGTTAGTGGTTTAAGGCCGCTGGGCACTTTAACCCCGTGGTCCAGTGTAAAGTGCGTGCACTCTCTGTTACATTTAGTGGGAGTGAGAGTGGGCTGCCCTCCCATAGGAATGCATGGGGGATTCCCTGCTCAGTGTGCGTCAGTGGTAAATCCTGTTATGAGAGTAGCAGTATGGTCAAGGCTGGTCTGTATGAAACTGTGAGAATAAATGCTGCGTAATGGTGTGCTCAGATTTATTATGACTATGTGAGAAATGCCACTTTTAGAAGTTGGCATTTGTGTGTGCTATGTGTCTGCCTGCCTGATGTGAATTGCATGTCTGGTTTTGGAGGGACAGGGCAGGCTGAGCCAGAAGTGGGTTGAATAGAGAGATCTGCAGTTGGAGTATGGGGAGGGGTGACCCTTTGACCTGAGCAGGGCTGTGCCTGGCAAGATGAATGATGGATCCACTTCCACTGTGCGGCTGATGGCAGACCCCTCTTCCTCAAAGGCAGGCTGCAGCCTTGTAAACAAAGTTCTCCAGGACCACACCGAACTGGTTCTGGCTTGGTTCAGTGACTTGTGACTTTTGAGAACAAAGTCTTTTGGTGGTATAAGTAAAGGGACTGTGACCCCATGAAATTGTTCAGTTCCATGGTGCTCTTCTAGGATGATGTGCTGCTCCTGATCCTGCTGGGGCATGCTGCTGCTGGGGCCCAGGAGGAACTGCCATGAGTGCTTGCCTCCCTGGCCCCTGCATTGCCCCCTTGATTGCTGAGGGCTTTTTCTTTTGGAGCTTTGGCTCCCTGCACCCTGTGAGCAATATATTTTAATTCTTTCCTGGAGGAAGAACGTGTTACTTCTGGATGCCAAGACAAACCTCTGTCCGTGTAACTAGAGGGAAAGGACTTTGAAACTTTCATCCATCTTGCTACAGCAACTACCCAAGGGCCTGTTTTGAGCTTGCCTCCTCCTGAAGTCTCAGGGACATTAGACTTCACCCTTCAGCCGTCCTGATTCCTATTTGAGGGGAATTCTCCTCGCAAGTGAGGCCTCTGTTGAGAATTCCAGAGCCTCTGGTTCTACTGCCGGGAACGTGGGCTGAAAGTGATCGTTATCACTATTGTGGGCCGCCACAGCTGAGGAGCTGTTGCCGCTGAGAGCCCGCATTTGCCTGTGTTACCAAAGTCATTGTTATCGCTATTGTGGGCCGCCGCATCTGTGGAGCGGTTGCCGCTGAGAGCCCGCATTTGCCTGTGTTACCAAATTCATAGTTATCGCCATTGTGGGCAGTCGCATCTGAGGAGCTGTGCCGCTGAGTGCCCACCTTTAAGCCCCGTACTTACACAGATGTGCATCACTTAGTGCCAGCTGCAACGTTTAGGTCTGCGCAATTGCGCATATGGATTTTGCTGCATTGGCCAGAGTGACTGTCAGGTTTGTAGGGAGCCAGGCCCTAATGTGATGGATGTGGTGCTAGGAAATTTGATTTATGTAGTATGATTTACGCACCCTGTTTTATGCCTCTAAATGTGGTTTATGATTATGAGGTTTTGAATACTGCATTTATGTTTTAGTTATCCTCTACTGTGGTTTATGCTAGTGAGATTATTTCCTAAGGTGCGTTATGCTTATGAGGTTATGGTCTAATATGTTTAGGCTTATGAGGTTGGCGCAGGATATATTTCACGCCTAATGTGATACAGTGGATAATAAGATTTATGTTGCAGGATGATACTGAGTCCAGTGTTTGCCAGTAATTGCTGGCTGTGTTCTAAGCTTATTATATGTTCTCCGTTTACTATCTTTACTAAGTGATGGTTCTGACAGTGGTCCAGGTGGCCCTGTCATGTGTATATAATCCCCTGTAAATATTGCCCAGTGCCAGTTGGCACAGTGTATATTGTGTGATTACTATTCTAATGTGTTTTATGATAATATAAAGGCTATTTTTGATATAACCTTGTGTGGAGACCCTTTTGTGATGTGCGTAGTATGTTGTTACTGTATGGGTTGCGCAAATGCTTTACAGATGGCCTCCGGGATAAGCCTGACTGCTCGTGCCAAGCTACCAAGGGGGTGAGCAGGGATTCTCTTTGTCGTGTAACTCCCTTGCCCTGACTAGAGTGGTGGTTTCTGCCTGGATAAGGCTCAAGCCCTAGCCAACCAGAAATCCCATTTCTAACAAGTCTCATCAATGGGCTCGATTGACATCCACCAGCTAGTTGGAGTCACGTGTTGGGAGCCTTCACTAAATATTCAGTGATGACAAAATAATCGTATTTCTTCCTGGAGTAGCGCAGGTCCATCTGACAGCTTCTTAGACAAGTTAAAGCAAACGTAAGACATTAAGTCCGATACCATGGTAAGGTAGAAAAAGATAAAAAACATACACTTCTTTGCAGCAGGGATATCAAGGTATATCACTGGCTGTGATGAAATCTCTATTATAAATGCTGTAATTTTCTAATAAATGCGTGAACCATCCCTAGGAATGTGGCAAAGATAACTTAAAAAACAGAAAAGTGAAGGTAGGAGTTGGAACTTCGGCTGATCCAGTGTGAACAGGAAAGTATTGTCAAGAAAAGTGTGAATGGAGTTGCATTTGTTATTTACTTCCTGAAGTGTTACCTTTATTACATACATCTTGAAGAGTTTCCTTTGTCATATACTGCCTGAAGAGTTACAGTTGTTATACACTTTGTAAAACCCAAGTGACAGCAGCATATCCTGATCATCTCTTTTTCCACAATGTCTTCTTGTTTAAATGAAATCTTGACTATGTGCATCTTCCTAAAGCTATACCTCTAGCGAATGGGTGCTCTGTGAGTTCCCTTTCTTTACTAAGTTATCACCTCCTTTTCTGAATTAAGATGTGGCATGTTCAATAGAACATTTTGTTAAATAACTGTGTATGGTGAAATATCTCTTGGTTACTTTAAAAAATGGTAAAGAAGAGATGTCTTTTACAAATAGTTAAATATTGTGTATTTACATTCTCTTACATTTCCATTCAGTGATTTTAAATCTCTTTACATTCAACAGGAAACGAGCCTTGAATGCACAAATGATTGTGAATAATGACTTTAATCGTGTAAATGTGCAAAAAGCTGTCATAAAAAATGAGCTCCAATATTCAGGAAAAGATCTGCACAGTCCGAGACTGAGAAACCTGAACATAAACTGATAGACCCTGGAAGAAGCAGTCCAGAGCAATTCAGTGGATATAAGAGCCTGAGCTGTGCACCTCCACGCCACAAGACGAAGAAATGGCCTCTAGAAAATTAACGCAACAACAATAACAACTAACCACTGCCTGTATTATCAAGACTCCAAGATTTGATTATTGGATCGGTGTGAGGTGGATACAGCATTGTAATGATGGCAGACCACCATTCAGTGCGCTAGGTATATTGTAAACTATTTCTGGCTAGACCACAGGAGCAAGAGAAAAGCACAATGGAGTAGAGCCAGACAACTGAAGGGTAAAGGAAAGAGAGGATCTCTGATCTACAAGACTGTCCCAATTTGCATCGAACTTAAGGAAGACTAATCTTCACTCGTAAACATGCAAAACCATTATCCAATCTAAAGACATAACCACATGCAAAGAAGCTTTACTTGCCACAGTTATAATATGTGTAGTTGGTGAGTCTTGTATTTCATTGTGAAATCTGAAATCAAGCATCCAAAATACCACAAACATACAGGGAATGTGAGAATAACACAAGTGCTTTATCAACCGTGTTAGCTCCTCAGGAAACACAGTCATGGGATGCTGACAAATATAAACCCGACCCAGAGACGCTAACCAAGAAAGAAAAATCATACACAAGCAGCAAGAGCTTTAGTTTGTCAATAATACTAAAGAGCCATCAACAAACACACACAGGAGAAGCAACATGCAATTGCAATAAATGTGTGAAGAACTTTAGTCAGTTAGCACTCCTAAAAGATCATCAGCGGACACACATGGCGGAAAAACCATACCATTGCAATGACTGTGTGAAGGCATTCAGTTGGTTATCACAACTCCAAATACATCAGCGAACACACACAGGGGAAAAACCGTACCATTGCAATGAATGTGTGAAGAAATTCAGTCAGTTATCAAATCTACAAACACATTTGCGAACACACACAGGGGAAAAACCATACCATTGCAGTGAATGTGTGAAGAGCTTTAGTAGGTCATCAGACCTACATAAACATAATCGAACACACACTGGGGAAAAACCATACCATTGCAAAGAATGTGGAAGTAGTTTTAGTTGTTCCTCAACTCTCAGGATTCATCACCGAACACACACTGGGGAAAAGCCATTCAAGTGCAGTGAATGTGTGAAGAAATTCAGTCAGTTATCAGACCTCCAAGTACATAAACAAACACACACTGGGGAAAAACCATACCATTGCAATGAATGTGGAAGTAGTTTTAGTGATTCCTCGACTCTCAAGATTCATCGGCGAACACACACAGGGGGAAAGCCATTTGAGTGCAGTGAGTGTGTGAAGTGCTTTAGTCAATTATCAGCCCTAAAAATACATCAACGAACACACACAGGGGAAAAACCCTACCATTGCAATGAATGTGTGAAATGCTTCAGTCGGTTATCACACTTACAAATACATCACCGAACACACACCGGGGAAAAACCATATCATTGCAATGAATGTGGAAGTAGTTTCAGTCAATCCTCAACTCTCAGGATTCATCAGCGAACGCACACAGGAGAAAAACCATTCCAGTGCAGTGAATGTGTGAAGAGATTCAGTCAGTTATCACAACTCCAAACACATCAGCGAACACACACTGGGGAAAAACCATACAATTGCACTGAATGTGTGATGAGCTTCTGTCAGTTATTTCAACTCCAAATTCATCAACGAACACATACTGGGGAAAAACCATACTATTGCAATAAATGTGTGAAGAGATTCAGTATGTTATCAAATCTTCGAAAACATCAGCGAATACACACAGGAGAAAAACCATTGCCATGAATGTGTGAAGAGCTTTAGCCAGTTATCACAACTCAAAATACATCAGCGAACACACACTGGAGAAAAACCATACCATTGCAATGAATGTGTCAAGAGATTCAGGCAATTATCACACCTCAAAATACATCAGCGAGGACATACCGGGGAACAACCATACCATTGCAATGAATGTGTGAAGAGCTTCAGTCGTTTATCACAACTCCAAATACATCAGCGAACACACACAGGAGAAAAACCATACCATTGCAATGAATGTGTCAAGAGATTCAGTCAATTATCACACCTCAAAATACATCAGCGAACACATACTGGGGAAAAACCATACCATTGCAATGAATGTGTCAAGAGCTTCAGTCAAATATCACACCTCAAAAGACATCAGCGATCACACACGGTAGAAACCATTCCATTGTAGCAAACGTGGAAGTAGTTTTAAGGAATCTTCAAAATTAAGGAATCATCAGCGAATACACACTGGAGAAAAGCCATTCAAGTGCAGTGAGTGTGTGAAGTGCTTTAGTCAATTATCAGACCTACAAAGACATCAGTGAACACACACTGGGGAAAAACACTACCACTGCAGTGAATGTGGAAGTAGTTTTAGTGACCCTTCAACATAAAGAAATCATCAGCGAACACACTTAGGGAAAAAGCCATTCAAGTGCATTGAATGTGCGAAGAGCTTCAGTCGATTATCAATTCTACGAAGACATCAGCAAACCCATACAGGGGAGAAACCATACCATTGCAGTGGATTTGGAAGTAGTTGCGGAAAGAATTTTCAGCAAACTACAGGGAAAAGTGATAAAGCCTATAAACACAACAATCAATCAATCAATCAATCATGGCATTTGTATCGCGCGCTACTCACCCGGAAGGGTCTCAAGGCGCTGGGGGGAGGGGGTTGCTACTGCTCGAACAGCCAGGTCTTGAGTTGTTTCCTGAAGGCGAGGTGGTCCTGTGTCAGCCGGAGGTGGATGGGGAGGGAGTTCCATGTCTTGGCTGCCAGGTAGTTTAAGTTTAACAAGCGCAGACTGGAGAATATTTGTAGCTGGTTTTGGTGTTTGGCCATTTTGTGCAACAACTGGTTTAATGACAGTTCCTAGAGAACTTAAGCAACAGGGTTAACACACAGAGGTTTTAACACTTTCAAGTATAGATATTAACGTTGCCTGGCAACGCGCAATGTTTTAAATAACTTCCAATGTCACGGCTCACCACTTCCGGTTCACGAACGGAGTGGAGGAGCAAATATACCGCGGTAAGCGCATTTAGATATTGCCGGCTTTGGCCACTTTTTTCCACCTTGATTAATGCATGAAGGGCACTCCATCGAACGTAGCCATAACCTGTTGTACAGAACATCGAATTAACAAAAGTATGCAGACGCTTCGTTTTTAAACATTCCTCGGTTACACATTAGCCAAGCATGCCGCGAGATTTACAGTTTGTTAACTAATGTGCACCAGCGCACACACACTGCCGTTCAAGAACCTGCATGAGTTTTTTCAATAAGATACGTATCGAGTCGTTAAACACAAGCTAGTGGGTTTATATAAGCATATGTAGTTCCCAGATATTAATTATTGCCATATACAGGTTTACTGTCACATAATTCAGGTATTATTCATTAAGTTTTATAGGTTGACTTTATTTTACATTATTTTACATTGTTTGCTATGCTGAGTGCATTGTAATTTCCTTTGTTACAGAATTATCCCCAGAAGAAGGCAATTATATTGCCGAAATGCATTGGGAATGTGAAATGGGAATGTGAAATTGTTTACAATTTGTGTATGGATGAACCGACATACATATGAACTTAAAACTTGTGATGACAACAAGAAGAAGAATTAGTTAAAAAAGACTGTCAACAATGAGATTCTGGTTTTATATTGTTGATTACTATAAGGAAACCTTCTTATCTGAAGGACTTTTAACAGAGCCTGGGGGACACACCCCACGGAGGTGGGTGTGCAGCCTTCCAGTTCCTAGAGAACAACTTCCAAAGGCACAATAAGTCAAAGTAGGAAAATGTGACCTGTAACTCTGAGAGTTAATGCTTGCAGTACACCACATTTACCTCTGAAGCCCTGACGCGGGAAAAAATGATGCTCATTTCGATCATCACATGCATTGTTAATGCACCCACCATAGTGGCACTTCCCCAGAGGTGTCCAATATCAAGCTGGATCCTTGGGAAATTTGCTGGCTCACCACTAACTATGTAAATGATTCACAGTGAGATTAATATTATCTGAATATATTTTAGACGTTTCTTATTTACAGAGAATCACCCAACCAACTCCTAACTGGTGAAAGGACAGAATCAGTGCATGATGGCGAAGTTATTGATCGGAAAGAGAGCTGTTGAAAAGTTTAGTTCTTAATACGTTTCTGAAAGCTAGACAGTTAAATAAAGAATCTTGAGCAGTAAAGAATTCTAGCTCTTAGAGTCCAGAACTATCCTTTCTCGGCTTTACATTTCTTGAACCTTCGCACTGGAAAATAAATCTGGATTCAGAAGTAAAGGAACACAAAAGATACTGAATTTTGACACAAATGATATTCAGGTTTGTTTTTACAAGTAAAAAGAAACTCTTGTTTTATAAACTGCCGGTGAATGAATGGGCATAAAAAGCATGTGCTGCCTCGTGAGCAAGCAGTGAAACTTTGTGATGCAGTTGGGACGTCCTCCGACCACAAATAAGATAGATCGTAGCATTCTGATTAATCTGTAAGGTGATTTTGTGTTGCTGGAGCTGCCAAATACACAGTGTTTTCATAGCCCAGCCTTGCTTAGAGGAAGGAGTTCACAAATATAATATGCACATCAGAAGAAAGGATACATCTTCAATAGCCAAAGATAGTAGAAACTAATGCTTTCCACCAAAGTCATTTTAACAAAGTGCTGAGTCCGGGAACTTCTTCCTGCTGCCGACCATCATCATCACCACCGCCACCACCCAACCAGTGAGGAACAGCAAGAAGACTGCACTTCAGCACACCCATTCTATACATAACACACTGCAGGGGTTTGCTCCAGGGTCAAACTCACTTTACCTTGACGTTGACAGCAACAAGTTCTAAACTGAACAAATTATATTTAGGAACAAGTGGTTAGTACGGCCATTAGTGGCATAATACATTTGAAACCCAATACTTTATAAATCTGTATTAATGATACATAACCAAACACCCAAACACCACCTATGTATGGACACCCAAGAGCCTTTAAAAGCCACACTAAAGAGGTGTGTACCAGGATCAAACTCAATTTACTTTAATGTTAACATGAACTAAATTATGATACGGCAAGAACAATCATGATGCTATGAAATGTACACAATGATGACTAGATTTTACATATTACTTACAAATGTATGTTTTTTGATATGCAATAAAAACAAAAAATGTATTTGAATTCATGGTATGGTATTTGACTGCTGATTGTATGGAAAGGGATGTTAAATGTGATTTCTTCCCTAAACTATAAAGATAATTTGTGATGTCAGCAAGGAGCCTAGTTTATTTGGCAATAGAGGGGTCCAATCTCAATAGCATGACTGCTTTCAGCAGGGAGTCTGTCGTAAGTGGTATCAGAGGGGACTATTCTCACCAGTGTGCCTTGTCTCAGAGTGAGAGGCGGTTCTTTGCTTGCGATGGTACTTCGGCTCCTTCTGTGTTAATGAAGAGAGAAGTGCTACCTGTAATACTGAGATATGGGCTTCACTCCTGTGTTAGGATCTTAAGTTAGTTGTTTTTTCCCAATAAATACCGGATTTATTTTGGAAAACGAAAAATTTGCGTGTATCGTGGCATTCCTCTTGTTAATAATCCATAAAAATGCAACAGAATACTGAGTACTTGAAAGCATTCTGCCATAGTAGGGATTTAAATATGCATTTGTCAAATACAAAATTTACTTAGATTTTTATTTTACGGTTCTCATACAGCGCTTCTTTATCTAGTAATGCCTGATGGGTTTTCTCCGAGACCCCTTTCTCCTTCAGAAGAAGTTTTTCATTGACAGACCCAATGTGATCACCAATGGAAAGATGACTGTCTCTCTAACTCTAAACAGGGCTAGTAGGTGGACCGTTGATTTGGCAGGTATAATGCTTTATTGAATTTTTGATAGAGAGCCGTTTCCACCACACCCTGAATCCTGCCTGTCTTTCTTTTGTGATTTTTGTATTTTGAGTTACATTTGAAGACTGTCCCCCTCATTTATAGTTTGACAGGTGGATATTATTCCAGCCAACATTTCCTCGTTACTCTTTAAACCGTTGTCCCCATCTACCTGCTCAATCCTTAATCTTTCACTAAGAGAGGGCCAATTACCACTTGAATGGAAGACTGCACAAATAATTCCCATCTGAAAGAAAGCTAATGTTCCAATGGAGGATCCGTCCAACTATCGTCCGATTTCTCTTCTACCCCTTCGGAGTAAGTTATTGGAAAAGCATATCCATAAACATCTCTTTCTATGTCGAATCTACTGGATGCCTTGACTCCTCCCAGTCTGGGTTAGGCCAATGCACAGTATTGAGTCAACACTGATTGCCGTCACTGACAATATAAGACACTCCCCTGACAATGGACAAGCAGTACTACTAGTGCTGCTGGATTTGCCAGCGGTTTTCGACACTGTTTCTCATCACATCCTACTCAGACTCAGAGAAATTGGAATCCAGGGACAAGCCCTTCAGTGGATTTTGTGCTTTCTCACTCATCAGACTCGGACCATCAGTCTTGGCCATTTCCGATCACAGACCATGGAATCGACCATAGGAGTTCCTGAGGGATCCTGCGATAGTCTCACTCTGGTCAACATTTATGTTGCTCCATTAGCTGGACTACTTAGAAAGCTGGGCTTCACACCAATCTCGTATGCTGATGACACCCAGCTTTTACTGTCATTTGACTAAATTTCCCACAATACTGGGACTGCTTTCTCGGAAGGCATGATTGCCATCGCTAATGGATGAGAGTGGAGAGGTGCACCACTAAATTGTCTTTTTAAAGATGTAAGTGTACAAAGCTCATTAGTATTTGAATTCCTTTATTTCAACAATGTCATAACTTAGGGTCCAGCCAATGCGTTGCCATCGCTACTTGGAGGAGGAATCTTTTCCTACAGGTAAATGCTGGGAAAACTGAGATCATGCTAATCGGAGAAGCGCCTCTGCTCTGGTATCCAGAATGGTGGCGATACCCCGGTCCCTAAGACTGTGGTCGAGAACCTAGGCATACATCTGGACCAGAAACTCACAATGAAAGAGCAAGTTACAATCCCCGTGGGCTCATGCTTTCATATATTAAGCCTCCTACACAGGGTATTTCCATTTCTCCCCCTAACTGTTCGAAAAACACTCATCCAGGCTCTGGTGATAAGACGCTTGAACTACTGTAAAGCTCTCCTGATTTCAGCAAGTGAGTCCTCCCTAAGTAGACTTCAGGCAGTCCAAAACAGCGCACTCGCCTGGTTTCAAACTCCCTTGGCAGAACAGCTTCTCTCTGTCTATTACAATGTTTGCACTGACTTCCAATACGCAAGCTGGTCAGATTTAAGATATGCTGCATTGTACACAATGATTCATAAAAGGGGGTGGTGATGGACAGAGCATCTGAATTAAGCAGAACACTCCTACCGAGTCAAAAGATCAGGGCTTGATCCATCACCGTTTTTTAGCTCACTGCACCATCCCAGTTCAGAACCTGGCTACATGCAAATTAGTCTGGCCCTGGCCCAGTGCATCATGGGAACAGGGCAGACCAAACTACCAAGCCAATTCTTTACTGGAAAGGAAACAAGCTTCCGGGGACCGGTTTCTGGCATTGCAGCCGTCTTCGGCCCGGCTTGCTTGAATCCTGATGGTGCAGTGAGCAAGGGACTCATGTCTGAGCATACCCTGCCACACCTGTAGTGGCCAAAACGATTCATAAAAGGGGGTGGTGATGGACAGAGCATCTGAATTAAGCAGAACACTCCTACCCAGTCAAAATATCAGGGCTTGATCCATCACCGTTTTTTAGCTCACTGCACCATCCCAGTTCAGAACCTGGCTACATGCAAATTAGTCTGGCCCTGGCCCAGTGCATCATGGGAACAGGGCAGACCAAACTACCAAGCCAATTCTTTACTGGAAAGGAAACAAGCTTCCGGGGACCGGTTTCTGGCATTGCAGCCGTCGACGGCCCGGCTTGCTTGAATCCTGATGGTGCAGTGAGCAAGGGACTCATGTCTGAGCATACCCTGCCACACCTGTAGTGGCCAAAACGATTCATAAAAGGGGGTGGTGATGGAAAGAGCATCTGAATTAAGCAGAACACTCCTACCCAGTCAAAAGATCAGGGCTTGATCCATCACAGTTTTTTAGCTCACTGCACCATCCCAGTTCAGAACCTGGCTACATGCAAATTAGTCTGGCCCTGGCCCAGTGCATCATGGGAACAGGGCAGACCAAACTACCAAGCCAATTCTTTACTGGAAAGGAAACAAGCTTCCGGGGACCGGTTTCTGGCATTGCAGCCGTCTTCGGCCCGGCTTGCTTGAATCCTGATGGTGCAGTGAGCAAGGGACTCATGTCTGAGCATACCCTGCCACACCTGTAGTGGCCAAAACGATTCATAAAAGGGGGTGGTGATTGACAGAGCATCTGAATTAAGCAGAACACTCCTACCCAGTCAAAAGATCAGGGCTTGATCCATCACCGTTTTTTAGCTCACTGCACCATCCCAGTTCAGAACCTGGCTACATGCAAATTAGTCTGGCCCTGGCCCAGTGCATCATGGGAACAGGGCAGACCAAACTACCAAGCCAATTCTTTACTGGAAAGGAAACAAGCTTCCGGGGACCGGTTTCTGGCATTGCAGCCGTCTTCGGCCCGGCTTGCTTGAATCCTGATGGTGCAGTGAGCAAGGGACTCATGTCTGAGCATACCCTGCCACACCTGTAGTGGCCAAAACGATTCATAAAAGGGGGTGGTGATGGACAGAGCATCTGAATTAAGCAGAGCACTCCTACCCAGTCAAAAGATCAGGGCTTGATCCATCACCGTTTTTTAGCTCACTGCACCATCCCAGTTCAGAACCTGGCTACATGCAAATTAGTCTGGCCCTGGCCCAGTGCATCATGGGAACAGGGCAGACCAAACTACAAAGCCAATTCTTTACTGGAAAGGAAACAAGCTTCTGGCGACCGGTTTCTGGCATTGCAGCCGTCTTCGGCCCGGCTTGCTTGAATCCTGATGGTGCAGTGAGCAAGGGACTCATGTCTGAGCATACCCTGCCACACCTGTAGTGGCCAAAACGATTCATAAAAGAGGGTGGTGATGGACAGAGCATCTGAATTAAGCAGTCTTCGACCCGGCTTGCTTGAATCCTGATGGTGCACAAAGCACTAAATGGTAAAAGTCCTGGCTATCTAGCAGAAAAGCGTATCAGTCACCTAGATCTCTAGGCTCATGAGCCAATTCCTTGCTCCATGTGGAGAAGTGTGGCTCAATGGTTAGAGCGGCAGAACGCTGATGCAGAGGTCTGGCCCGGTATCAGGGTTCAATTCCTGCCTCTGCGGGTCTTGGGCTCAATTTCCTCAGACCTGATAATTCTCGCCTCGGTGCCTAATCTAATCATGGGTCCCACTCTGCAACTCTGGGCAATAGCTTGCTTAATCTCCACAATGGCCCCAACAGCGTTGGGATGCCTGGCTTCACCTTGGGGGTGCCCAGGAGTGGGCATTTCACAGGGAAAAGCCAGGAAGGGTTCCACAGCGGTATGCGTACCGCGCCAAGACACCTCAGGGTATAAGTGCGCTATGTAAATGTAAATGTAGTAGTACTTGTATAGCGTCCGAATCGACCCCCGAAGGGGTATCTCAGGCGCTTGTACGCATACCGCTGTGGAACCCTTCCTGGCTTTTCCATGTGAAGTGCCCATGCTATACAAGTACAAATTCTGCTTCTTCTTCTTCTTGTCCTGCGTTTCAAAAAATCCCGCTTAGGTGGGAAAGCATTTTTCTAATTGGCCCTCTATTATTGGAATCAGCTCCCTATTCTTCTCCGGAAATGCCCAGAATACCTTCTATTTAGAAACCTCCTTAAAACCGAGCTCTTTTGGGGGTGATTTGGGCAATTTATAAGCCAATACAAATTAAAAATAAAATAAAAGCGAGAACACGCAGGACTGAGTATATCAGTTTTGCTTGCTGCTCGCAGTGGCGTAACGAAACTTGAGGGTTCCCACAGGGCCCCCCTCAGGACCCAACCAGGAGCTCTCATGCCAGGGTACTGTGCTGAGGGGGACCACTGGAGCTCAGACCCACCCACACCGAAGGGTCTGGGGGTGTTTGTTACCCCTGCTGCTTCTTCTTGTAACATCCAATACTGTGTTATTGGTCTGTTCTAGGGCGCTGCTTGAAGATATCACCTTATTAGCTGCTTAATGTCTGTCTTTATAAGGTACATGCAGATAAAGATTACATGCAAAATTACACTCTATGATCTCTTTAAAATGTGTGCTCTGAAGTTACGTTGTGATGTTGCAAATATTTCAAATACTGTCCCCCTCATACTCTTCATATTTTAGACAGACAACCCACAGTGTACTAGTGCTCATTGTTTTAGCGTATGCATTTCACAACGGCAGAGCACATTTCACTTTCTGACAAAATCAATGTGTTGTCTTATATGGTGACCGAGCACATTTAATCATTTAATTGCCACTGAGTAGAAGCTTATAACCGTTGCTCGCTAGTAGGACTCAGTTGTCTTCCCTAGGTGAAAATGAAAAATGTTTGGATCTTGGAACATGCTGTTAATGAATCACGTTGTAACAAGATGTATTACATCATGAGTCTTTGAATGTAAAACGTGTGTATGGGATAAAGTGTAGCATAAAATCCTTTCTATAGCTCTTCGAAGCTAGGAGTGAATTCAAATTGAAACCATAAGCATACGCAGACGACACGCAACTGATTGTGACCTTGACGCAACCATGGGAGCAATGTGCTGCCAACTTCGCGATCTGCCTGCAGGAGTTGGCCAGGTGGATGGCGGACAGCTGCCTCTGGCTTAATGGGAATAAGACGGAGGTATTGATCGTAGGCAAATCCCCATCAGTGTGGACCTCAGCCTGGTGGCCGGACGAGCTGGGTGAATTGCCCACACCCAGCAATCTAGTGAAGAACCAAGGAGTCTGGCTAGATAAAAACGTATCCTTCGACCACCAGACCAAACAAGTGTCAGGCACTTGTTTTGGCACACTACGGGTCCTTAGGAAAACACTGGACCTCATGCCCATGCCGGTACGCCAGACCCTGGTCCATGCCCTGATAACATCCAGGCTGGACTATGGAAATGTACTATATCTAGGGGCCAGCGCAAAATGCTTCTCGAGACTACAACGGATACAAAATGCGGCTGCCCGCTTGATCCTACAACTGCCTAGAAGGGCATCAGCACAAAAAGCACTTAGGACCCTTCACTGGCTCCCAATTAGGGAACGGGTGACTTTTAAGGCCCTCTGTGTAGGACATCGTATCCTCCATGGGAGAGGCCCCAGGTACCTGCATAGCTATCTTAAACGGTACGAGCCCACCCGCCAGCTAAGATCCTGTGGCACAGGGCAGGTGCAGGTCCCGAAGGTTAAAAGAGCTAGAATGGGTGGAAAATCTTTTTGAGGCATGACTGCTAAAATATGGAACAAGCTGCCAGAAAGGCTGCGCCTGGAAACCTCGGAGCTCATCTTCCGAAGAGATCTTAAAACTCTCTCCACAATCATGCTTAGACTCTAATGAAGCAACTGTAGCAACTAGCGCGGGGACACACTTGCTAGTGTAACCAAGCGCTCTATAAAATAATAATAATAATAATAATAATAATAAGGGGTTGTTATTAAAATGTTACAGATCACAATGACCAGTCGCACTCCATTAAATGCTGTGGCTCTGTCACTATTGTGGCAAATATCTTAAGCTAGCTAGCGTCTTCATCTAAGTCTTACAGAAAAGTGAACACACTTAGATGGACCATCGTCTACACCACACTCTATTGATAGGAAACCTGTGGTGAAGCATCCAGTAATTTGACTATTAAAAAATAAATTAGGATAAGTAGACCTCCTTTACCAAGATATCAAATGTTATAATGTGATAACGTAGTCTTTATTGTGTTAAATGCCTGGCCTGAGAATCCATATCTCTCTCTGATGGGTCTATTGAGTTTAATTGACCATGATTTTGCATTTCAGACAGCCATAATATGGATGTTTTGGCTAGGCAGTGTTCTTTTGGAATTCTGTTCTCAATTTCCAGCTGTACAAAACATTTTTAACAGCAATGGATTATTCTGCCTTTCCGGAGCAACCAAATCTCTGTGTAGCTTGATGTCTCAAAGAATAGGAAGCTTGACCATCTGGCCTCTGAATGCTTGATTCTCAAATCCATCTTTACTTTAGGAAACTTCATTGTCTTGTATCCTCTGCTACTCTTTCCAGATGGTTTACATGGTCCATGAAACAATCTGGAATTGATAGAACCTGTTTCATGGGGTCATTTTTCTAGGGGTGCCATGGCTTCCTAAACGTGCGCAATACCAGAACATACATTTTCTGTGTATGTTTTTTACTCCTCAACAAGCAGTCAGTTTTCCAAACTATTTTGAATGGAATAGTACAATATGGCAGTTTTTCCTCATTCATGTTCCTTATCTCATCAACTCTTTCAAATACTTCAGCAACCAAGCTGGTAACACCATACAGTTTAGAGCAAGGAGTATTCCTTTAGATCTGGCCTAACCGTGCAGTTCTCTCAACCTTGTTTTATTTGTTATTTTTGTTTATTGAAATGCTTGCAACAAGTATACACAACACCCCTGGGCTGCGGTGCAGCAATATGATCCTCACATGTGTCGATACAAGCCAATTTTCATTTTTAACAGAGAAAATGCAAAAAAGAACTGAACCCCCCCACCCCCCACCCCACACACCTCTCCCGCCACTGAAATAGTTTTGCATCATACAATTGTCGGATCCAAAAGCCATGTGAACACACATAAAAGGTAGTTCCAAGTTCAATAAGTCCTGGCCAGACACATAAGGGAAGAGATGTAAATACGTAAGGCATGTTACACGTCAGGGTGGCTCAAAAAGTACAGAGTCAGTGGAGCCCAAAAGTCTTTGGGTCGTGAGGCCTCAGGCAGCTCTTCCGCGTACACCTCCAGTTGTTCCCTTGCAATATATTAAGTCTCGGATCCATTTCTTCACAGTAGAAGTGGATTTTGCACCCCAGCATTGCGCCACAGCACGCTTATCCACAGGGTCGAGACAGCGACTACCCGCCTGTTACAGGGCTTAAGATACTTCATGCTACCGAGCAGGCATGCTTCCGGTACACACCGCACGCTCTCCATCACAACATCTGAAAGCACACTCGCTACCTTGGCCCAGAACGCAGCTATCCCATTGCACTGCCACGCCAGGTGTATAAAGTCAAGAAAAACACCACTGGGTACGGGCTCCAAAGCAGCAAGGCCAAGCCACAGCCTAAAGTAATATAATCACAAAAACGCCAATGCTGCCATTCATATTTAGCCATCAATTTGGACAACTCACTTTTGACTTGAACATAAAGTGGGAGGGTCTGATTTCCTTGAATGAATCTAAGTTTATTTATTTTCTTTTTACTTCATATGATTATTTGATCATCTTTTTATGCAAAACATATATCAAGTTCAAAATACAATAAGTACCAAACAAAATTTCGAAAACATTTCACCAAACTCATTCTTGTGTCACAATTAATTGTACCATCTATTCTTTTAGTTTAGGGGATATATTGATACGCCGGCTCCTGGGGATCTGTAGGTACGCTACAGATCCCCAGGAGCCGGCGTATGGCAAAGAAACCACAAGATTAAGGTTATCGTGTCGGCTTCCCACAATGGCGTCCTTCGAATAAGGGACTCCATCAATATATCCCCTAAACTAAAAGAATCTGAAAACCCAAAAGAACTCAAATAGGGTGTAACACTACAACCAAAAGAAAGGGGTTGTCCAGCGTCGTGATATAGATGGTACAATTAATTGTGACACAAGAATGAGTTTGGTCCTGATGAGAACTCGAGATTGAAATGAGTTCGAAACGCGTAGACCTGATGTTTGTTATGCCATAAGAATACTGTTCAAGAAATTAAATTCTGTATAAACAATCGTAAAATATACATAAAGGATATATCTATGGCAGCATTGTAATACAGTGCATGATGTTTTTCTGATTGATTGTAAATAGTGTGTAGGTTGTGTTGAGTGTATGAGAGTGTATGGAAGTGATTCACATATGAGTGGTTGGGTGAATGAGAAAAGAAAGGGGAGTGTTTTAATACATTGAAATGTTTTCGAAATTTTGTTTGGTACTTATTGTATTTTGAACTTGATATATGTTTTGCATAAAAAGATGATCAAATAATCATATGAAGTAAAAAGAAAATAAATAAACTTAGATTCATTCAAGGAAATCAGACCCTCCCACTTTATGTTCAAGTCAAAAGTGAGTTGTCCAAATTGATGGCTAAATATGAATGGCAGCATTGGCGTTTTTGTGAGGTGTATAAAGTCAGCGTCAGCCCGCCCGCACCGTACACAATTAGCTGTGTCCCGCAGGCCGAATCTGCGTAATTGCACTGGAGTATAATATAACTGGTGCTAAAATTCTAAATGAATGATGTGTAAATTATAGTTCGCCGTGAGGCGCCCAGTCAACTTGCAGCAGAATTTCCAGAGATCTAACAGTAACTCATACCCCAGCGTAGTGTTCCACTTAAGTTATGAAGGTTGGTCCCCTGGCTCCCTCTCCCGCTGTGATGCACCTTATAGCCTAGTGATCAGACCCTTGCTTTCTTTCCCAGCCAGCACTGCCTGCCGTGCTCGCAGTGTTTGTGGTTGAGTGGGACAGTTAGGGTAAACGACCCTGACCGTCCGCCGCACTCTCACATAGGTGAAGCCCAGCATCATCCTGGAATCCCGAGCCGCCTGTACATCTTGGAGTGAGCAAAACTGTCCACGTTCATATAGGTCACCCATTTGCGTAATACCAACATTCTCCAACACGCGTAGAGCAGGTTGCACCTGAGCTGCCAAAATGTCTGGCTGTGCAGCAATAGGGAGCTTCGGGGCATGTAGCTCATCTAGCTGTGCCCTCTTGGCAAGTGTCAGCCAGGCCCAAGCAGTGCACTGTACCGGATAAATTTCCGTCCTCTGGACTCCGTTCCCTCCAGAAAGTTTTGCCGCCACTAGCAGCATTACGAGTGTCGCGTCAGTCTCAATTGCCGTATGAGGCAAAAACCGCTGTGGAAAGAACCAATAATGGGCAAACTGCGCCTGCATGCAAAGATAATATAAGCGCATATCGGAGCCTCAAATCCTCCCTGGTCAAATGGCTGCACCAGAACATTCCAACTACATTGTGGCTTCTTACCCCCATACAAATTACAATAGGGCCAATTGCAGCATCTTGAACGAAGAGATATTCAGCCGAATGGGGATATTCACAAACAAATATAACAATTTGGGTAATATAGACATTTTCGTAACTGCAATACGATCAGCAAGCGACAGCGGCAGCCGAGCCCACTGCTCCGCCCTATCTGTGATCTGTGTTACAACAGGTCCATAGTTCATGGAGATTACCTGGTCAGGATACCTATGCAGCCATATCCCCAAGTATTTCACCGGGTCCAAGTCAGTGGGAAGTTCAGCTCAACGTCGACTTTGCCCAGTTAATCCCTAACCCAGATTAGCCCTTGAATTTAACGTACTGTTTAATTCCAGGAGGCAAGTTGCTGGCTCGCAAACATAAAGTAGCATGTTGTCAGCATATAACGAGAGACAACAAGGGGTCTCTGCCGGAAATGCAAAGCAGCTGATGCATGCAACTGGCGCAATTTGCAATCCAAGGGCGCTAATGCGAAAAACAGCAGCGACAGGGGGCAACCCTGCCGCGTGCCTCTACCGATCGGGAAGGCCGAAGACACCCAGCCATTGACACTCACTCTGGCCACGGGTGTGGTATACAGCACCCTAATGCATTGAAGGAAGAACGGTGGAAGGTCCATCCTTGTTAAAACAGTGAACAGAATCAAATGCTTTCGCTGCATCCAGCAGCATCGTCACCGCTTAGAAGTCAGGGTCAAAGTAATGTAAGGTAGCGAAAACCATGCGCAAAAGGTGTATAACAGAATATTCTGAGAGCAGCTAATCAGTTTCGGCTTCCTCTTTCAAAACTTTCCATTGCCTACCAATTGTGCATGCGTCTTCTGTTATTAAGCAGCTTTAAAATAGCATGATAGCAATCTCCAGTCTGGCAAGAAAATCTAGATTTTCCCAGTTTTAAAAAATTTCAATTCATCCAAACAATAACTTTGCTACCACACAAGGCGACACACATCTGCTACCAGTTCCATTCCATGCCTTTCAAGGTCTGATAGTGAATGAGAAAAATAAATATGTAATCTGGTTTGACATTTTGGTACTCTAGTAGTAGAAGTAGTCTTCCAGTTGCTAGGCTCCTAGGAACATTCCATTCTTGTTACAAATTTTCATATTATTTTTGCTGCTAGTAACATACATTTGTGCTGTACTAATTATATTCTATGTGGTTATTATTACTCGTGTACTAAGCAACTAGGCGGTTGAAATAAACACTTTCAAACATATTTAGGGCATCATTAGGATGGCGGGTGGACATCCTGGCGGAAAATGGGACCACCCACCATATGTGCGGGGGTCCCGTGGGGGAGATTAGGATGCGCCCGCCACACTGGCGGGCCCATCACGCATTTTCAACATTGCGGTGGATAGTGCTTTCAGCAGCACCCGCGACAATGCAAAAATGCATTGTGCATGCAAATGCAGGGAGGTACCATAGGTACCCCCCATGTGCACCCCCCATGCCCCAACAACCTGGGGGCCCGCACAAGCCCCCAATTGCAAAAACCGCATGCCTTCGACACGGAAAGGCACGTCCCTGCATGTATCGTAATATGGATGGCAGTGTCTAACAGACACCGCCACCATATGAAAACCATTTCCACTCGGTCGACTTGTGGACTGGGTGGAAAAGCGGTGGATGGTCTTTCCGTCTGCCATGTACCCCGCCATACTAATATGGCGGAAGGGAAATGGGTGGTGGGCGGGGAAGGATGTAGGGCGGATCGCCACCGCCCGCATGGCGGTGGCGATCCGCCATCCTAATGGACCCTTAAGTGTCTTTTCTCATTACAGTGCAATTCTAAAGAAAGAAAGAAATTTGGTTTGAATTACCACTGCGTCCCTGACCCCATCACAGAACTGTTGGTATCCCAGAAAGCATGGATACCACTCCAGCAGGTGTGCCCAGTGGGGTTGTGTGGTGATACAATAACTTTGAACTCTGTTTAAGCGATAGAGCACTGAACTCAGTCCAGGCACCCGTGGGTGGGAAGGCCAAAGCCTAGTGAGCTAGGCCAGTGCCCTAGTTTATGCAACACAACAATATTGTTTACATGATTATTGGGTTATCATAAACAATATCTTTAATCCAAAAACAGACAAACAGTTATCATATGTTTCACCTTGCTTTACATAAGACCGTGTCTTCAAGACCATAATCAATACACAAAGAAAACATTTTATTAACAAAGGTCAATCATCACCCAAAAAAGTACATGAAAACAATTTAAGATATCAAAACAATTGTAAATAAGAATGACATCTCAAATATATAGTGTAAAGTCACAATACATTTCCACAAGATAATTTTGCTCACTTATGTGATATTATTTATTTATTTATTTATTTAGACATTTATAGAGCGCTCAGCTACCCCCAACGGGGGTGTCCCGGCGCTGAAAACATGCGGATAGGAAGGTCATAATGGATGAGCTGAAAAGGATCAATGAGGCTAGATATGAGAAAAGAGCTAGGTCTTCAGTTTCCTTCGAAACAGAGGCTCTGATGTCAAGAATCTGAGTTCCACCGGTAGTAGATTCCACAATCTGGAGGTGGCCACGGCAAAAGCTCTGCCACCCGTACATGCCAGACGGAATCGTGGGCAGAACATAAGATGTAGATGGTTGGATATCAGATCCCGCGTCGCATAAGTCAGCCTGAGTCTGTGCATTAAGTATGCGGGGCCTCGGCCGTTGAGAGCTCTGAAGGCGAGGACCAGAGCCTTGAACTGAATGCGGTGACCTAACTTAGGACACCCCCGCGCCGCACGGCCACCAGCTGCTGCGTGTGCCTCCCGCCACCCGCCTGCCTCGCTGACCCTACCGCCGCCGTCTGACCACGCCCCCTGCCACCGAGCGGCGTGGTCTCCTGCGGTCAGGACCTCCAGGGCTGTGTCCGCTGTTGTTGCCCTTTAGGATCCTGTGCCCCGTTTTCTTTTCTTTTTTCCTGTTGTGCGCCCCTTTGCTCTGACTTTACTGTATTTGTTTGCATTGTTTGTTTATTTTCATTGCCTGTCCCCCTGTAACCCCGGTGTCCTCCCGCCCCGCTCCCCGCTTCCCGCCTCCGTTGCCTAACCACGCCCCCTTTCTTTCTGTGCCCTCCCCGCTCCCGCCTCCCAGCTGCTCCGCCCTCCCTCGCACTTGGCCATATATGGCGACCGTGCGACGCAGGTGAGTGTGACCTAACTTAGGACACACCCGCGCCGCACGGCCACCAGCTGCTGCGTGTGCCTCCCGCCACCCGCCTGCCTCGCTGACCCTACCGCCGCCGTCTGACCACACCCCCTGCCACCGAGCGGCGTGGTCTCCTGCGGTCAGGACCTCCAGGGCTGTGTCCGCTGTTGTTGCCCTTTAGGATCCTGTGCCCCGTTTTCTTTTCTTTTTTCCTGTTGTGCGCCCCTTTGCTCTGACTTTACTGTATTTGTTTGCATTGTTTGTTTATTTTCATTGTCTGTCCCCCTGTAACCCCGGTGTCCTCCCGCCCCGCTCCCCGCTTCCCGCCTCCGTTGCCTAACCACGCCCCCTTTCTTTCTGTGCCCTCCCCGCTCCCGCCTCCCAGCTGCTCCGCCCTCCTTCGCACTTGGCCATATATGGGGACCGTGCGACGCAGGTGAGTGTGACCTAACTTAGGACACCCCCGCGCCGCACGGCCACCAGCTGCAGCGTGTGCCTCCCGCCACCCGCCTGCCTCGCTGACCCTACCGCCGCCGTCTGACCACGCCCCCTGCCACCGAGCGGCGTGGTCTCCTGCGGTCAGGACCTCCAGGGCTGTGTCCGCTGTTGTTGCCCTTTAGGATCCTGTGCCCCGTTTTCTTTTCTTTTTTCCTGTTGTGCGCCCCTTTGCTCTGACTTTACTGTATTTGTTTGCATTGTTTGTTTATTTTCATTGCCTGTCCCCCTGTAACCCCGGTGTCCTCCCGCCCCGCTCCCCGCTTCCCGCCTCCGTTGCCTAACCATGCCCCCTTTCTTTCTGTGCCCTCCCCACTCCCGCCTCCCAGCTGCTCCGCCCTCCCTCGCACTTCGCCATATATGGCGACCGTGCGAACGCGCAGCGGTCACGCGCAGCGGGAGCGCCGATTGTGCGCCGAAGGCGTGCCAAAGGTAAGCCCGTCTGCGCCCGTCCGCGCCTGGACCGCGCCCAGGGCCAGGACCCCTGGCCCCCGCAGACCCCAGCCCACCCGCCGGACGTACGACGCCGCCACCCTCAACGCACTCAACACCGGCCGAATCCCGGGATGCCACCGAGCCACCCCGAAACGAACCCACGGACCCTTCAGCTGCCACGCCTGCAAGTTCACCTGCATCCGGACCTGCCCAGCACCCGCCAAGCCGAACACCAGCAGCAACCACCTCAAGTGCATCCTGCTCAACACCCGCTCCGTCCACATACACACCATCGAACTCTGGAACCTCCTCGACACCACAGCTCCTGACGTCGCCTTCCTCACGGAAACCTGGATGAACGACTCCTCAGCGCCCGACATCGCCATCGCAATCTCAGAGGGCTACAAGATCACCCGAAGAGACCGCGTCAAACGAACGGGAGGAGGCATCGCCATCATCCACAGAAACACCATCCGCATCACGACCAACACCGACGACTCCCTGACAACCGCCGAACACCTGCACTTCCAGATACACACCGACCCCAAGACCACCCTCAGAGGCACCCTGATCTACCGACCCCCGGGACCACGCACTCAATTCAGCGAAGACATCGCCGATTTCATCAGCCCGCACGCCCTGCCCTCTGCCGACTACATCCTCCTCGGGGACCTCAACTTCCACCTGGAGAACAACAGCGACCGCAACACCACCACCCTGCTTGACAACCTCACCAACCTCGGACTCAAGCAGCTGGTGACCACCCCCACCCACCTCGCCGGACACACACTCAACGCTGTCTTTTCATCCAGCAAGGACATCGTCTTCAGCCACGCCACCGGACTCCACTGGACGGACCATAGCTGCGTCCACTTCAGCTTCAGAAGATCCACGATCCACCACCACCAGCAACAGGTTGCTCGAAGAAACTGGAACAAGATCACAGCAGACCAGCTCGCCGCTTCCCTGAGCCAGCACCCTCCCGCCAGCTCAGCAAACCCCAGCCAGGCCGCCGACAACCTCACGAAGTGGATCAGCAACTGCGCAGACGACCTCGCCCCACTAAGGACCCCGCCTAGCAGACCCGGCAGCAAGAAGGCCCCATGGTTCACCGACGAACTCAAGAGCTCCAAGAGGAACTGCCGAGCCCTCGAGAAAGCCTGGAGAAGGGAGCCAACACCGGACAACATGACCACCCTCAAGCTCGCCACCCGGAAGCACCATCAACTGATCCACGCCACCAAGAAAACAGCATTCAAGGACCGGCTGGACAACAACGCACACAACTGCAAAGAACTCTTCAACATCGTGAAAGAGCTCTCCAACCCCAACACCGGAAACAACGACATCACCCCGTCGCAATACCTCTGCAACTCCCTCGCCTCTTACTTCCACAACAAGATCGCTGACATACACAATAGCTTCAGCCCACAAACAACACTCCCCACGACCGCACCAACGCCCCCCACCACCACCCTCAGCGCCTGGACCCGGATCAACACAGAAGACACCATCCGCACGATGAACTCTATCCACTCCGGATCTCCGACCGACCCCTGCCCCCACCACGTCTTCAACAAGGCCGACGCTGTCATCGCACCCCACCTGCGGGACATCATCAACACCTCCTTCGACACCGCCACCTTCCCTGAGAGCTGGAAGCACGCCGAACTCAGCGCTCTGCTAAAGAAACCAACAGCGGACCCCACCGAACTCAAGAATTACCGCCCCATCTCGCTCCTCCCGTTTCCAGCCAAGGTCATCGAGAAGACCGTCAACAAGCAGCTTTCCGCCTTCCTCGAGACGAATGGATCCCTCGACCCCTCACAGTCTGGCTTCCGAGCCAACCACAGCACCGAGACCGCCCTCATCGCGGCCACCGATGACATCCGAGCCCTGCTGGACAACGGAGAAACAGCGGCCCTCATCCTCCAAGACCTCTCCGCGGCGTTCGACACTGTCTGCCACCGCACCCTAGTGCAGCGCCTCGGCAACATCGGAATCCAGGAGAAGGCACTGGAGTGGATCATCTCCTTCCTCGCTGGAAGGACACAGAGAGTCCGCCTTCCACCGTTCAGATCTGCAGCCACAAAAGTCATCTGCGGCGTTCCTCAGGGCTCCTCGCTCAGCCCCACCCTCTTCAACGTCTACATGAGCCCCCTTGCGGCCATCGCACGCCAACACAACCTCAATATCATCTCCTACGCCGACGACACCCAGCTGATCCTCTCCCTGACCAACGACCCCACCGCCGCCAGAACCAACCTCCACGAAGGGATGAAAGACGTAGCCGAGTGGATGACGACCAGCCGCCTGAAACTGAACTCAGACAAGACGGAAGTCCTCATCCTGGGCTCCTCGCCCTCCGCCTGGGACGACTCCTGGTGGCCCCCCGCCCTGGGCGCCGCACCCAAACCGACAGACCACGCACGCAACCTGGGCTTCATCCTGGACTCCTCCCTCTCCATGACCAGACAAGTCAACGCCGTCTCCCCGTCCTGTTTCAACATCCTGCGCATGCTACGGAAGATCTTCCGGTGGATCCCCACCGAGACCAGGAAGACGGTCACCCAGGCCCTCGTCACCAGCCGACTGGACCACGGCAACGCCCTCTACGCCGGAACCACCGCCAAGCTCCAGAAGAGACTCCAGCGAATCCAGAACGCCTCAGCCAGACTCATCCTCGACGTCCCCAAACGCAGCCACATCTCCGGACATCTGAGAGACCTGCACTGGCTCCCCGTCAACAAGAGAATCACCTTCCGTCTCCTCACCCACGCACACAAATCCCTACACGACCAAGGCCCGGGCTACCTCAACAACCGCCTCAACTTCTACGCTCCCAAACGCCACCTCCGATCGACCAATCACTCCCTCGCCGCCGTCCCCCGCATCCGAAGAGCGACAACAGGAGGTAGGTCCTTCTCCTACCTGGCCGCCAAGACCTGGAACACCCTCCCTACCGACCTTCGCCTGACCCAAGACCACCTCTCCTTCAGGAAGAAGCTCAAGACCTGCCGGTTCGAGCAGTAGCGGCACACCCCCCCCCCCCCCCCCCAAGCGCCTTGAGACCCTCTGGGTGAGTAGTGCGCCCTATAAATGCCTTGATTGATTGATTGATTGATTGCGGTATCTCACTAGTAACCAGTGCAGTTTGGCCAGATAAGGTGAAATCGAATGCCGATAAGGAATATTACAAATCAGCCTGGCCGCTGAATTCTGCACTGTTTGCAAACGATTGATGAGGTACGCTGGGGCCCCAACATACAGACTGTTTGCGTAGTCCAGGTGGGACGTTATTAGGGCATGGACTACTGTTCTGCGGGACTCAAGTGGCAGAAAAGGGATGATTTTTTTAATCATTCAGAGTTTTCCAAAGCAGGATGATGAGACTTTATTGATTTGTGTTTTGCAGGAAAGGGCTGTGTCCAATAGAAAACCTAAATTACGGGCAGCTTGAACTGGTGCCGGGGGAGGATTAAGTTCAATTGGCCACCAGATATTGGGGGGCATAGGAGTTTTCTGGTTAAAAAATAAGACCTCCGTCTTTTCAGTATTCAGCTTTAAGCTGTTGACGGACATCCAGGAGGCGATGTTAACCAGGCAGTGGTGAAAATTAACCAAAGAGCTTTCAGAGTGATCTTTAAATGAAAACACAAGCAGAGTGTCATCAGCATAAAAGATCACTCTGACGCCCCAAAACTCGACCACCTTCGCCAGCGGCATCAGGTACACATTGAATAGGAGGGGGCTAAGGGCAGATCCCTGCGGCACCCCCCATATCAATGGTTTCTCCATGGAAACAAAAGGGCCAAGGGCGACCTGTTGGAATCTGCCTGTCAAAAATGATTTCACCCAGGCCAGCGGGATCCCTCCAATGCCCACCTCCTGAAGGCGATTTAGCAAAGTGTCATGGGAAATGGTAACGAATGCTGCGGATAGGTCGAGGAGGACCAGCATGGCCTCCTCTCCCCTATCCACACATTCGCGAATTGACTCAGTTGCTTCCAGCAGAGCTGATTCAGTGCTAAAATTCGGCCTGAATCCTGACTGAGTGTCATGAAGCAGATGGTTTGTTTCTAAGTATTCCGACAATTGCTCTTGTACCGCCTTCTCTAGCACTTTTGCTCGCTTAGGGAGAAGTGAGATGGGCCGGTAGTCGCTAAAACATAATGGGTCCGCACCCGTTTTTTTCAAGATAGGTAACAACAGCTCATGTTTCCACAAAGAGGGAAAGAGGCCCGATTGCAGGGAGGAGTTCCAGATTTCTAGCAGAGGTTTCATCAGAAGCGGAGCTATTTCATTCAAAATCTGAGCCGGGGCTGGATCGAGCGGGGAACCGGATTTACATTTCAGGAACAAGGACAAGGCATGTTCTTCAGAGAAAGGTTTAAATGAGGTAAATACTTCAGCACAAATGATGTAATGAACTGAAGTAGCTGCTGTGGGAATCTGTTGAATAGTTGCCGTGATGTTCACGATTTTCTCATAAAAGAAGTCAGACAGGCCTTCGCTAAGCAAATGGCAAGGGGTGACAGGGCATGCCAAGGCAGAGGGGTTAGTGAACTCCTTGACAATGTTAAAGAGGGCCTTGATGGAATTTTCAGCTTTTTTAATTTTATCCGCAAAGTGCTGTTTCATGTTTCATGATATTCTTTTACGCCTGTCCACATTTTATTGAATAATTTTCTTAGTAAAATATGACACTAAAAGTTATTTCACAGCATTTGTCTCTGTTAAATATATAGCCTTTCATATTTAATATTACACCATAAAGCATTTGACTTAAACACTAATGTTCGAGGCATGTTTTCTGTAGATAAATCCGCTACCTAGTGTTGGGCTCAGATGACGATTTATTGAAGCAATCCAGTTCGAGTCTCCTTCTGGCTCCCTTCGGTCCGTTATATCTATGTTATTGTCTTGCTCGGTATCTTATTACTTCTCATACTTAGACTCTACATAGCGGGTTTAGGCTCAGGCAAAAACGTCGCCATTTCCAATGCTCTTTGAGAATGACCTGCCCATGGAACGCATTTTGTTCCATTTCTGTCAAAAGTTCCACTCCAAATGCCCTCACACCGACCAACATCCCATTTGTAACTTATGCCTCTCGCCCGAACTTCGAGAAGACAGCTGTGAGGCCTGCAAGTCTTTTCAGTCCTAAAAGACTCTTAGGGACTGATGTGTTAGAAGACAAGTAATACAGTGCAAACAAACTGACAATTTTTCTGACATCTTGGGCTCGGCAAGGAGAGGCCAAAGAAGCTTCAGTAGCACAAGTAGAATCACTTTCCACCCATGATTCCAAATTAGAGTCTCAATTAGAAGAGGTTTCTGACTCTCTTTAGCCAGCAAAGAAGCAAAGTACTGTGATCACTTCTACACCTGCTCCAAAGCCCAAATCATCAGTTCCCCCCCAAAAAATTCTCACAGGCCACCACTGCACACAAGCCATGGTGCGTACTGAAAACCTGACTCTGAAGCCTCGCCCTCTGTCTTGGCTCCGAAAGTTCAGCCTAAAGCACAGGCTTTACTCCATCCGAGAGCATAACACCTTGGTTCTCAGTCTCAGCAACAAAAAAAGACTTATTTCGGAACCGAATGTTCCTCCATCGAAGACAAAGCGTCCACCACCAAAATGCTTTGTTTTCGGACCAAAATCTCAATCCTCAAGCAGTTTAAAAAAAATCTCAATCCAAAACAAACAAAATGCTCCAAATCTAGCTAGGAACGAAGAAAATAATGGTACAGCCACCAAAACAACATACTCCAAAGAACCAGTTGAGTTTTGAGGAGGCTTTGGACATTACTTTTCAACCCCTAAAGAAGAGGAGAAAGAATGCTGCAACTAGTCCATTACACATTCCTATTCCTACTTTACCTGTAGCACAAACACCAGCTACTCCACCACCTGACTCACCACAGTTGTCTGAATCAGGTAACGGATCTCCTCAGTCAACAGTAGAGGACGATCAGGAGATCCCAGATGAAACACAACCAGGGAACGCTTGGGATGATTATAATATTGACCCTCATGCTTACACTGATCCCGATTTATACCCCAGCTGTCGATCACCAGCAGATGATAGATCTGCTTATCAGGCTCTCATAGCCAGAGCAGCCACATTTCAGCGGGTGTCTTTATATAAGGTCTCAGTAGAGGATGATTTCCTCTTTGAGACTGTCTACTGCACAAAGAGTGGCACAATATTTACCATTGCTCAAAGGCATGACACTTCACTGAGGTGAACTTTTTAAACACTTAGTCAAAGCGTGGATAATAACTCCGCCCATTGACAAAAAATACAAACCACCACAATCAGACCCCATTTTTATGTCTCACCTGGTGTTGCAGCACAAAGCGCTGCTCGCTGGGCCAGAGATATTGTAAGAAAGTAGATTTGAGAAGGGGACTTGAAGCCACGCCCCTCATTTTCATTGGCTGGCGTCACCTTTTATTAGGTCTCGCGTGCGTAGGCTGCGCATGCGCAGTCTCTCTGGCGCGATTTTATGTTTTTGGTGATCTTTCCATTATGGGCTTTAAGCCCCGCCCCTCTTTCCCATTGGCCGGCGTCACTGTTTATGCTAAACGGTGGCCAGCCATTGGGAAAGAGCATGCTCTGATATACACTTTTCTCTTTTTCTGCCTCCCCACTTGGACGGCCTGGCCTACCTTCCTTCTGGCGTAAAAGGTTTCTTATCTTTATGGGGCCAAACACATGGCCCCATAAAGATAATAAACATTTTACTTCAGAAGGAAAGCAGGCCGAGGCCCTCCAAGTGGGATGGCAAAAAACAGAAAAGTCTACATCGTGGTGAGCGCTTGTGCTGCACATGATTCGAGGTGAGCGGGCATTCGAGCTTGGAGGCGAGGAGACCTAAAGCTCTCTCTGTGTCTGCCCATAGAGAGGTGTCATGAGTTCGTATTTCGTTAACTCGCTCTTCTTCAAGTATAAGGCGGGGGACTCCCTGCGCCCCAACTACTATGACTGTGGCTTCGCGCAGGAGCTGCGAGGTAGGCCCACGGTGGTCTACGGGCCGGGCACCGGGGGCTCCTTACAGCACCCCGGCCAGAACCAGGACTTCTACCACGGGGCGTCATCGCTCTCCGCCTCCCCCTACCAGCAAAGCCCGGCCCCATCACCTGCCATGGGGACCCCGGCAACTTCTATGGCTACGACCCCCTGCAGCAGCAAGGGGCCCTGTTCAGCAGCAGCCAGGATCCCGAGCTGCTGCAGTACCTGGACTGCAAGCTGGCCGACGAGGGCAAGACCTCGGAGCAGAACCCGTCGCCCACCCAGCTCTTCTCGTGGAAGCTGCCGCAAGGTGAGGCTGGCTCCGGCCGGACACTTCCGGACCAATAAAGGCGCTTTTTATTGTTTTACGGGGGTCCCGAGGCCACCTCCGCGCTGCTGCTCTTAGAGTTTAATTGCGTTAATCGGGGTCTTCCGTCTTCCTGCTCGGGCGCCCCCTCTTTCAACGACCCTTATGGCACTTTTTACAGCTCTCGCTCGCTTCGTCTCCTAAGACTTTGCTCACTCCTCAGAAGAAAAAAAAACCTGCAGGAAACGAAGTCTCCCCTCTGCACACGAGCTGCTTCCTTGATCAGATATTGTACCTGCAGGATATTTCTTCGGCTGATGTCATAGGTCACTTGGCAATACCGAAGTTTTGAAAATTAGGCATCAGCACAGAGAACGGGGAGGACAATGGACGGAGACGCAGCGTCCCAGGAGACTCGGAATAAATATTGTATCTTCGCCTAATAAGGGACTCGCCCGCCTTTCAACATTTTTATCTGCTTTTTCCCAAAACGCCACCGCGTCTTCTTCCTCCTTTTTCCTCAAAATGCACCAGGGCCTGAGCTTCCGCTGCCACATAGCCCCGCAGCTTCTCTGTCTATGCTCATGGGGTCATAGCTCCCCTCTCTACTCCAGGGCAGCCGCTGCTGCCTCAGAGCCTTGCCAGCGCCACAGCTTCTCAGTCTGCCATACTCTCAGCTCCGACATCCTGGGAGCCACGACCCAGCGAACCTTTCACCTAAAACTCACAACTCCCCAGCCATTGGATGCCTTCTTACTACATAGTTGCCAAGGTTTCAAATTGCCAGCTGTGACATTTTCAAAATTTCACTCAGCTCCCAGCGCTAGTGGAGTCTGGTCTCGCCGCGGGATCATTTACCGCCATTGCCAACACTGTCCTGAGTACATAGCTGCCAAGGTTTCAGATTGCCAGGTGTGACATTTTCATAATTTCTCTCAGCACCTAGCGGAGTTGGTCCGGTCGTAGGTTCATTTACTGCGGTGTGAGCAGCTGTGTTACCATTGCCAGCACGACTCAGGGTAGATTAAAGTTAGCCGCTGGTGGGGTCCAGTCCAGTTGCGGGACTTATCTCGCCATTAACGGCCACTGTGCGAGCAGCTGCAAGCTGCGCTGTGATTACCAGCAGCTGCCAAAGCTCTATTCAATTATCTCATGAACTGCATGCTAGGACTTGAAGTCTTATTTTCCTTTAGGGATGACATATTTAAACCTCTTTCTGCCTCAAGCTAAGGGCGAGGGCCCCCTCTGTAAAATAAGTGTTGGCACTCTGTCCACCTCAAGTTGTTCCCTACATTTTGCTGTGTCTCTGTTCACTTATTTTATTTATAAAAATAAAGTACCACTTCCTGCCTCCCTGAACGCTTGCCTCTGGTTGAACGTCAGATATACTCCATGCCTGTCTATCTTCGTGTTCCCCCTTCCCGCCACTCTTCCTGAGTCTCTCTGCACCCTCAGTATCGGCCCCTTTTTGAATGTCAGCCATGTACCTTGCCTTAATAAAGTTTTGTCTCCTTTGTATAATGTAGGGAAATATCAAGCCCTGATGCTTTTCCGTGTGCTTGCCAGCAGCGAAGAGCGCCGTGCAGCAACACAAGGCGGGGATGTTGTGCATTCAAACACTGAGTTTGTGTTCCTTGCAATTCCCTCCCTCCTCCATGCCCCCTCTCTTGCTCCCACTGCTATTTCAGTCTCTTCAGTTAAAGCCATTCTGCCCTGACCAGGAGCTTGTAACCACCATCATGGAACCAGGTAATTCTCTTCTGCTGCGTTTGCTGGTTTTATGTTTTGTTTCAGCACTATGCATTCTGGAGCCCATAGTCCCCAATGTTAAAAGTGAAACTACAAGGGCCATATTATGCAACGTGGTATTTGGTTAAAAAGCCAAGACCGGCGGATGATGTCACGCGTGATATCCGGTCATATGATAACTGTGTAGGGAACATTTGTAATCTATTCCGATCTAGTGTAGATTAGTGTGTGCATTTCTGCTGAATAATAATCTGTTTTTACTTTTTCACTATATTTTTCAAGAAACAGCAGCCCTCGTTTTGATCTGCGATGCCTCTGAATTCAATTCGTCTATGTTGACTCATACATTTTAACCCGTTAGTGATTCGCTTTTAGGTGTACCTTTTTGTTTTTATATTGTGAAAACGTTCAGGTTAATTTGTATTTTATAGGCTTGATGGGGACAGCTAATAAAAGTACTTTCAATAATATAAGTGGCCACCTTCGTAGGTAGAAATACAGCATTTTGAATAGGCTTGGAGTTGTAAGGCTTGTGTTTAAATTCAATAGAAAAATACAACCTGCATTTTTGAAGCATTGATTCGAATACATTTTAGGCAGTTGTACATATTTTTGACTTGCCTGTTTATTGACGAAAATATTTTTAAATGAATGGGTTTAATATAGAGAACATTTTAAAACGAGCCTTAGCAAAACCAATAGGTCATACTTTGGCTGTTGGCGTTTTATCTTTCACAATGTTTTTTTTTTTGCCATGGCTTTTGTAAAACGTTATTGTTGGGGGAGCTACGGGACCCCCTAGCAATGAGACAAAAAGGATTGGATAAAACCAAAAGTATGTTATTGCCACAGTAGCACTCGGTTCTGAAGGGAACTTCTTTGTGGATGGATATGCACTTTATGAAAGAGCAGGATGCCCTCCCTCAGGGAAGTTAGCCAATGGCTGAAGTGGGCTGACCCACTACCATTTTCTGTGCTAGGTGGAAGTAATATGTGAATGGCATGACAGCGAACTTGTGGATGAAGGGGACTGGCTATATCCTTTAGCCAGTCCTCTTCATCCGCAGGTCGGCTGCCATGCCATTTACAAACTAATTCCACCCAGCACAGCATACAGAGATGTAGTGGTTTTTAGCCCGTCTTCTATAATTTTAGTAAATTCAAAAGTTGCTAACGGCAGACCTCTGAAGTCATCCATTAAGGTTGTTTAGCTTATTAAAATTTCAAGGGCATAATCTTCAACATTTTATGCAATGTGTTCTAGTGTATGAATGTATTGACCTCGCGCTCACTTTTCATACCGTGGACCATAGCCAGTTGCGTCACTAGGGTTGGTGTCACCCAGTGCGGGTAATTCATGGTGTCACCCCCTCACGACTTACCCCATGAATCCATGATTGACCTCCTCGAGGAGATGTATTCATCAGTGCAACACCCACGGAGGGGGTCCTTCCTCTTCTGAGGCCTTTCCAAGCCTCCTCCTCTACATCGTCGTCTACAGCACTGCCGAGGTGTTACCCGTCCTTTCATAACTCCTCCCCTTGCTCCTGGCCAACATAGAAAAGTCTTAACCACACGCGGGAAAATGTGGAGTGTGGCTTTGACGCATTCCTTCGATGTGGAGACGCCTGCCCCATTCCAATGTGTGGCGCTTCGCATCATGCTCACCGGACATGACTGGAGTTTACCTGTCAAAGGTTACGACAACACCAATTGTCTTACCAGGCACAGTGTCATTGCTATTCATTCTTCTCAAGACATCACTCAACCACTTTCTTTAGCAAGGAAGACAAGAGGGCAAACATGTTGCCAAATAAATAATACAGGGCACAAGTAAATTGTTGGAGAGCCTGTACTCTATTAACCAATTGGTTTCCATCACCAAAGAAAGTTACATGATAAAAACGAATGCTACTTTTTAATTTTTATTCAGAAGTGCAGAGCCAGTGTTCACCTTTCCACTCTTCCTTTTCAGTGCATTATTTCTCGCGCACTGAGCAGCAGGGCCACTCGTCTTGGCACAGGGGTGCAGGTGTAGGTGAGGTTTGAGTGAGTGAAAGTTCATTGCACTCTGTCACGATATGGTAAACTAGTGTAAGAAAGGGGACGCATTTGAGGAAAGGTGGGTAACTCCAGCGCCTTACACCCAGACTGCCCTAGCGCCTGTCAGTTAGAAGACAACTCTGTGCAGTTCACATAAATCAACGTGTCTGGCGGCTTTTCAGTTGAATCTCCTAAATGTAGCAGCGCCTTCAAGCAACACTCTGAGCGCTATCCAAACCCCAGCAATCCACATGCTACATTTGCACAAACCATCAAAGTGCTCGATCACCGAAGCGCTTTAATTAAGGTGGATTGCTGAAAGTTGCAGCACTTTAAATGAGCCACACAAACCGCAGAAGGCAGTGGCAGACAGGATAGCGCCTTGAATCACAGCCACAGGGCTGCGTGCACCGAGTAAGAAAGGAGGCGCTCTGACGCCAATCTCAGCCCAGTCAGAGATACAAGATAGAGAAGTAACTCATGCAATAATATATAGGATTGCCAATCAACAGGTCTGAGCGTGAAGTGTTTTTAAACTTAAAGCGCGCTCACTACAGTGCACAGGTTATCCTAGGACTGTGTTCCTACATCTCACACCGAAGGAGCAGGACACACATAATATACTTTCTCAGCACCGTGACGTATGCATCACTTGATGCTGTAGCGCCAATAAAATCATGTATTCGAATTCCACCATTATCCAGAAACAAATCTTCAATGCCACTTTATTCGCAAATGTACCTACTACAATATCAAAGTATCTGTGCGGCGTTGCATTTGCTACAGGGAGCTCAATTTAAATTCAGGTTTGTCTTTCTACAGTGAAATAGCGAAATACTCTCTAGCCCTCTATTACATAAGGTGCTTAAACACAAGCTGGACGCACGTGCATGCCAGGTGGACATGCATTCAGCACTTGAGGGCAGCAGGTTCGAACTGGCAGCCACGGCTGGTGGATCGAAAGTACTCAAAAGTACAACCGGAAACAGAAAGAACGTAAACAAAAACAGAGCCAGAATGCCCAGTGGGAAAATGGGGAACATATTTAACATACAGCTGCCCCTGACAGACAAGAGAGGTTAGGGCGGAGTCACTCTAAAAAGGGTGAAGTGAGTTGCATTCTTCTCTTGGCTTGCAGCATTCGGCCCCCTGGCTCCTGAGAGGTCTACGTAGGCCTATTTTTATTACTGACGTCAATCCAAGTTTACTTCTACTGTCCTAGCTAATTGAAGTTGCAGCATGACGTCATGTGTCTTGACCTTCAAAAGTAGCTAGGTATAAACTAGATGGACACTGCTCAATTAAAAGTAGAATAGCGGGTGGACATTTAAGATCACTGCTCTTTTATGTTGGGAATACTAAACAAGGTGTGTATTTTGGAGGAGGCCTGGCCAGTGGCTAGTTGCTGATTTTGGAATCTTTGAACTAAGTTTCTAATACCAGCACTGGCATGACATCACAAATCATGTTGTTCTCCGCCAATCACTCAATCTCTCTGTGCCTATAAATGTTAATAGGTGAAAATAATTTGAATGTGTAAAATGCTCTTGTACAGTGCCCTAACGGCACAACCACGTTGATGTACAGTGCCACTGAGCATGGTAGTTGTACAATACCTTATACCCAAAACGAGGTACCCTAGGTAAATTTGCAGGCAAATAGCATGCTATTCTGTGGGAGTGCTATGGACGATAGAGTGTGTGTGTATCTTGTTGGCTATATGAGTAGCTTATGATATTGTGTGTGAGGCCTGAATTTATGCTTATAATGCTTTTATCAATCAATCAATCAATCAGGGAATTTGTAAAGCGCGCTACTCACCCGTTAGGGTCTCAAGGTGCTGGGGGGGGGGGGGCGCGAGGGGGATCCACTACTGCTCGAAAAGCCAGGTCTTGAGCTGCTTGCTGAAGGAGAGATGGTCCTGGATCAGTCGTAGGTGGGTGGGGAGGGAGTTCCATGTCTTGGCCGCCAGGTAGGAGAAGGATCTTCCTCCGGTGGTGGTTCTGCGAATGCGTGGAATGGTGGCGAGTGCGAGGCTGGTGGATCGGAGCTGGCGGGTGGGTGTGTAGAATGTGAGGCGGTTGTTGAGGTATTTCGGCCCCATGTCATGGAGAGCCTTCTGTGCGTGGGTGAGGAGTCTGAACGCAATCCTCTTGCTGATGGGGAGCCAGTGCAGGTTTCTCAGCTGGGGAGTGATGTGGCTGTGGTGGGGGGTGTCCAAGATGAGTCGTGCAGAGGCGTTCTGTATGCGTTGGAGTCTTTTCTGTAGTTTGGTTGTGGTTCTAGCGTAGAGGGTGTTTCCATAGTCCAGTCGTCTGGTGACGAGGGCCTGGGTGACCCTCTTCCTGGTGTCGGTGGGGATCCACTGGAAGATCTTGCGGAGCATGGGCAGGGTGTTGAAGCAGGATGACGAGACGGCGGGACTTGCTTGGTCATCATGAGGGAGGAGTCCAGGACGAAGCCCAGGTTGCGTGCATGGTCCGTTGGCTTGGGGGCGGTGCCCAGGGCAGGGGGCCACCAGGAGTTGTCCCAGGCGGAAGGGGATGTTCCCAGGATGAGGACTTCCGTCTTTTCCGAGTTCAGTTTCAGCCGCCTGAGCTTCATCCATTCCGTGACGTCTTTCATTCCTTCCTGGAGGTTGGCTCTGGCGGTGGCGGGGTCTTTGGTAAGGGACAGGGTCAGCTGGGTGTCGTCTGCGTAGGAGATGATGTTTAAGTTGTGTTGGCGTACGATGGCTGCGAGGGGGTCATGTAGACGTTGAAGAGGGTAGGGCTGAGCGAGGATCCTTGCGGGACGCCGCTGCACCTATGTGTGAAACTGAAGCAAAAAATAGTGAGAGGCATGGCACGTAAGCTACTGTATGTGAGTGTTTAGGAAGTGTGTAAATACATTTCAGCATATGTGAAAGCGTTTTGGTGTCTTGTGTGTTTAACAGACTGCTGAGACTGTGTCCTCACAAGCATGTAGCTGTCATTATGAACTCCAGGGCCCTCTGGATAAGCTCGGCGGGGCCTTTGCCACCCTCCCCGCCACCAGCAGCCGGCACCCTGGCGGTGCCCCCTCTGCTGGGACAGGCTCTGCCCAGGTGGTGCCCGTCACCGGCAGCGCCCAGGGCAGCCTCCTTCCTGTCCTCCATGCTCCTCTGCCAGTCAGAAGCCAAGGGAGGCGGCTGCGAAAGATCACATTTCAGCGTACTCGAGTGGCCACGGAGATGTGCTCTGTGAAATTTGGGGAAGGCAGAGGCACATGCTGTAACTTTAGGAAAGCTGCATATTGAAAGATGCTGTTTGCGGCACTGTGTACCAGGTTTTTCCGGCTCCCAGTTCAAAGGGCATACTTTCAAACACAGCGAAAGGAAGAATTGGGTGCCACTTACCAGCTGCAGAGGAAGACAAGCGTGCACCTGGCGCAGTGATGAAAACGGCGGGTCCGGGAGCCACGTCACGTGAGTGACCTTTAGAACGTCCTCGACGTAGGGACGCCGCGTCGTAGCCTGATTGGACAATAATCTTGGCCTGCCGCCGGGTAAGGTTCGACAGACAGTAATATTATTTTGCATTTTGGTGTCATGGACTCCGTGACACCAAAATGCAAAATAATATTATTGTCTTTCGAACCTTACCCGGCCACAGGCCAAGATTATTTTCGACATGGACCACGGTGTCACCCCATGTGATGGTGTCACCCGGTGTGGTCGGCACCCCCGCACCCCTCTAGTGACGCCACTGACCATAGTACCATAATTTTAGTACTCAATACTGTAGTCAACTCTCTAAGCACTAAGTTGATTTTTGTCACCGTCTTTGGTCCTCCAGCAGCCTTCCTCATCTTTCAGTCCCACCTGCGCCCATTCAGTCAGCTCGCTCTGTGTGCCTGTCATCTGCATGTCCCTTATAGTCGCCCTAGCGTCAGTCCAATGTTATGCTTGTGTCCTGGTCACATACATGCGTGTCGTGGTTCTGTCTTGTGCTGTGGTTCGGGCAGTAATGTCTGCTAGTGCATTTCCCTGCCCAATGAGATCGGTCACCTTCTTATGAGCCTGACACTTAATTACCGCTAACTGCTTGGGGAGGAGGACTGCTTCTGTCGATGCGGAGACTAGGTCCCCGTGTAAGATAGGCGTGCCGTGTGACGTCAGGAACCCTCTTTCCCTCCAAAGGAGTCCGAAATGATGAACTACCCCAAAGGCGTACTGGCTATCGCTGTATATGTTGACTGTCATGCCAGCCGCTAGAATGCATGCTCGTATAAGGGCAATGAGCTCAGCTGCTTGGGCAGATCGTTGGGCAATGCGGGAAGTTTCTAGGACAGTTTGAGCTGTGGTCACGGCATACGCTGCTGAGGTAGTGCCATCAGGGAGCTTGAGGCATGAGCCGTCTACCCATAGTTCCCCGTCTGGTTCTGGGAAGGCAGTGTCTCAGAGATCAACTCTACTTTTAGTCTGCTCGTCAGTGAGGGTTACGCAGTCGTGTAGCGAAATTGTATTAGGGTCATTTTCTGGAAGAGGCAGCAATGTGGCTGGATTGAGGATAGAACATCGTTTCAGCGTAATGTGTGGTGCTAACAGGGTCAGTTCGTATCCAGTCAGTCGGGCACCCGTCATATGTTGCATCTTAGTCTGGTTTAGCAATGTGTCAACTGCATGTGGTACTAGCACTGTGATGGGGTTGGAGAGCACTATTCCCTCGCTCTATCGTATGGAAACTGCTGCATCTGCTACAGCGCGCAAGCACGCGGGTAGCGCTCTAGCTATTGGGTCGAGGGTGGCAGAAAAATACGCACAGGGGCGTGGCTTGTGGCCAATTGATTGTGTCAGGACAGATAATGCACATCCCTCCCTTTCGTGTGTGTAGAGGGAAAATGGTTTGGATACGTCTGGTGTCCCTAGAACAGGTGCTGAACAAAGGGCATCTCGTAATTCCTTGAATGCTGACTGGCATTCGGGTGTCCAAGGGAGTGGAAAGGGTGTGTCTTTGGCTAGGAGGGAGAGAAGGGGTTTGACGATGAGGTTGAAGTTTGGTAACCATTGTCGACAGAATGAAGTGAGGCCTATCAGTGAGTGGACTTGTTTCTGGTTTTTGGGGACAGGAGTGTCTAGAATGGTCTGGATCCTGTCTGGTGTGAGCGTTCTCCCTTCCTTTGACAAAAGGTGTCCTAAATACGTCACTTGTGGTTGGCAGAATTGCAGTTTCCTGCGGGAGACCTTGTGACCATTTTCGGCAAGGAAATGTAGTAACTGAATGGTGGCAGCGACTGCTATTGGAGTGGTGTCTGCTGCTAGCAAAATGCTGTCTACGTATTGTATCAGTGCTACTCCGCCTGGCAATTGTATGGCATCCAGCTGTCGTTTGAGTGCCTGACTATAGATGCTCGGACTTTCTGTGTACCCCTGTGGTGCTCTACAAAATCTAAATGAGCAGGATCTTAGTGTAAATCGAAAAAGATAGCGGCTGTCCTCATGATTGGGTATAGAAAAGAATGCATTTTTGAGATTGATAACAGTGAAAACGGTGGCAGTGGATGGGATGAGGGTCAGGATGGTGGTAATGTCGGAAACAACTGGATATTGGATCTTGTTTACCTCTCTTAGGTCAATGATAAAGCGGTAGGCTTTTCCATCTCCCTCTCCCTGTTTCTTTATGATCGGCAGAATAGGACTGTTACAAATGTTACTCACCACTTCTTCTACCACCCCTGCTTCTACAAGTGAGAGAATGATGTCTGTGAGTGCTCTCTCTCCCTCTGGTGAGATTTTGTACTGCGGTATCTTTGGCAGAGTCAAGTCTTGTCGTATTGTTACATGCACGTGGTCAATCATCATTTGTCCTACGTCTGAGTCAGCCCTAGCCAACAAGTGCGATGGTAAAGTGTCCCGTAGGGATGTGTCTGCTTTGGAAACGGGATACATGCATTGGAGTGGACTATCTCTCTGGTGTTGGTGATTGTCATATAAGATGACTCGCACTCCGTTCGGGGAACATCGAATAGTTGCACGGAAGTGCTTCAGTAAGTCGAGACCCATAATGGCGGCTGGGGTGTTGGAAGAGAGAAGGAATGTTGTGTCGATGATGTTATTTTCTAGATTAAAAGGGAGGGGTCTGGACAAAGGGTTAGTGGAGGGCGTACCATCAATCAAATCCTATTGAGGTCACATGTGAGCCAGACAAGGGTGCCCTTGGAATCAGTCGTTTGGATAGTGCACTACGTGTTGCTCCTGTGTCTACCAAAAATGGCGACTCTGTGCCCAGAACCTTTGCGGTAACATAAGGGCCTTGCTGATCAACATAGAGCTCGACTGGATCCCTCCCTTACCATTGGCTGTCCTATGCAAAGTCGTACGTGTTGTCGTAGTCTGATTGCTTATACTGGTTCTGTCGGGGCTGTCAAAAGCATTTGTCCTACCTGGCCTCTCATCACTAATGTCGTTAGTGTACCCTCTTCCTCGTCCTCTACCTCTTGGCCCATTTACTAATTCTCTCGTTCCCTTTTCTTCATTTATTTCTGCCAGGATCGGGCATTGGGATTTCCAGTGTCCATACCCTTTACAAAATGCACACTGATCTTCCCCTAAGTCTCTGCGTCCGTTGTATGGGGCAGGCACGTTATTTCTAGGTGGTGATGGCGCTCTAGGGGTATTTTGCTGATATCCTCCCTTGTCCTGTTCCCTTCCTAAATTTACACCCTGTAGCTGCGCTATCATGACTCTTTCTTTCAAATCTTTCTTTTTCTTTTCATTGGCTCTTTCGTTATCGTTTTTCTGGTGTTCATAGTATTGGGCCATCTGGAGGATGGCCGCTGGTTTAGAGGCCGCCCAACTGCTCTCACTGGTCTGTAGTTTCTGTGAGACTTCTGGCAACAGTCCCTTAACATAGTTATGTACGAACAAGTGGTGTCCGGTCGCAGTGGACATGTCTTGTCCACTATAATCGGAGAACACTGTCTCGAACCGGGAGAAGAATTCCGAAACATCTTCTTGAGGTTTCCGGCGGCAAGCTGTTAAGATAGACCAATCTATCTTTTTCTCGGGAATTAGGGTCTTTACCTTCTGCATTATTTTGTCAGGGAGGTCTAGTATGGCTTTCAAGGGTTTCTGACCAGGGTTTCGCTGTTTATCCAGCCCATTGAGTTGTCCCCAGGTATGACCGAATAGGTCTGCGTGGTCTACTTTCCTGATCTGTTTCCATACATCGGCTGGCAGACATAGCCCAAAGAACAAATCGATGTCAGCTACCGTCATAATTGTCGACCCTAGGGCTGTACCTAACTCCATGTAAAATGCGGTAGGATTCTTTCGTAAGTCCGGCAGGGATTTTCGGAACGTCAGAATGTCCTGTCTATCCCAGGGCTGTTATAGATCACCCTTCCCTTAGCGTCTTGGTGATTTATGTCATCGTGAGTTCCTTGTCCTCTAGGGGGGACCCAATAGGGGGCAGCTTCCTTAATGGGCATCATGTTATCTATAATCGTTTTTCACACTGTTATTTGAATTTTAAAAGCGTCATTGTCCCCAAGTAGATTACTTACTTGGTAGGACTTTTAGTCACTGTCAGCATTTCTTGCCTGGAAATTGCTTTGTCGATCCCTGTGCAGCCGAGTAGGAGCTGGCGCAGTGAAAATAAAGGTAGGACTTAACGTCACTGACAGCCGCCATATTGAGTGAGGTCAGGGACCTACACTCTAGCTGCAGGACGCCTCCCACTCCCCCACAGTATTTAAACTCTGACAGGTGCAACAGCGCGTATTTGCTATCGCGCTGCTTTAACATCAATTTCTACTCTCCCCTGAGGCGGAAGCCGGGGGCTCTCTCAGCGATCTTGCTGCTTTTATTTTAATCGTTTTTCACACTGTTATTTGAATTTTAAAAGCGTCATTGTCCCCAAGTAGATTACTTACTTGATAGGACTTTTAGTCACTGTCAGCATTTCTTGCCTGGAAATTGCCTTGTCGATCCCTGTGCAGCCGAGTAGGAGCTGGTGCAGTGAAAATAAAGGTAGGACTTAACGTCACTGACAGCCGCCATATTGAGTGAGGTCAGGGACCTACACTCTAGCTGCAGGACGCCCCCCACTCCCCCAAACGGTCCATAAATTGATGATGATATCTCGTCCGCGCAGCGGGCGCGCCGGCGAAGCGCCGAAGGCGCGCCAAAGACAAGCCCGTCTGCGCCCGTCCTCGACTGGACGGGACCAGGGGCCACGACCCCTGTTCATTTACCTGGTCATCACATAAGATATAATTCTAACGACCTGCTTGCCTTGAGACCCTCGGTAAAAAAGGGATGTGACCATGTACATCACCCTTTAAATCTTCCTTTCCAGTGCCGACACTGCAATCTTTTCCCAAGAGGTATTATGACAACTGAGCATCAGAAACTTTTTAAAATGTTTCTTTTAAATTGCAGATCGCTGCCTAAGCATCAAACTGAAATCTCCTTACTGCTCGAAGAGCTCAATCCGGATGTAGTCTTTTTTACGGAGACGTGGTTAACTGCATCGTCTGTACCTGACCTTGTTCAAGCTCTACCACAGGGATATCAGATAGCCAGAACAGATCGTACGTCAGGAAAGGGAGGAGGATTAGCCATAGTGTTTAAAGACAGTTACACCTGCCGATGTAATTCCACTTCCTTATTGGATTGTGAAAGTATGTCGTTTAGTTTGGAACTATCACCTAACATCAATTTTGCTGGTGTTTTAGCCTACCGCCCTCCTGGCTCGGTCAGACAGTTTCTAGATTCGGCGCCCTCAACAATTGCAGATTTGGCCATTACATCGGCTAATTTCACGCTGCTGGGCGATTTGAACATGCATTTCGAAGATACTGCTGACCATGCTGCCCAAGAATTAATTGCCGGCCTATCTGCACTACAGCTGACTCAACTTGTCTCCTATCCCACACATATGAAAGGACATCTACTGGACCCGGTATTTAGTAATTGCCCAGGTCTAGTGATAGTGCCCTCTATTACCCTCCCATGGACAGATCACCAACTTATCCCGCTAATATGGTGTATCCCTAAACTGCCTGCTCTCTTAACAGGATCACGGGAAGCTCGAGACTGGCCTAAATTATCAACTGATGAGTGGGTTCGTGAACTTCAAGCCACAATCCCTCTGATCAATACATATCCCACAGTAGCTAATGATATTTTCAACAGTTGGATAACGCAGTCACTTGACACTATTCTCCCAGCAAAAAAATCGCGGACTAAAAGATCCAGAACATCAGCCCCCTGGTACACTATGGAGCTTAGGGAGATTAAACGCAAGTGCAAGAGGCTGGAGAGAGAATGGCGTTTGGGCTACGCAGATCTTGACAAAGCCACTTATAAGAAATTCATTAGGGATTATAAACTAGCAATTAAGAAAGCTCAATCCCAGCACTATACACAACAGATTAAGGACGCTAGGTCCAATTCGAAGGAAATATATAGGATAATAAAAAGTCTCACTGTCCTTCCCCAGCCTCCCGTAAACAGAGACGACTTACAAGTCCGCTGTAATGAGATGGCAGATTATTTCTTTAATAAAATAGACTGTATTTACTCTTCCTTTCCAGCCACTCAATCAAAGAATTTAATAGCCGTTCCTAGCTACCCCAAATATGATGTGATAGATAATACATCACCAGTGCTGGAGAACTTTCCTTTGCTACAGTCGGACCTATTGTCCACTCTTATGACCCAGGTAAAATCGGGCTCCCCGGTGATCCGGCCCCACCTCGCTTCTTAAGAACTGTTAGTGAGACCATCCTTCCGCTTATGCTGAAGGTACTCAATGCCTCAATTTCCACCAATATAGTTCCCTTTAAGTGGAAAGAAGCTAGGGTGAAAGCACTTGTTAAGAAGCCTAATATGAGCACCAACAACTTCAGTAACTACCGTCCAATCTCTCTGCTTCCCTGGGCCAGTAAGTTACTGGAAAAATATATCAACAGCCTTCTGACCACTTTCTTGGAGGATAACAATCTCCTTGATCCCTCGCAGACTGGCTTTCGCCCCAAGCATGGGACGGAGTCGGCTCTGTTGGCGGTCTTGGAGGAAACAAGGGGCATCTTGGATCGGGGAGGATCGGTGGCAGTCATCCTCCTCGATCTAAGTGCCGCCTTTGATACTGTAAATCATACAATCTTGTTGCAGCGCCTCCTGGAGATTGGGATACAAGGAGGAGCGCTGGAGTGGATACGTTCTTTTCTATCCAGCAGAAAATTCCAGGTCTTTGAGGGAGCAACTATTTCTACAAGTAGACCCTTGGACTGTGGAGTCCCACAGGGATCTTCATTAAGCCCGACGTTATTTAACGTATACATGAGACCGCTGGCTGGGGTCGTCCGTCCGTATGGCATTAAGATCGTGACCTACGCGGACGACACCCAGCTGGTGGTTTCTCTTACGCGGGCCGGAGACCCTGTGGGCACAGCAGATCTGATGGGATGCCTGAGCGAGGTTAGTAGGTGGATGACCCTGTCTTGTCTCAAACTTAATGGGGACAAGACAGAGGTCATGATGTTGGGACATCTAGCTCCACCTACAATTGACCAGATCTGGCCAGCCTGCCTAGGCACCCCCCCTGTCCCCAGGGATGCCATCAAGAGCCTGGGTGTCTGGCTGGACAAATCTCTGACATTCGACCACCAGGATGTCGTGCTATCTGCCACATGTTTTGGCCTCATTAGAACGTTGAATAAGATCCTTCCGTTGTTACCTTTTGAGGCAAGACAAATTGTGGTCCTAGGACTAATCCTCTCGAGGTTGGACTTTGGAAATGCGCTCTATCTTGGAGCTCCAGATTCTACATTAAAAAAGCTACAAGTAATTCAAAAGTGTGCGGCTCGGACATTGCTTCAAATCCCTCGGAGGACCTCTGTAAAAACTGGACTGACAAGACTACACTGGCTTCCGGTGAAGGACAGGATCAGTTTCAAATCTCTCTGTCTTGCCCACCAATCTTTCTGGGAAACCGGCCTATTAATCAGACGCCCTTTAATTACTCCCTACTTACCCAGTAGACAGATAAGGTCCACTAACGCTCTACTTGCCGCTGTGCCAAAGATCAAACGGTCCAGATCAGGTGGTCGGTCCTTTTCTCTAAATGCAGCCAAGTTGTGGAACAGTTTGCCTTTTTACCTAAGGTCCAATTCTGACCTTACCTCTTTCAGGAAGCAACTGAAAACTTTTTTGTTCAATAAATAGTGTGTTCTTTTTCTTTCTGAACTTAAGTCCCACTGAGATCACTCGTTAGCAATTAGCGCTAGGACGCCCCCGGGCAATTATCTGCGCTTTAGAAAACCCATTTTCATTTCATTTCATATTCTCTCTATCGGGGGTTCCGCCATTGCAGATGTTGTATTTTTGTCTACCTGCCCTTGCTCCATGAGGTGGCGGAAGACTTCTAATGCATAGGAAAAAAGTTCCGCTACATCGCATTCACTCTCGTCTCCTGTATCTACCTTTCTGTACAGAGTCACGAGTCAGTCGGGCTCTTTATTCCTATACTTTTCCTCATACGCTGTGAGTGTGTAATAACAAAAGCGCACGACAAAGTGTCGTTTGCGGTTGTCGGCGTAGGAGTTACATATATCTGTTATGTATTCTTCTGTTTCTTTCCTGTCTACTAGGGTTTTAACTATCCTATCGATGCCTGCTCGCTCATTTTTACTTAATCGTGGGATTCTCACCAGCCCTTTCACTTCGATTCTTTCTGATGTGTCCTTTAGCCCGGCATTAGGCGTGAGAGGCTCGGTTGGCGCAGAGGCCGTGGATACCGAGGCCCTGTCGCTACCTTCAGTTGTATTCTGATATCCTTTTTGTTGCACTAGAGGATGGGTAGGGGCATATGGAGGTGGCATGTAGATAATCGGTGGGCCTAGGAGTAGATTGTCGTCTACCCTTTGTTTCGATGGGAGCTCAGGGTAAAGAGTTGAGAATAAGCGGTCCGTGCTGAACCAATTACCAGTCAGTGGGGAGAAGATAGGCATGACGTATAATCGGACAAATAAAGATCTCAAACAATTGTGGTCAAAGGTCCGCACTACCTATCCTTCGCTGCCTGCAAAGAGAGAGACTATTTCTATTCTTCGTTGTTTGCAAACAGGGAATATCTCAAAAAGAGCCAACGTACCAAAATAGCCAACGAGCTAACAAACCAATAAAGTGCAATACTAGTATTCAATCCAAACAATTCCAATACAATCAATCATTCGACAGCAGTCTTTTTCACGACCTTACCCGGACCGCATGGACAGTTCTTTGTCTTCCACTTCCAGCGCCCGATCGTCCTCTTTCCTCCGTATTAGCCGCGGCACTCCTGAGGAATCCCAGTCAGGACCGTAGGTCACTCAAGAGAGGTCCGTTCGGAACCGGTGAAGTTCGGATGATTGGCTGCCAGACGAGGGTCTCTTTCAGGGAGGTGCACTTTCCAGATCGTTGCAGTCGTTCACTCCGTCGTTAGGACCTCTCCACCGGACCCCGTGTCGCTGATGGGCCCTGCGTTGGGACGCCAATTTGTGGAAAAAACAGCCAATCTCTTACGAATACCCAGGCTGCTTGGCGCAAGACACCTCTAATTCCCAATATCGATAGTTACCAACATAAAGAGGCAGTCGCTGGTAACTGGAAAGCATGAACAAGTTTATTGCACTAGAGGAGAACACGTCAGGTCTGACACAAGGGATGTCTTCAGGAGGTGTTCTAACAACTTCTCCACTGTTCTCCTTTGTATACAATTTACAGTAACTTTATTGGTGGTCAAACATCCTAGGGATTCCCGCCCCCAGCAGGTTCTCACAGAGTCCCAACAATTTGTCGTCCCCCCACCCGGGTCCTAATTAGTAATTGATATCTCGCAGCTGGACATTCCGACAGGATCTGTAAATGTGTGTGATCAGTCACAACTAAGGGTTATGTAAGTGATAAGATCAAGCATTTCTGTTCGTGCAACAAGTCCTGCCTTGTGGGGGCAATAAACTACGTCCGCAGGGCTTGGTTTACAGCCTGGGACTGGATCGAGTGGCCAGGTGCAGTTGGGAGTTATCAGAAGGGCCTGCAAGAGTGTGGAGGATGAAAGGACAAACATGTTTAGGGCGGGAAGGGGCTCCAGGGTCTTGTCACGAGGACAATGTTTTATGACCTTAGTGCATTAGGTCATGCTGAATCAGGGCACTGGGGATGGTTGCGAGGTCAGGGTGAATCGTGGGTGACTTACAAAGTGCGAGATGGCCGCGGCACCTAAAATGGATGTCGTTTACTTGCGGACAATGGCTCTTGTTAGGCAAGATGGCGCCGGTGATGTTCATGTTTGTAAACTGCGATTTAACACACCCTTTCCCCTGCCTGGAACTTACACTCGAACACTACACTTCACGACTCCCCCGACACTACCCTGAACCCTAAAACACTACCCTACACTACACAAATGCCACACCACAACTCTAAACCCTAAAACACTACCGCCCTGCACGACCCTCACCCTTCTCCCAGTTCCCTCCCTACACTGCAACACTACCCTGCATGACACCCCAACACTACCCTGAACCCTAAAACACTACCCTACACTACACAAACACCACACCACTACTCTAAACCCTAAAACACTACTGCCCTGCACGACCCTCACCCTTCCCCCTGTTCACTCCCTACACTGCAACACTACCCTGCACGACACCCCAACACTACCCTGAACCCTAAGACACTACCCTACACTACACAAACACCACACCACTACCCTAATCCCTAATACACTACCCCCTTCACGACCTTCACCCTTCCTGGACCTTACACTCGAACACTACACTTCACGACCCCCCACACCACTACCCTAAACCCTAAAACAATACTCCTTGCATGACCCTTACCTTTACCCCAGTCTGCTCCCTACACTACACTACCCTGCACGACACCCCAACACTATCCTAATCCCTAAAACACTACCCTACACAAACACCACATCACTATTCCCCAACACAACACTTCACGACCCCCAACACTACCCTAAACTCAAATACACTACTCTATACTACTCAAACACAACCCAATAACCTAAAAAAACACCCCTGCATGACCCAAAAACACTACACTTACCTCTCTCTCTCCTCCGTAGTTCCTCTCTTCTCCGGCTTCCAGCGACGTCAGATCTGCACTTCGTTGTTTGCAAACAGAAGCGCCTTCCAAACAACGATGTGGATAGCGCATACCATGACAACGCATGCATTGTAACAACGCTTGCAATGTAACAACTTGCGTACTTATGGTACGTGTTGTAACATCGCAAGTGTAGTAAAGTTTGCGAAGTAATGATATGCGCACTAGGAGCTGCGTACAAAGGGCCAGATGTAGATAGGCAAATACCGGTCGGTAACGGACGAAATTAGGTAATTCGGTAAAATGAGATGTAGGGCCACCTAAAATACAGATTCGGTAATTTTACAGATTCTGTAAAATTACCGATTCTGTAAAATTACTGAATCTGTAACATGAGATGTAGGTAGCACTGTAATCAGTGCTACAGGGCTTTAAGAATTTGTTATTTACCACCAACTAGAAGTTGGTGGTAAATAATGAAAAGCCTTGAAAAAGCATTTTTTTTGCTTTTCAAACGCTGCCATGTTGCAGACATACATGCCCTTAGGCATGTATGTCTGCAACATGTGCACCCATAAACGATTGAGGGGTGTAACAGGGTGTCAAAGTGACACCCTGCCACCCTTCAATGTTTCCCCCAATTACCGAATCGGTATTTACCGATTCGGTAATTGTCATTCATTCCTATGGGCCTCCAGGTCCATAGGAATGAAGGGCAATTACCGAATCGGTAAATACCGATTCGGTAATTACCGAATCTTACCGATTCGGTAATTTAAAAAGAGAAATTACCTTTATCCCATTTACCTACTCTTAAATACCGAATCGGTATGATTCGGTATTTAGGAGTAGGTAAATCGAGATTACCTACATCTGGCCCTAAATGTTGTTTACCAGACAGACTACTCCATTTTATTTAATGGAGCGCTGAACATTCCAATGTTTAATCATAGCCTTATTGCTCTACTCCGCCCATTAAAGGCCCACTCCAGTGTTAAAGGCCCAAGCCGAAGGTAAGGGCCTTTAAAAAGGGAGCAGGTCTTTAATGGCTGGTATAGCCCTGCTACAGCAGGTTGTAAGGCTATGTTGGACTTGGCCCTCTTGGCAGGGTCATCCCTGAACTTTTTGCCTTCTCCAATATTCTCTCAGACCTGTTTTTTTTGGTTTAATGACTCTGGGCACTTTACCACTGCCGACCAGTGCTAAAGTGCATATGCTCTCCCTACTGTAAATTGCTACATGTGATTGGTTTCCATGATTGACTTATTCGGTTAACTGTCAGTCCCCAGTAAAGTGCACCAGGAGTGCCAGGGCTTGTAAATACAAATGCTGCTGGTGGGCTTTCAGCACTGGTTGTGCCACCCACAGAAGTGGCCTGGTAAAATGTGCCTAAGGTCTGCCATTGCAACACCTGCGTGCAGTCTGGTACTGTCATGCTAACTGCGCAAGTACACCTACTTGCCAGTCCCTAAACCTTCCCTTAACTTCATATTAGTCACCCCTATGGTAGGCCCTAGGGCAGAGTGCATTGCAAGCATAAGGTAGGACATGCCCTGATGTGTGTGGCATGTCCTAATAGTGAATTACAGCCAATTTCGTTTTTCAGTATTGTAAGGCTACCTGTTCTCCTAGGCCAGAATGGGCTGCTGGAATTATTACACTCTATAATCCCAGCAGGCTCAGGGAACATGGTAGAAGGTCAAGTTTAGTATGCCTGAACTCAGAATAATAAAATACTTCTTTTAGTAAAGTTTATTTTAATATCCTGTGTTTGCAAATGCTACTTTTAGAAAGTTAGCATTTGCTTGCCTAACCATTTCAGCCCGCCTCTGCTCTTATGTATATCTGCTGTCTGGGTTCTGTGAGTGACTGGGCTAGGGATGACAGGTGGAGAATAGAGGGATTACACCAGGATGGGTGGGGGGAGTGCCCCTTGACTCTGAATAGGGCTGTGCTCTGCCACCACAATGCTGGCTCCGCCCCCTGGGGAGCGACTGATGACTCTGCCCTGCACCTGGCCCAGGAAGAGGGAAGATTGTCAACAGAGTGCTCCTGGTTGTACTTGTCATCACAATGCTGGCTCCACCTCCTGCGGAGCATCTGCTGTCCCTGCTCCTCACACTGAAAGGAGAAACCAGAGCCTGCAAAACCAAGTGCTCAGAGATTGACTGGATTAGGCAAAGGCCCCCCTGGCCTGCAAGAACAAAAGAAATGTCCTATTAAAAAGTAGGAGCCCTGCTCCTAAGAAATCAGATCCTGTTTGCGCTAAGAAGAAACTCTGCCTGAAGAGAAGGACCTGGGAAAGCTGCATGGAGGGCTACTGTCTCTAATCCTGAGAGACTGGCCTGTGGTGGGTGCCTTGCTGCAAGGAGAGGAGACAAAGACTGAGAAAGACTTTATTTTATTCAACTGGTGCATTCTTCTACAAAGATCTCCAAGGGCTTGCTTGTGAACTTGCCCCCTGAACTGCGCCCCAGGAACATTGGGCGATACCCCCCTGAAGAAGGAACTGCTGTGTGTGCTCCTTGTCCCTGCAGTGCTGATCGAGGAGACTGAGAGCGTTGTGCACCTTCGCCGCGCTCTCCGTGATTCAGTGTACCCGTGTCCCCCGAGCACCGTGACTTTGGCCTGAGCGTGCTGCAAAAACAAAGTAGAGACCAGCCCGCCACTGGCCCGAGCACCGTGACTGCACCCGCACCGAGCCCTAGCTCGCAAAGTGAAGGAGGACCCGTCCAGTCCAAGCATCGAGATCTACTGAGCCCCGTGCCGTAGATCACAAAGCAAAGACGGACCTCCGCCCTGCATCACCTCCCGCTGATCAACGTCCTGCCTGTGAAGGGCACAGCTGCGACCCACACTGCGGCTAGGTACGTCCCGCACTTGGGGACCGTACTCCCGCTTCTTGTCCCACACTCTGAGAGCCTGTGCCCCCACCTGGTCCAAGCAACGTGAACCCGTGGCCCCCGAGCTGCAGGAAGGCACAGTAAAGAGGCCCCCGGACTCGTCCCTCTGAGGAAGAGGCCCTGTTCACAGCGTATCGCCGCTCGGATGTATCTCCAGCCACTGCCCCCTCTTCAGGTCGCGGACTCTGCTTATGAGCCTGTGTCCCCCCGAGCACCGCCAACCAAAGGAAAAGTGATCCCTTGGCCCCCGTGCCGCAACACTCTTCTGGACGGCACCGCAACGTGGGATGTCAGCCTAGCATCGTCCGCATCGCACCCGCACATCAAGGAAAATGTATTGTGCGCTTCGTGTCCAAGATCGACTGTGCGCGGCGTGCGGCTGCATTGCTAAGGCCTGTACGCCTCTCCTTTGGCATTGAGACTGTGCACCTCGCATTTGACACCAGCCCGATACGCAGCTCACCCTTGCTTTGAAGAGGGCCGTACTCAGTACGCTCGGTACCGCGAGATGCGTGAGCATCGGTAGGGCCTTTCAACTCGCATAGAATGAAGCGCACAGAAGCGCTAGTAAGCACCGTACCTTACAGGAACTTGCCTAAAAGAACTGAATTTTGCCTATAAAGAACTGTGGCCTATTTTAAACGGTACTGAGACACATCCTAATGCCTAATGACTGTATTTTTTAAGCCTGCTTGAAAGTTATATATAAAGGATATATATATTTTTACAAACCTACAGTCTTGTGTCCCTGTGTAATGGGTTGATGGTCATTGTGGGGGATGCCTCAAATGCTTAACCGTATGTACTCCAGAGATCAGCCTTGACTGCTTGCGCCACACTACCTAGAGGGTGATCAGGGGTTATTTCTTGAGAGTAATCCTTCGCCCTGAGTTAGAGGAGAGGGTCCCTGCTTGTCGCAAGTGCATACCTGCGCCAACCAGAGACCCCCAATTCTAACAGGCTATTAGGAATCCCCTCGGGCTCCATGAGGCCTTGGTTCAGAGCTGTTGCTGTGAAAGACAAACCCTGTCATGTGGGAGCTCCGGGCTTCTAACAGCCATTAGAAGCCCCGCGCCTCTCATGGCCTTCAATGGAGGGCTCAACATTCCAATGTTTTATTATAGCCTTATTGCTCTACTCCGCCCATTAAAGGCCCACTCCAGTGTTAAAGGCCCAAGCCGAAGGTAAGGGCCTTTAAAAAGGGAGCAGGTCTTTAATGGCTGGTATAGCCCTGCTACAGCAGGTTGTAAGGCTATTAGGAATCCCCTCGGGCTCCGTGAGGCCTTGGTTCAGAGCTGTTGCTATGAAAGACAAATCCTGTCATGTGTGAGCTCCGGGCTTCTAACAGCCATTAGAAGCCCAGCGCCTCTCATGGGCTTCAATGGAGGGCTCAACATTCCAATGTCTAATTAGCAATAAACAGCCCCCCCTTCCAGAGTGTGTTCTTGATTTCAGACAGGCGTGTCCTATCACTGATCTTTCTTCAGGGTTCGTAGAAACATTTCAAACAGAAAAGCAGACCGTGAAATCTTAGGGCAGCAAGCATGTACATACATGTGTGCAGGCGCGGTGCGTCCATAGGGGCGTGGGGGCGTAGCTCCCTCGCCCGCAGCCGCCCGCAGGAGACGCCGAGGGAGAACTGACAATGCATGCCAGTCAGCATAATGTCGGACCACCCACCCCCTTCAGAGACTGAAGGGGGTGGGCGGTCTGGCGTCATGTTGATTGACATGATTGTCACCAGACACCAGGGCAAAAGGGAGGCAGCAACACAAGTGCGCATGAGTGGGGACGGAGGGTGAATTTTTTACCCGTGCCCACGCATGCGCACTTGTGTTTCCGCTTTTTTGCGCATGCCCATTAGGAGCCCTTCGGTCTCCTAATGAGCGTGCTGCGGGCGCAGAGGACCTGTGCCCCTGCAGTGCCAGGACTGGCTGCAAGGGGCTGCCAGTGGCATTCGAGGACGTGAAGGCGCCAAGGGGTTGAGGAGCAGAGGAGGTGCGGACCCGGACCAGCGGTGATGTAAGTTTTATTATATATTTAATCCCCCCCCCCGCGCGACATCAAACCCCCCCACCCGCGACTGATGTACAGGGCTTTTATACATCATGGGTTTTCAACTCCAAATGACTGCCGCAAGCATGTTTGTTCACAGAGCGCTACATGCTGCTATGTGTTGTTATGTGACCTTCAGCTAAGTATTTTTACATAATGCCAGGTAACTGGTGATCATGTAAAGCGCTTCAATGCTTTCTTCGGGCCGAATTAGCGCTATATAAAACTGTAAAAAAAAATAGCATGATTTCATTTAGTGTTACGAAATGTTTTTGATTTACTTCCACATTATTTTAATAAGCACCTGTATGTCAATGCAGTGACTTCGAGTCTCCGAACAGTGTAATGGGAAAAACCTTTCCACGTGCTCGCCATAGGAACTCAAACTTTTACGCCCACCACTTTCAAATGTCACCAGCCGCCCCTGCATGTGTGCATGTGTCAGTCTGATTCCAGGTGCCACAATTGAACTCCGTATACTAACACTAAGTGAACACAAAGCCCTCAAGGCGCTGTAACCCTACAGTCTGCACGGACCGGCATGCACTGCTCGACTTCCAATCCCGGCTCCCCCTTGAGCACCGTGTGATCCTCCGCACATCGGAGGCCTTCAGGCATCTTTTTCCTTAAACAAGCAGTTTGAGAGCGCCTCGAAGTCCTTCGGAACAACATGCTGATGTATAAAGTAACATGGATTCACATTCCATCCTAATCTCGGCTCTTAAAGGAGGAACATGACGCTTCAGGTGCCTCGAGGCAGCACCGCCAGGGATTGGTGGATGTTTCATGGTTTAACCTCTGACCTTCGAGAAATGTCGCTCCATTCGGAGGTAGAATCGTTGACTTCATTTAGACACTAACACGTGAAGGTGTTTATTCTTAAAGTCTTTGTTTTCCTGGCAGTTGTTGCCCGAGTTACATCTTCTGATCCCCCCCAGGGGAAGGGTTTATGACGTGCACTGCCCCCCCTGGGGCAGTGTCTATGACGTATGACGGGCAGTGTCTATGACGTGCACTGACCCGCGCAGGATCACACGCCGCGTCCGTGGCACCGGGCACAGCGCCCAGAGAGCCTGAGAGGAGCTCAGGGCGCAGCCGTGGACACGGAGGGCAGAAAGAACAGGCAGCGCCAGGGCGAGGACGGGCGGTGCCCTCTGTTCCTGGAAACAGCTCTCGGAGAAAGCAGAGAACCAGCTGTGCCACAGGGTACATGGGGAATGGGCGCCCAGAGGCGAGGCCTGGCTGGCAGAGCGCCCAGAGGCGAGGCCAGGAACAGGGGAGGAGGGTACATCACACAGCGCACAGAGGCGAGGCCTGGCACAGGGGAGGAGGGTACATCACACAGCGCCCAAAGGCGAGGCCTGGCACAGGGGAGGAGGGTACATCACACAGCGCCCAGAGGCGAGGCCTGGCACAGGGGAGGGGGGGTACATCACACAGCGCCCAGAGGCGAGGCCAGGAACAGGGGAGGAGGGGGTACATCACACAGCGCCCAGAGGCGAGGCCTGGCACAGGGGAGGAGGAGGTTAGATCACACAGCGCCCAGAGGCGAGGCCTGGCACAGGGGAGGAGGAGGTTAGATCACACAGCACCCAGAGCCGAGGCCTGGCATAGGGGAGGAGGGGGGTACATCACAGCGCACCCAGAGCTGAGGCCTGGCACAGGGGAGGAGTAGGGTACATCACACAGCGCCCAGAGGCGAGGCCTGGCACAGGGGAGGGGGTATATCACACAGCGCCCAGAGGTGAGGCCTGGCACAGGGGAGGAGTAGGGTCCATCACACAGCGCCCAGAGGCGAGGCCTGTCACAGGTGAGGGGGTACATCACACAGCGCCCAGAGGCGAGGCCTGGCATAGGGGAGGAGGGGGGTACATCACACAGCGCCCAGAGGCGAGGCCTGGCCTAGGGGAGGGGGGGGATACATCACACAGCGCCCAGAGGTGAGGCCTGGCACAGGGGGGGAGGGGGGTACATCAAACAGCGCCCAGAGGTGAGGCCTGGCACAGGGGAGGGGGGGGTTCATCACACAGCGCCCAGAGCCGAGGCCTGGCACAGGAGAGGAGGAGGATACATCACACAGGACCCAGAGGCAGGGCCTGGTACAGGAGAGGAGGAGGGTACATCACACAGCGCCCAGAGGCGAGTCCTGGCACATGAGATGGGGGGTACATCACACAGCGCCCAGAGGCGAGGCCTGGCACAGGGGAGGAGGGTACATCACACAGCGCCCAGAGGCGAGGCCTGGCACAGGGGAGGAGGAGGTTAGATCACACAGCGCCCAGAGGCGAGGCCTGGCACAGGGGAGGAGTAGGGTACATCACACAGCGCCCAGAGGCGAGGCCTGGAACAGGAGAGGAGGAGGGTACATCACACAGGGCCCAGAGGCGAGGCCTGGCACAGGGGAGGGGGTACATCACACAGCGCCCAGAGGCGGGGCCTGTCACAGGGGAGGGGGTACATCACACAGCGCCCAGAGGCGGGGCCTGGCATAGGGGAGGAGGGGGGTACATCACACAGCGCCCAGAGGCGAGGCCTGGCACAGGGGAGGAGGAGGTTAGATCACACAGCACCCAGAGGCGAGGCCTGGCACAGGGGAGGAGTAGGGTACATCACACAGCGCCCAGAGGCGAGGCCTGGAACAGGAGAGGAGGAGGGTACATCACACAGCGCCCAGAGGCGAGGCCTGGCACAGGGGAGGGGGTACATCACACAGCGCCCAGAGGCGGGGCCTGTCACAGGGGAGGGGGTACATCACACAGCGCCCAGAGGCGGGGCCTGGCATAGGGGAGGAGGGGGGTACATCACACAGCGCCCAGAGGTGAGGCCTGGCATAGGGGAGGGGGGGGTACATCGCACATGCCCAGAGCCGAGGCCTGGCACAGGAGAGGAGGAGGGTACATCACACAGCACCCAGAGGCAGGGCCTGGCACAGGAGAGGAGGAGGGTACATCACACTGCACCCAGAGGCGAGTCCTGGCACATGAGAGGGGGGTATATCACACAGCGCACAGAGACGAGGCCTGGCACAGAGGAGGGGGTACATCACACAGCGCCCAGAGGCGAGGCCTGGCACAGGGGAGGAGGGTACATCACACAGCGCCCAAAGGCGAGGCCTGGCACAGGGGAGGAGGGTACATCACACAGCGCCCAGAGGCAGGGCCTGGCACATGGGGAGGAGGAGGGTACATCATACAGCGCCCAGAGGCGAGGCCTGGCACAGGGCAGGAGGAGGTTAGATCACACAGCGCCCAGAGGCGAGGCCTGGCACAGGGGAGGAGGGGGTTCATCACACAGCGCCCAGAGGCGAGGCCTGGCACAGGGGAGGAGGGTACATCACACAGCGCCCAGAGGCGAGGCCTGGCACAGGGGAGGGGGTACATCCCACAGCGCCCAGAGGCGGGGCCTGGAATAGGGGAGAAGGGTACACCACACAGCTCCCAAAGGCGAGGCCTGGCACAAGGGGGCAGGAGGGTACATCACACTGCACCCAGAGGCGAGTCCTGGCACATGAGAGGGGGGTATATCACACAGCGCACAGAGACGAGGCCTGGCACAGAGGAGGGGGTACATCACACAGCGCCCAGAGGCGAGGCCTGGCACAGGGGAGGAGGGTACATCACACAGCGCCCAAAGGCGAGGCCTGGCACAGGGGAGGAGGGTACATCACACAGCGCCCAGAGGCAGGGCCTGGCACATGGGGAGGAGGAGGGTACATCACACAGCGCCCAGAGGCGAGGCCTGGCACAGGGCAGGAGGAGGTTAGATCACACAGCGCCCAGAGGCGAGGCCTGGCACAGGGGAGGAGGGGGTTCATCACACAGCGCCCAGAGGCGAGGCCTGGCACAGGGGAGGAGGGTACATTACACAGCGCCCAGAGCTGAGGCCTGGCACAGGAGAGGAGGAGGGTACATCACACAGTGCCCAGAGGTGAGGCCTGGCACAGGGGAGGAGGGTACATCACACAGCGCCCAGAGGCGGGGCCTGTCACAGGGGAGGGGGTACATCACACAGCGCCCAGAGCCGAGGCCTGGCATAGGGGAGGAGGGGGGTACATCACAGCGCACCCAGAGCTGAGGCCTGGCACAGGGGAGGAGTAGGGTACATTACACAGCGCCCAGAGGCAAGGCCTGGCACAGGGGAGGGGGTATATCACACAGCGCCCAGAGGTGAGGCCTGGCACAGGGGAAGAGTAGGGTACATCACACAGCGCCCAGAGGCGAGGCCTGGCACAGGAGAGGAGGAGGGTACATCACACAGCGCCCAGAGGCGGGGCCTGTCACAGGGGAGGGGGTACATCACACAGCGCCCAGAGGCGAGGCCTGGCATAGTGGAGGAGGGGGGTACATCACACAGCGCCCAGAGGCGAGGCCTGGCACAGGGGAGGGGGGGGATACATCACACAGCGCCCAGAGGTGAGGCCTGGCACAGGGGGGGAAGGGGGTACATCACACAGCGCCCAGAGCCGAGGCCTGGCACAGGAGAGGAGGAGGATACATCACACAGGACCCAGAGGCAGGGCCTGGCACAGGAGAGGAGGAGGGTACATCACACAGCGCCCAGAGGCGAGTCCTGGCACATGAGATGGGGGGTATATCACACAGCGCACAGAGGCGAGGCCTGGCACAGAGGAGGGGGTACATCACACAGCGCCCAGAGGCGAGGCCTGGCACAGGGGAGGAGGGTACATCACACAGCGCCCAGAGGCGAGGCCTGGCACAGGGGAGGAGGGTACATCACACAGCGCCCAGAGGCAGGGCCTGGCACACGGGGAAGAAGGAGGCTACATCCCACAGCGCCCAGAGGCGAGGCCTGGCACAGGGGAGGAGGAGGTTAGATCACACAGCGCCCAGAGGCGAGGCCTGGCACAGGGGAGGAGTAGGGTACATCACACAGCGCCCAGAGGCGAGGCCTGGAACAGGAGAGGAGGAGGGTACATCACACAGCGCCCAGAGGCGAGGCCTGGCACAGGGGAGGGGGTACATCACACAGCGCCCAGGGGCGGGGCCTGTCACAGGGGAGGGGGTACATCACACAGCGCCCAGGGGCGGGGCCTGTCACAGGGGGGGAGGGTACATCACACAGCGCCCAGAGGTGAGGCCTGGCACAGGGGAGGGGGGGGTACATCACACAGCGCCCAGAGCCGAGGCCTGGCACAGGAGAGGAGGAGGGTACATCACACAGCACCCAGAGGCAGGGCCTGGCACAGGAGAGGAGGAGGGTACATCACACTGCACCCAGAGGCGAGTCCTGGCACATGAGAGGGGGGTATATCACACAGCGCACAGAGGCGAGGCCTGGCACAGAGGAGGGGGTACATCACACAGCACCCAGAGGCGAGGCCTGGCACAGGGGAGGAGGGTACATCACACAGCGCCCAAAGGCGAGGCCTGGCACAGGGGAGGAGGGTACATCACACTGCGCCCAGAGGCAGGGCCTGGCACATGGGGAGGAGGAGGGTACATAACACAGCGCCCAGAGGCGAGGCCTGCCACAGGGCAGGAGGAGGTTAGATCACACAGCGCCCAGAGGCGAGGCCTGGCACAGGGGAGGAGGGGGTTCATCACACAGCGCCCAGAGGCGAGGCCTGGCACAGGGGAGGAGGGTACATCACACAGCGCCCAGAGGCGAGGCCTGGCACAGGGGAGGGGGTACATCACACAGCGCCCAGAGGCGAGGCCTGGAATAGGGGAGAAGGGTACACCACACAGTGCCCAGAGGCGACGCCTGGCACAAGGGGGCAGGAGGGTACATCACACAGCGCACTGAGGCGAGGCCTGGCACAGGGGAGGGGGGGTACATCACACAGCGCCCAGAGCCGAGGCCTGGGTCAGGGGAGGAGGGGGGTACATCACACAGTGCCCAGAGGCGAGGCCTGGCACAGGGGAGGAGGGGGGTACATCACACAGCGCCCAGAGGCGAGGCCTGGCACAGGGGAGGAGGGTACATCACACAGCGCCCAGAGGCGAGGCCTGGCACAGCGCCCAGAGGCGAGGCCTGGCACAGGGGAGGAGGGGGGTACATCACACAGCGCCCAGAGGCGAGGCCTGGCACAGGGGAGGAGGGTACATCACACAGCGCCCAGAGGCGAGGCCTGGCACAGCGCCCAGAGGCGAGGCCTGGTACAGGGGAGGAGGGTACATCACACAGCGCCCAGAGGCAAGGCCTGGCACAGCGCCCAGAGGCGAGGCCTGGCACAGCACCCAGAGGCGAGGCCAGGAACAGGGGAGGAGGGTACATCACACAGCGCCCAGAGGCGAGGCCTGGCAGAGGGGAGGGAGGTACATCACACAGCGCCCAGAGGCGAGGCCTGGCTCAGGGGAGGAGGAGGGTACATCACACAGCGCCCAGAGGCGAGGCCTGGCACAGGGGGGGGGGCGGTATATCACACAGCGCCCAGAGGTGAGGACTGGCACAGGGGAGGGGGGTACATCACACAGCGCCCAGAGGCGAGGCCAGGCACAGGGGGGTACATCACACAGCGCCCAGAGGTGAGGCCTGGCACAGGGGAGGGGGTACATCACACAGCGCCCAGAGGCGAGGCCTGGCACAGGGGAGGAGGGTACACCACACAGCGCCCAGAGGCGAGGCCTGGCACAGGGGAGGGGGTACATCACACAGCACCCAGAGGCGAGGCCTGGCATAGAGGAGGAGGGTACACCACACAGCGCCCAGAGGCGAGGCCTGGCACAGGGGGGCAGGGAGTACATCACACAGCGCCCAGATGCGAGGCCTGGCACAGGGGAGGGGGTACATCACACAGCACCCAGAGGCGAGGCCTGGCGTAGGGTAGGAGGGTATACCACACAGCGCCCAGAGGCGAGGCCTGGCACAGGGGGGCAGGGGGATACATCACACAGCGCCCAGAGCCGAGGCCTGGCTCAGGGGAGGGGGGTACATCACACAGCGCCCATAGGCGAGGCCAGGAACAGGGGGGTACATCACACAGTGCCCAGAGGCGAGGCCTGGCACAGGGGAGGAGGGTACACCACACAGCGCCCAGAGGCGAGGCCTGGCACACGGGAGGAGGGGGGGTACATCACACAGCGCCCAGAGGCGGTGCCTGGCACAGGGGAGGAAGGTACATCACACAGTGCTCAGAGGCGAGGCCTGGCACAGCGCCCAGAGGTTAGGCCTGGCACAGGGGAGGAGGGTACATCACACACCGCCCAGAGGCGAGGCCGGGCAGAGGGGAGGGGGGTACATCACACAGCGCCCAGAGGCAAGGCCTGGCTCAGGGTAGAGGGGGGGCGGTATATCACACAGCGCCCAGAGGCGAGGCCTGGCACAGGGGAGGGGGGGTACATCACACAGCGCCCAGAGGCGAGGCCTGGCACAGGGGGGTACATCACACAGCGCCCAGAGGTGAGGCCTGGCACAGGGGACGGGGGTACATCACACAGCGCTCAGAGGCGAGGCCTGGCACAGGGGAGGAGGGTACACCACACAGCGCCCAGAGGCGAGGCCTGGCACGGGGGAGGGGGTACATCACACAGCGCCCAGAGGCAAGGCCTGGCACAGAGGAGGGGAGTACACCACACAGCGCCCAGAGGCGAGGCCTGGGACAGGGGAGGAGGAGAGTACATCACACAGCACCCAGAGGCGAGGCCTGGCACAGGGGAGGAGGGTACATCACACAGCGCCCAGAGGCGAGGCCTGGCACAGTGGAGGAGGAGGGTACATCACACAGCGCCCAGAGGCAAGGCCTGGCACAGGGGAGGGGGGTACACCACACAGCGCCCAGAGGCGAGGCCTGGGACAGGGGAGGAGGAGGGTACATCACACAGCACCCAGAGGCAAGGCCTGGCACAGGGTAGGAGGGTACATCACACAGCGCCCAGAGGCGAGGCCTGGCACAGTGGAGGAGGAGGGTACATCACACAGCGCCCCGAGGCGAGGCCAGGCACAGGGGAGGGGGGTGCATCACACAGCACCCAGAGGCGAGGCCTAGCAGAGGGGAGGGGGGTACATCACACAGTGCCCAGAGGCGAGGCCTGGCTCAGGGGAGGAGGAGGGTACATCACACAGCGCCCAGAGGCAAGGCCTGGCACAGGGGGGGTACATCACACAGCACCCAGAGGCGAGGCCTGGCACAGGAGAGGGGGGGGCGGTATATCACACAGCGCCCAGAGCCGAGGCCTGGCACAGGGGAGGGGGTTACATCACACAGCGCCCAGAGGCGAGGCCTGGCACAGGGGATGGGGGTACATCACACAGCACCCAGAGGCAAGGCCTGGCACAGGGGGGGAGGGTACATCACACAGCGCCCAGAGGCGAGGCCTGGCACAGGGGAGGAGGAGGGTACATCACACATCGCCCAGAGGCGAGGCCTGGCACAGGGGAGGAGGGTACATCACACAGCTCCCAGAGGCGAGGCCTGGCACAGGGGAGGGGGGTACATCATACAGCGCCCAGAGGCAAGGCCTGGCACAGGGAAGGGGGTACATCACACAGCGCCCAGAGGTGAGGCCTGGCACTGCGGAGGAGTAGGGAACATCACACAGCACCCAGAGGTGAGGCCTGGCACAGGGGAGGGGGGTACATCATACAGTGCCCAGAGGCAAGGACTGGCACAGGGGAGGAGGGTACATCACACAGCGCCCAGAGGCAAGGCCTGGCACAGGGGAGGGGGGTACATCACACAGCGCCCAGATGCGAGGCCTGACACAGAAGAAGAGGAGGGTACATCACACAGCGCCCAGAGGCGAGGCATGGAACCGAAGAGGGGGGTACATCACACAGCGCCTAGAGGCGAGGCACAGGGTAGGGGGTACATCACACAACGCCTAGAGGCGAGGCCTGGCACAGGGGAGGAGGTACATCACACAGTGCACAGAGGCGAGGCCGGGCACAGGGGAGGGGGTACATCACACAGCGCCGAAAGGCAAGGCCTGGCACAGGGGACAGCCCACAGACTGTAGAGTGGGGGACTCAAGACACAGCGCCTAGTGGCAAAGCCTGGCACGGGACACCTTCCGGGACTTACAGGTGGAGGTATACATGACAGAGCCCTCAGACTTGCATGTGCGGGACGGGTCACAGACAGCGCTCAGACTGGTTACATGAATGACCGAGCCCTCAGACTTGCGTGTGCGGCAAGGGTCACAGACAGCGCTCAGACTGGTTACATGAATGACCGAGCCCTCAGACTTGCGTGTGCGGCAAGGGTCACAGCGTTCCGACTGGTAACATGACCGAGCCCTCAGACTTGCATCCGCCCCAGAGGCAGTGCAGCCAGTGTGGGCACATGACTTGACTGAATCGTCACTTCAGTGTTGGGTTTGAACTGCAGACATACAGAAATCAGCGCAGGTAGGGTCTTTTATTTCCCAAACAATACATTGATTTTACTTTTGAATCGTGTGTGACATGTTTATTCTCCTTTTTTTCCATTCCTCTCCTTTGCCCCATTCTCCAAATACTCCCACCTTTATTCCCATTTCCGTTACTATTATGGGTCAGTCCACTGCTCCATGTGTGCTGCAACTGCCTGTTTCCCAATTGTTTCCACCTTCCAGCTACGTAAATAAAATGAAAACCATAGAGCCTTTTTCTGTGAATGGGCTGTAACAATCAACTTTGCAAAGTTTTTCCGACTGACCTGCTGACTTCATATGCCAGTAGCCCTGCGCCACGGTTCTTTCAGAAGCAAAAACAACAGTTGATGGACAGAATGCAGAACAATGTCATACATTCACCCCAGTACAGAGATCTAGGCCTAAATCCATCCTTTTTTTGCACTCCACACCACCCCAGTTCAGACATGGCCATATGTAAATCAGCCTTGACCCTGTGCCTCATGGGAACAGTCCAGCCCGAACTGCCAAGGCATGTCTTTCCTGGACCGGAATCAAGCATCCTACGAAGGGTTTCTGGCTATCAGCCGTCTTCAGCCAGGATAGTTTGACTCCATTGGTGTGGAGAGCATGGGACTCACGTCTGAGCAGACCCATCTGTGAGAAGTTGGCCTGGTATATGATGATCACTATTCTAGTGAACACCTTGCACCAGTCCAAACAACCCTTATGGTGATGGTTGTAAGTCAACCTTATAGACCACCTATCCGCGTGGTAGCGTGGACAGAACAGTCTTAGGCTAAAAGACTGTTGAGGGCGCCTAAAGCCAGCTGTTTTACCATATGTAACCCCTTGAATACCAAATGAAAGGACACCACACAGGATATATATAAAGTATATATGTATTTATTCACTAACACACTCCTCTGAACTCTTCATGAGGTCAGAGGCAAAAGCACATAACAAGTTACTCTTAGAAATACTTTAAATAGCACAATTTACAGTTAGGCCCTAGGGGCGCGTAAAACCATATACTAAGCAAGTGGTATAAGAACCACGACTTTGTGAAAGGAGAAGGCCTACGGCCTAGGGAATCGCTGGGGCTACACTATCTGACCCTTAGGTTAGGAGTAGGAGGCCACAGGCGGCGCTGCAGTGTCAGTATACTCACGCGAGAGTCAATAGAAAGTCCATAGGAACTTAAAAGGTAAGTAAATGGAGTTTTAGGACACTTCCGGTCTAACTAGGAAGATACAACTAACAAAACCAGACACTAGGATAGTCAATCCCTACAGGAGCACCGAAGTACTCGCGTTACCTCACCCACGGGCTGCTGGTGCATAGGTGTCAAAGTGTGTCGGGTTTTCTTGTTGATTCCTATGGAGCCTTGGAAGAAGATGCAGCAGGCGACCAGGAGGAAGATGTCCGGGTGGATCCAAGGGTGGATCCAAGGGTGGATCGGAGTTGAAGAAGACCTGAAAGTAGAGAGGACAGAGTCTAGGTCACTAGCCAGTGACCGGGTGTAACCAGGAAGGAACCAGACGTCGCCGAGGAGCAATCAGGTGCTGTCGTGAAGCTTGTCTTTGCAGCCACGCGGACCAGGAGGCATAGAGGATGACCAGGTGCTGAAGAGGAGCTGTCCCACGAAGGTTCTCGCAGATGGAGGGGTCGACTTCAAGATCGGAGCCAACAAGCCTAAGCAAAGGCAGCCCACGCAGGATACACAAGGAGCTTCTGGTGCAGACCAGGAGGGTCCGAGGTACTTCACCTTTTCAGGGAAGCAAGTGCCAGTCTGGAGCAACCAGACCAGCGATGGATTTTCAAAAGGATGGTCGTCACAGGGCTACTAGCCAACTGGCCAGCAACCAGGACAACACGTCGAGCAGAACACAAGCAGAAGGGCCCCACGCAGATCTCGCGGACCGTGGAGGGCTGGTCTTCGGTGCAGGTGGAGCTCGGTGTCGGGGTGTCTCAGTCCCCAGGGGCACAGCTTCGAGGATGCCTCAGGAGCTGCGCTGTTAGCAAGTTGAAGACTTTCCAAGTTGCCTGGTTCCACGGGTTACGATGCCTTCCACGGGGCTCAGCTGTGCTGGAGTCGTGCAGTGGGGTCAGAGAGGTCTGGGAGTCGAGGTCATGTCAGGCTCTGTGCTCGGGTTCCGGCGGAACGGGGACAAAGCAAGCCGTCGAGTTGCTGAATGGTGCCTGGTTGCCCAGGGTGGTCACTTCTTGGCCACAAGGGAGATTCTTCAGTCTTCAGCTCAGGTGAATGTCGAAGGGTCCAGAGTTTCATTTCAAGTCGATTCCAGGATTAATCTAAAGTCCTGGGGGTCAGCTCCTACCTTTATACAACTAAAGGGGGTTGGATTACTGTCTAGGTCCCTCCTACGGGTGGGACCAGGAAGGGGGGTGGTTACACCCTCTTTCCTTTGTCCAGTTTCGTGCCAGAGCTGGGGCTGGAGTGCCCCAGCACCGGTTTGAACTGGACTATGCATGGAGCACCTAGTGTACCCCAGGCAGTGTCTCATTCTATTCAGCCCTCCCTGTTCCAATACACAAAGTCCTGTCTGGGGTGGTGCTCGCACCTCTCCAGGCAGGAAACCTATTGTCCAAACCTCCGTGACTGGAAGGACTCCCAGCAGCAGGAGGTCAAACTTGTGTCTGTGGCAGCAGTGTCCATTTTGTGACGCTGGGGCTCTGGTTAACTTTAACCGGGATAGTCAGCACTAAAATGCCTTCTCCCTCTAGAAGGGTGGAATGCTACCCCTGTTGCCAGAATTGGCGAGGGGGTAGTATTCGAAAGCTTATGACACCTTACACGACATGTTTAGATAAAGCCAAACCAAAGTTAGCATTCAACCTCGAGGATTGTAATGCACTTAAGAGTATATGGTATGGCGATATCATAGAACAGCTATAAGGACTTGGTTCCGCAAGCTGCAGACAGGCTCAGCTCATGCTAGAGCACCATCTCACACATAACCAAGCACTCTGCCTCCAGGATTGTTAAGGCCTGCCATAGGAGTGACTTATAGGTTACTGTGTGTCTATATATAAGGGTAGATATAGGAATACTATACCTAAGCAAGGGGTGATTACACCACCTTGCCCCAGCTGTCTCACAGCCAGTTGTGTCAGTTTGAGTGGCCAGCCAGGGGTGGCATAATACATGCTGCAGCCCCTGGTACACCTTGGATGCAACTATGCCCTGGGAACCTATATTACACTGTACAGGGGCTCATAAGGTGACCCATTTCCCAATTGGAGATGTACCTAAGGTACATGGAGTCCATTTTAGTATTAAATCTTTTTATTGCAGGAGTAAAGGCTCTTACATTAAGCAGAAAAATATCACGGATGGAGTCCATTTTACAGAGAGAGCAGATAGCCTGGGGTCCTGATTAGCAGGATCCCAGGCCAACCAAGTCGAAAACCAGCTAAAACACAAGGCAAAAAATCTGGGGTAACCATAGTCAGGTATCCACCTTCCTACACCATCCCACTCGGGGTGACAAATGCAAAAACACTAGTTGATGGACAGAATGCAGAACAATGTCATACATTCACCCCAGTACAGAGATCTGGGCCTAAATCCATTGATTTTTGTACACCACACCACCCCAGTTCAGACATGTCCATATGCAAATCAGCCTTGACCCTGTGCCTCATGGGAACAGTCCAAGCCATGTCTTTCCTGGACCGGAATCAAGCATCCTAGGACCGGTTTCTGGCTATCAGCCGTCTTCAGCCAGGATAGCTTGACTCCAGTGGTGTGGAGAGCATGGGACTCACGTCTGAGCATACCCATCCCACTCGGGGTGACAAATGCAAAAACAACAGTTGGCTTGGTGAGCAAAATAACGATGGATTAAACCCAGATCTGTGACTGGGGGTGGATGGTTTGCCATTGTGCAACATTCCGTCCATCTTGTGTGTTTTACGGTTCTTTCAGAAGGCACAGGCCGGCTGACGAAGCTTGCAGTCAGTTTCAGCATGACTGCCTCCGTCACCCTGCTGAATTGAGTCTAACCTCCCATACACAGAAAAAGGCTCTATGGTTTCCATTTGAATTATGAGTGTTATCTTATGAGAACACGCAGCACTGAAAGCTGCTGCTCGATGTTTGAAACAATTGGGAAACAGGCACCTGCAGAGATGGAGCAGTGGACTGAACCCATGTTAGTGACTCTGTGCCGGCCACCATTGCAAGAGACGGCTGCAGAGTAAGTACAGGCAGCAAGACTCGAGCACAGGTGACAGCTGAGGTCAGTGTTTTTCATGTTAGGGCCTCACAGCCTTTGACTGGACTGAATGCTGGCGGCAAGCAGGATCCACGGGGCAGTGTGGGTGAAGCCTGGCTACCACTGCTCTAAATATATTACATGAATGCTTCAATTATTCTGAGCTGCCTATAGCTCTAAGAACTGTGCAGTCAAGCATTTAAATATGTAAAACATGTGTGAGTACTGTGAGAAGTTGGCCTGATAGGTGATGTTTCCAATTCTGGAACCACCGGTTATCAGACCAAACAATCCCTTATGGTGTCTGGTTGTAAGTCAACCTTGTTAGACAAGCTATCCTAGGGGTAGCATGGACTAAGCAGCCTAAAGGCTTAACTTAAGAGGTCGTGTTAAGCGAGCTGTTTTACCACATACAATCCTGTAATATCAAATGAAAGGACACCACACAAGTATATATTATAAAAATATATGTATTTATTACTAAAAACAATCCCCAGTATTCTTTATGAATAAAGGGGCACAAGCGTTAAATCAAAAGCACAGTTTAAACATACAAAGTTGCACAAATATGGATGAGGGCGGGGGGCCACTCAAATCATATACTAAACAAGTGGTATAAGGGATACCAATCGAACAGTGGTTAGGCCTAGGGCCTAGGGAATCGCTGGGAGCAGTCGGGACAAGCAATGCTGAAGTCGGGAGACGCCCACGGGATTCGGGTGCAGTGCGGAAAGCGCACGCATGCACCAATGTTAACCAATGGTGCGTAAAAGTTGTAAAGTTAAAGTTTAAGGACACTTCCGCTGAACCTAGAGGAACAAAACTTAAGACACAGACCCTAGAGATGTGTACCAGTGTGGGAACACCGGCGGAGCAAAGTTACCTCACCCACAGGAAGCGGGTGCACAGGGTCGAAGTTGAGTCGGGTTTCGTCACGCAGGCTCTTGGTGCTTGAAGCTGAAAGGGCTGCAGGCGGGGTGAAAGAGGAGTGTCCGGTGGAGTCCAAGGGTGGACTCGAGTCGAAAAGTACCTGAAAGCAGAGGGGACAGAGTCTGGGTCACTCAGCAGTGACCAGGGTGGAACCAGGACGGAACCAGGCAATGTCGGGCGCAATCAGGTGGTCGTCGAGGAGCTTCTCTCCGCTGTCACGTGGGCTCTGGGGCATCTACGACTTCCAGGAGCAGGTCACGATCTGTCCCACACAGGCTCTCACCGTCGGCGATGTCGGCTTCAAGATTGGAGCAAACAACACTTGGCAAAAGCAATCCACGCGGAACCGGGAGATTGCTTCTCACTCAAACCAGGAGGGTCAGAGTGGGGGCTCCTTTTCAGGGGAGCTGGTGCAGATCTGGAGCAACCAGATTCGCAGGTCGAATTTCAAGTTTCGTCGGCACAGGGGCCACTAGCCGGCTGGCAAGTGACCGGGCCAACGCGTTGAGCCAAAAGAAGCAGAAGGGCCCCACGCAGCACTCGTCGAGTGTGGAGGGCTGAACTTCGGGGCAAGTGTGGCTCAGGGTTGGGGCTTCTCAAACCCCGGTGTACAGCTTCGAGGGTCACTCGTGAGCTGCACGGTCAGCGTCTCGTGGTCTTTCCAAGATGGCATGCCCCACGCTTCCGGTCGCCTCCACGGGTCTCAGCTCTGCAGGGACTGTGGATCGGGCTGTAGGAAGGCAGGCAAGCTTGATCTCGTTGATCTCTGTCGCTCGAGTTCCGGCGGGAACTGCAACAAAGCAGACGTCGAAGGCTGGATGGTGCCTGTTTGCACAGGGTGGTCACTCCTTGACCACAAGGGAGATTCTTCAGTCTTCTACGTTGAGTAGGATGTCGAAGGGTCCAGAGTTTCGTTTCTTATGTTTCATCAGGATAATCTGAAGTGCATTGGCACTGCTCCCAGTCTTATACTAATTTTGGGGGCTGGATTACCTGCTAGGTCCCCTCCTATGGGTGGGACCCAGGAAGTGGGTGGATACACCCCCTTCCTTTGATCCAGGCCGCCCTGGCACGAGGGCTGGAGTGCCCCAGAACCGGTTTGGCCGGATTATGCAAGGGGCAGCCTTGTGCGCCCCAAGCAGTGTCTGGTTTCTTTCAAACCTCCCTGCTACAATCCACTATCTCCTGTCTGGAGGGTGGTAACACCTCCCTGCGACAGGAAACCCTTTGTCCAAGCCCCATTTGGCTGAGTTTCGGTCAGCTTCAGGGGGTCAGACTCTTGTCTGTGGCAGAGGCATCCATTTTGTGGATCTGAGGTCCTCTTAGAAATTAACCGCATTTAAGTAAAGTAACATGTCTTACCCCTCTAGAGGGGTGGAATGCTATCCCCGTCACCAGAACAGGCGAGGGGATAGTATTCCAAATCGTATGACACCTTACACGACATGTTTTGATAAAGCCAAACCAGAGTTGCTATATAACCGCGAGGATTATAAGGCACTTAAGAGTATATGGTATGGCATTATCCTGAAACAGCTTAGGGAGTTGTTCCCGACAGCTGCAGACAGGCTCAGCTCATGCTAGAGCTCCATCTCACATGAAACCACGCACTCTGCCTCCAGGATTGATGAGGCCTTCCATAGGAGTGGCTCACAGGTTAATATGTGTCCAGATATAGGTTTAGATATAGGTATACCATATCTAAGTAAGGGGTGATTACACCACCTTACCCCAGCTGAGTGATCAGCCAGTTGTGTCAATTTAAGAACCAGCCAGGGGTGGCAAAATATATGCTGCAGCCCCTGGTAGGCCTTGGTGGCCCCTATGCCCTGGGCACCTATAGTGCATTATACAGGGGCTGACAAGGAGTCCTTTTCCAATTGTGGTATGTGCCTATAGCACATGTATCATTAATTTAGTGAGAGAACAGCAGGCTGGGGGTCTGATCAGCAGGCCCACAGCCTCAGTAGTTGAAAACCAGTGAAGCAAAAAGCAAAGATTTGGGGTGACCATAGGATAGCAGACCCTACTCTCCTACACAACCCCCCCCCCCAAACGCAGGGACATTAAACTAACCTTGACCAGATAAGTCTTCATGTTCTAAGTGGAAATACCTGGAGAGACCATCTGCATTACCATGGTCAGTCCCTGGGCGGTGCTCCACTGTAAAGTCCATCCCCTGTAGGGAAATGGACCACCTGAGCAGTTTGGGATTTTCACCCTTCATCTGATTGAGCCACAAGAGGGGCTTATGGTCTGTCTGAACTAGGAAGTGAGTTCCAAACAAGTAGGACCCCAACTTCTTCAGGGCCCAAACCACAGCAAAGGCCTCCCTCTCAATGGCTGACCAACGTTTCTCTCTGGGGGTCAGCCTTCTGCTAATAAAAGCAATGGGCTGGTCTTGACCATCTTGATTAAGTTGTGAGAGCACAGCTCCCACCCCCAACTCAGAAGCATCTGTCTGTACAATGAACTGTTTGGAGTAGTCAGGACTCTTCAGGATAGGTGCAGAGCACATGGCCTTCTTCAGGTCATCAAATGCCTTTTGACAGCTAACTGTCCACTGAACCTTTTTTGGCATCTTCTTGGATGTCAAGTCATTTAATGGTGTCACTATAGACCCATAGTTTTTCACAAACTTTCTGTAATACCCAGTCAGGCCCAAGAAGGCTCTGACTTGTGTCTGGGTAAGTGGAGGAGCCCAGTCCTGTATGGTCTGGATTTTGCTCTCCAGTGGTTGAACCTGACCCCCACCTACTAGGTGGCCCAGGTACACAACCTTACTCTGCCCTATCTGGCACTTAGTAGCCTTGATAGTTAGGCCTGCCTTTTGCAGAGCCTCCAAAACCTTCTTCAGGTGGATCAGGTGATCCTCCCAGGTGGAGCTAAAGACAGCAATATCATCTAGATATGCTGCACAAAAGTCATCCAACCCAGCAAGGACTTGGTTCACCAACCTTTGGAAAGTGGCAGGTGCATTCGTCAAACCAAAGGGCATTACCACAAACTGATAATGTCCACTAGGGGTAGAGAATGCTGTTTTGGCTTTTGACTCCTCAGCTAGTCTGATTTGCCAGTAGCCAGCTGTCAGATCAAATGTGCTCAGAAACTTGGCAGAAGCCAATCTGTCAATGAGCTCATCTGCTCTTGGAATGGGGTGAGCATCTGTCCTAGTGACAGCATTGAGACCCCTGTACTCCACGCAAAATCTAATTTCTCTCTTTCCATCTTGGGTATGAGGTTTTGGCACAAGGACTACTGGGCTGGCCCATGGGCTCTCTGATGGCTCAATCACTCCAAGCTCCAACATCTTTTGCACCTCAGCCTTGATGCAATCCCTGACATGGTCAGGTTGCCTGTAGATCTTATTCTTCACAGGCAGACTGTCACCAGTGTCCACCACATGGGTGCACCAGTCAGTCTGGCTGGGTGTGAGTGAAAACAAATGCCTGTGGGCCTGCAAAACTTGTCTGCAGTCCATCTGTTGCTGGTCAGTGAGGCTGCCTGCCAAGGCTACTCCATCAACTGAACCATCATCAGGGTTCTGAGAAAGCAGGTCTGGGAGAGGGTCACTCTCTTCCTCCTGATCCCCATCTGTGGCCATGAGCAAGCTCATGTCCTCCCTGTCCACAAATGCTTTCAAACGATTCACATGGATTACCCTGTGAGGGCTCCTAGGGGTTCCCAAGTCAACCAGATAGGTGACTTCTCCCTTTTTCTCAATGATAGGATAGGGTCCACTCCATTTGTCCTGGAGTGCTGCTGGGGCCACTGGCTCCAGTACCCACACCTTCTGTCCTGGTTGGAACTCTACCAGTACAGCCTTTTGGTCATGCCAAGCTTTTTGTAATTCTTGGCTGGCCTCCAGGTTTTTGGATGCTCTCTCCATGTACTCAGCCATCCTGGAGCGGAGACCAAGTACATAGTCCACAATGTCTAGTTTGGGCTTTTTGAGAGGTAACTCCCATCCTTCCTTCACCAAACACAATGGACCCCTCACAGGGTGGCCAAACAAAAGTTCAAAAGGGCTGTAGCCAACCCCCTTCTGTGGGACCTCTCTGTAAGCAAAGAGCAAGCAGGGTAAAAGAATGTCCCATTTCCGCCTAAGCTTCTCTGGTAATCCTTTTATCATTCCCTTCAGGGTCTTGTTGAATCTCTCCACAAGCCCATTGCACTGTGGGTGATAGGGTGTGGTAAACTTGTAGTTTACTCCACACTCCTTCCACATTGCCTTCAGATAGCTAGACATAAAGTTTGTGCCTCTATCTGATAGTACCTCCTTTGGAAAGCCCACTCTTGAGAAAACTGCAATGAGGGCTTTTGCCACCACAGGTGCTGTGGTGGTCTTCAGGGGAATAGCCTCTGGATACCTGGTGGCATGATCCACTACCACCAGTATAAATCTGTTTCCAGATGCTGTTTGAGGATCCATGGGACCCACAATATCTATTCCAACTCTTTCAAAGGGTACCCCCACCACAGGTAGTGGTATGAGGGGGGCCTTTGTTGTGCTACCTGACTTACCACTGGCTTGGCAAGTGACACAGGAGCGACAAAACTCCTTGACATTTTCTGACATATGAGGCCAGTGAAAGTGTGAAACAAGCCTGTCCCACGTCTTGTTCTGGCCTAAGTGTCCTGCAAGGGGAATATCATGGGCCAAGGTAAGGAGGAAGCCCCTAAACTGCAGAGGTATAACCAACCTCCTGGTCGTGCCAGGCTTAGGGTCTCTAGCCTCTGAGTAAAGGAGTCCATCTTCCCAATACACAGTATGGGTACCTTGGGCATCCCCAGCAGCCTCAGCAGCAGCCTGCTGTCTGAGGGGTTCAAGGGAAGGGCAATCTAATTGAGCCTGCCTCAGGTCTGCCCTTGAGGGTCCCCCTGTCCCCAGAAACTCAACCTGGTCAGGTTCAAGTTCCTCAGAGACAGTCTCCTCTTGGACTGCAGAATCAGTTTCCTCTGAAACTTGATCCTCAACCTGGGGCAAGGTGGAAGGCTCAGCCTTTCATCTCTTGCTCCTTCTCTTGGGTTGTGGTTGGTCTATTGTTCCAAGATCCACCACTGGTTCAGGAAGGCACTTCTTAGCCTGAGACCTTGTCACTGCAAGGACATGAGCTGAAATCCCTAGCATTTCTGCATGAGTCCTGTACTCCACTTCTGACCAAACTGAGCTTTCAAGATCATTGCCTAACAGACAGTCTACTGGGAGGTCTGCACTCACAACAACTTTCTTTAGGCCATCTACCCCTCCCCAGGAGAAGTTCACAACTGCCACACTATGGGAAGTAGTGGAGTTGCTTGCATTGGTCACTAGGTAACTTTCACCTAGTACAATCTGTCCAGGGTCCACAAAGTCAGGTGTCACCATTGTGACACTGGCACATGTGTCCCTGTAGGCCTGAGCCAGTTTCTCATTAATTAAAGGCGTCTGCCTATATTTGCCCAGGTTACTGGGACTCACTGTAGTGGACAAAGCTAGGTCCACATCATATAGGAGAACTGCCTGAGTAGGGATTCTGACTAGGCCAGATCCTACTTCAGTACCCAGGGTCAACCCTACTACACCCTTTGGCTGTGTTCCACCACTGCTGACTGTACTAGGGGGTGCAGTTGCTTTAGGAGCTGCAGTGGTGGGGACTGGATTTGTCTTGGTGCATTCACTGCCCCAGTGTGAAACTGATTTGCAGTTATTACACCAAGGTTTCTTTGGGCCATTATTCTTCTTCTTTTTGTTTCCATTTTGGGAACCACCCTCCTTACTATTAGTTTGGGGGCCTGAAGACTTCTGGTCTTTTTCTTTATCTTTCTGATTTCCACCCTTCTGGTCTGTTTTCTTCTGGTCACCACCTTGGTTCTGGGGTTTCTGCTTAATCCTTGTTCTGACCCATTTGTCTGCCTTCTTTCCCAATTCTTGGGGAGAGGTCAGATCAGAGTCAATAAGGTATTGATGCAACAGCTGGTTTGTACAGTTATTAAGGATCTGTTCTCTCATGATAAGATTGTACAATCCTGTATAGTCTGAAACTTTACTTCCCTGCAACCAACCCTCCAGAGCCTTAGTGGCACAATCTACGAAATCAGTCCAGTCTTGAGTCTGTGCTTTTTGGGTGTCTCTGAACAACAACCTGTATTGCTCAGTGGTTAGGCCAAACCCTTCAATAAGAGCACTCTTCAAGACAGAGTAGTTTTTGGCATCCTCAGGTCTAACTGTGAGGAGCCTGTCCCTCCCTTTCTCAGAAAAGGAGTACCATAAAATTGCAGCCCACTGATCCTGAGGAACCTGCTGTACCATGCAGGCTCTCTCAAGAGCAGTCATCCATTTGTGGATGTCATCCCCTTCCTTGTAGGGGGCCACAATTTTTGTCAGGTTTCTATTATCATAGCTCCTGTCTTTTTCTCTAGGAATATTGCTGCCACCAGTGGCATCTAAGCCACACAATTTCTGCTCTCTTGCCAAGGCAAGCCTAGCTTGAGCCAAGGCTACCTCCTCCCTCTCTATTTGGAGTTTGACAGCCCTCATTCTGGCCCTATGCTCTATCTTCTGAGAGGCAGTCATACCTCTCTGAGATTCTCTTGAGGCACTAGAAATATGAGAGTCCCCTGAGGGAGATCTTACTCTTCTGTTGCCTGGGAGAATGATATGGTGGGATCTGGGGAGGTGCTGGCCCTCTCCGTTTCCCAGTAGGTCTAAGTTGGCCTGGTTAAGCCTGGCAACTAGGACCTGGCTACCCCTCTGATCCTGATTCTCTGGGTCCTCTACATCTGAGACCTCCTCCTCCTCCTCTTCCTCCTCTTCTTCTTCTTCCTCTGGAGGGGTATCAGTTACAGGGGGGTTCACTCCTTCTCCTGACTTTAAGGGAACTGCATTCGCCTTCTCTAAGTCATCCTGTTCTAGAATGGCTATCAGGATAGGACTGGTGGGACTTCTGCCCCTTTTTAACCCTCTTGAGATGCACAAGGCAATCAAGTCCTTTCGGGTTAATTTGTCATAGCTGGAAGTTGCCTCTGTAAGGTCAACTGTCACAGGAGCAGACCCTGAGGCTTTTCCTGTGTCAGACATGACTCTAGTGTGGTGTAAGTGATGCACCTACCTACACTAAGTGTTTCCCTACTGTACCTTGCTAGTGAGTTGTAGTCAGGGTGTGCTAATCCCTTTAATCTACAACTACTAAGTTCAGTAGAACTTAAGTATGCTAAGCTTTTGATTTTATATGTACCTCGAGGTACTTGATGTGATCTTTCAATTTGATAAAAGATTGCAATGGTAAAACAACAGCAAGCTCAAATCCGCACCGCTGCTCACCAATGTGAGAAGTTGGCCTGATAGGTGATGTTTCCAATTCTGGAACCACCGGTTATCAGACCAAACAATCCCTTATGGTGTCTGGTTGTAAGTCAACCTTGTTAGACAAGCTATCCTAGGGGTAGCATGGACTAAGCAGCCTAAAGGCTTAACTTAAGAGGTCGTGTTAAGCGAGCTGTTTTACCACATACAATCCTGTAATATCAAATGAAAGGACACCACACAAGTATATATTATAAAAATATATGTATTTATTACTAAAAACAATCCCCAGTATTCTTTATGAATAAAGGGGCACAAGCGTTAAATCAAAAGCACAGTTTAAACATACAAAGTTGCACAATTATGGATGAGGGCGGGGGGCCACTCAAACCATATACTAAACAAGTGGTATAAGAGATACCAATCGAACAGTGGTTAGGCCTAGGGCCTAGGGAATCGCTGGGAGCAGTCGGGACAAGCAATGCTGAAGTCGGGAGAGTCCCACGGGATTCGGGTGCAGTGCGGAAAGCGCACGAATGCACCAATGTTAACCAATGGTGCGTAAAAGTTGTAAAGTTAAAGTCTAAGGACACTTCCGCTGAACCTAGAGGAACAAAACTTAAGACACAGACCCTAGAGATGTGTACCAGTGTGGGAACACCGGCGGAGCAAAGTTACCTCACCCACAGGAAGCGGGTGCACAGGGTCGAAGTTGAGTCGGGTTTCGTCACGCAGGCTCTTGGTGCTTGAAGCTGAAAGGGCTGCAGGCGGGGTGAAAGAGGAGTGTCCGGTGGAGTCCAAGGGTGGACTCGAGTCGAAAAGTACCTGAAAGCAGAGGGGACAGAGTCTGGGTCACTCAGCAGTGACCAGGGTGGAACCAGGACGGAACCAGGCAATGTCGGGCGCAATCAGGTGGTCGTCGAGGAGCTTCTCTCCGCTGTCACGTGGGCTCTGGGGCATCTACGACTTCCAGGAGCAGGTCACGATCTGTCCCACGCAGGCTCTCACCGTTGGTGCTGTCGGCTTCAAGATTGGAGCAAACAACACTTGGCAAAAGCAATCCACGCGGAACCGGGAGATTGCTTCTCACTCAAACCAGGAGGGTCAGAGTGGGGGCTCCTTTTCAGGGGAGCTGGTGCAGATCTGGAGCAACCAGATTCGCAGGTCGAATTTCAAGTTTCGTCGGCACAGGGGCCACTAGCCGGCTGGCAAGTGACCGGGCCAACGCGTTGAGCCAAAAGAAGCAGAAGGGCCCCACGCAGCACTCGTCGAGTGTGGAGGGCTGAACTTCGGGGCAAGTGTGGCTCAGGGTTGGGGCTTCTCAAACCCCGGTGTACAGCTTCGAGGGTCACTCGTGAGCTGCACGGTCAGCGTCTCGTGGTCTTTCCAAGATGGCATGCCCCACGCTTCCGGTCGCCTCCACGGGTCTCAGCTCTGCAGGGACTGTGGATCGGGCTGTAGGAAGGCAGGCAAGCTTGATCTCGTCAATCTCTGTCGCTCGAGTTCCGGCGGGAACTGCAACAAAGCAGACGTCGAAGGCTGGATGGTGCCTGTTTGCACAGGGTGGTCACTCCTTGACCACAAGGGAGATTCTTCAGTCTTCTACGTTGAGTAGGATGTCGAAGGGTCCAGAGTTCCGTTTCTTATGTTTCATCAGGATAATCTGAAGTGCATTGGCACTGCTCCCAGTCTTATACTAATTTTGGGGGCTGGATTACCTGCTAGGTCCCCTCCTATGGGTGGGACCCAGGAAGTGGGTGGATACACCCCCTTCCTTTGATCCAGGCCGCCCTGGCACGAGGGCTGGAGTGCCCCAGAACCGGTTTGGCCGGATTATGCACGGGGCAGCCTTGTGCGCCCCAAGCAGTGTCTGGTTTCTTTCAAACCTCCCTGCTACAATCCACTATCTCCTGTCTGGAGGGTGGTAACACCCCCCTGCGACAGGAAACCCTTTGTCCAAGCCCCATTTGGCTGAGTTTCGGTCAGCTTCAGGGGGTCAGACTCTTGTCTGTGGCAGAGGCATCCATTTTGTGGATCTGAGGTCCTTTTAGAAATTAACCGCATTCAAATAAAGTAACATGTCTTACCCCTCTAGAGGGGTGGAATGCTATCCCCGTCGCCAGAACTGGCGAGGGGATAGTATTCCAAATCGTATGACACCTTACACGACATGTTTTGATAAAGCCAAACCAGAGTTGCTATATAACCGCGAGGATTATAAGGCACTTAAGAGTATATGGTATGGCATTATCCTGAAACAGCTTAGGGAGTTGTTCCCGACAGCTGCAGACAGGCTCAGCTCATGCTAGAGCTCCATCTCACATGAAACCACGCACTCTGCCTCCAGGATTGATGAGGCCTTCCATAGGAGTGGCTCACAGGTTAATATGTGTCCAGATATAGGTTTAGATATAGGTATACCATATCTAAGTAAGGGGTGATTACACCACCTTACCCCAGCTGAGTGATCAGCCAGTTGTGTCAATTTAAGAACCAGCCAGGGGTGGCAAAAGATATGCTGCAGCCCCTGGTAGGCCTTGGTGGCCCCTATGCCCTGGGCACCTATAGTGCATTATACAGGGGCTGACAAGGAGTCCATTTCCAATTGTGATATGTGCCTATAGCACATGTATCATTAATTTAGTGAGAGAACAGCAGGCTGGGGGTCTGATCAGCAGGCCCACAGCCTCAGTAGTCGAAAACCAGTGAAGCAAAAAGCAAAAATTTGGGGTGACCATAGGATAGCAGACCCTACTCTCCTACAAGTACTCATGTAAACTATGCATTAATGTCTATCTACCTACTTGTCGGGCGCTGCCATGAGCGTCCATTTACAGATGTCACTTCATCCTCATTGAAAAGTTGGCACGCACATTTATAAACGTTCGATAATGCCTGCTGTGAAAAAACACACACACTTTGGAATGCGACTATGAAGACATGCAGGCTGACTCTGCTCAGCTCAATTTTTAGCTGCCTGTCGTAGGCCCACTTTATTTCTGTGACATCTTAGCTTCTCAATGCTCAAATGGATGTACTTTTTGATATTTATATGTTTACCTCGTCTAAATGGCTTCATGTTCTGGTGTGAAAGAGTCACTCATAGCATTACATTCTCTCGTCTCCCAGCAGTGGTAGCAGGCCTTGTAAGCATGGCCCCAATGAAAATAGCATGAGCTGCTAAGTGCCAGAGTTGTATTGAAGTGTAATAAATTTGCAGCAGGGGTGGAGGTAGCAATGTGCTCATGGGGCATCACAAAATAGAGTAATCAGGTGTTGCAACATGAATGGAGCAGAGCACATCATACTTTCCTTACTTTGAATCATGCAGGCCGGTATTTAAAAAATATTTGTGATAAAATTCGAGCATCAACGTGTGCAGTGAATATATTATAAAATATGAAGGGATGAAGTAATAGCAGCGAAAAAGATGACGCTACGAATGCATGTGACACAAGTAATTTTTAATTTCACTAGAACGTGCTTTTGCAGTCTGACCTCTTCAAACTGAAGATATACTTGGCTATGATTTAATTTTAGTGGTTGTGCAATTATGTGAGTAAAGATCTCTCTCATGAAATGAAAATACAATGTGCTGCTTCCTCACGGATATTTCCTATCAAGCAGCTTTACAAACTAAAGGCTCTGGGTTGAAAGCTGCGATTTCACACTTTTCCAAGTTGGGCCATGTATATGTTTTTACAACCTTCAACTGTATGCAACTTGAACACATGCGGAGGCAACTAGTTTACTTATTTTATGTAGGATGGATAGGAGGATGAATGCAGGTGTTTTCAATTCTGTGGCCATGTTTGTTGATAGGATTCAGACTACTTTTGTAGGAAAGGCCTGCACTTTTTTGGTAAATTCAGGTGGTATGTAAGGAGCAGGCACAGTGACAAGATGGACATGGTTTGGGTGAGGGAGGTGGGCTGAGTAATTACCAGGAGCAATGAAATATGCCCCAGACTGTCAGAGTCTTGTACCCAGTCATACCAGTTGAGGGACGAAAAAGGCACAGAATGCTCAGCCAGTTTTTGATATAGCACCTGATGTCACAAGCTGTTATCAATTAACAGCTCCAAGGAATCTGCTCGTACAAAACATAACCAGAGACCAGTGTGGCTACAGACACCTGGCTCCTATTACCTACTACCTATCAAATGAATATGGTCATAGGTGTGTGTGTGTTTTGTTTTTAATGTGTTTGATGTTATGGTTTGATATCACAATCATACAACTTATTTTTTTGCTGACTAGACACCTAATGCATTCAAAGACACACCAGTATTTACAAACCAAGGCACAACTGCACACCACGAAAGCAACCGGCCTCTGTTTACTCTTGAGAAGCTTGGTTTCCTACCCATCTTCAAAAATAGATGCATGCAACATTTTAATGCACTTTGCTTAATCTATATTCCTGCTTCTTTTCTGTTTCCTGCACTCTCCTGTGCTCTGCTCGTCTTCTCTTTTTCAACTTTCTCCCACTCTCCTCCTTTCTTGCCCGTTTTCCCCACTTCTGCTACCCCTGCGATCCCTCCCCCCAGCACGACCAGCGCGACCAATCCCCTACTTTATGGCAGCCGCTGCTGGGACAGGCGAGCAAGATCACTGACTCTTGTCAAGGAAATTGCTCTCCCACCCTCGCAGCTCCACCATTGAGTGAGGCCTCCCCCAGCCCCTGCAGTCTACAGTGTCAGTGTTCGAGGCCCTCCTCCACCTGCAGGTTCACCTGCGCTTCATCCCTGGTAGTCCAGTGGACCCCTGTCTCCCACTTTCCGCTCCGTTTTACACTCTTTTTACTCGTTGGTCACTAGTTTTTCATCATCTTTGCCAAATCTATATTCCTGCTTCCTTTCTGTTTTCTGCACTTTCCTGTGCTTTGCCGGTCTTCTCTTTTTCACCTTTCTCCCTCTTTCCGCTCCATTTTTCCACTTGTTTTACTCTTTGTTTCACTTGCTGTTCACCATCTTTGCCTAATCTATATTCCTGCTTCGTTTCTGTTTTCTGCACTCTCCTGTGCTCTGCTGGTCTTCTCTTTTTCACCTTTCTCCCACTCTCCTCCTTTCTCGTCTGTTTTCCCCTGCTGCTGCTGCCACCGTGGACCCTCCCCCCAGCACGACCAGTGCGACCAATCCCCCTCCCCATTTCCATCTCCCAGCTGTCCAGCCCTCCCCGAACCCCTACTTAATTGTGGCCGCTATGCGGCCGCGCCAAAGGCAAGCCCGTCTGCACTCGTCCGCGACCCGACAGTGCCAGGGACCCTGGACCTCCGCCCGCCAATGATACGACCCAGCAGCACTCCACAAACTCAACCCATGCCGCAACAACAACTGCAAGCAAGCTTCACCATTCAACACCCATGGACCCTTCAGCTGTCACCTCTGCCGACAAACCTACAGCACCACCAGGAACATGAACCCAGCACAACCCGACCGTAAGAACACACCCAAACCGAAGACCATGCAATGCATCCTCCTCAATGTCCGATTCCTCCACAAACATGCCACTGAAATCTGAGACCTCCTCAACAGCACCACCCCGGACATAGCGTTCTTCACCGAAACCTGGACCAACACCACCTCGGAACTGGATATCAACATCGCCATTCCCCAAGGATACAAGATCTCCAGAAAGGACCGCCCCGCCTGCCCGGGAGGAGGAATCGTTATCATCCACAAATCCACCCTCTGCCTGAGCATACTCCCCGACGAGCCCACAGACTTGATGGAACATCTACAATTCAAAATACAGACCAGCCCTACCACCACCAACCAAGGAACCCTCATCTACTGACTTCCCAGACCCCGTGGACCGTTCACCAACTCCATCACGGACATCATGTCATCGCATCCACCAACTACACCCTGCTGGGAGACCTCAACTTCCACAACGACAACCAACTGGAACCCAACACCACGTCCCTCCTGGACAACCTCCACAACATTGGACTCCGCCAAATCTTGACCAAACCCATGCACTCAGCAGGACATACCCTCGACCCCTCCTCACAACAGAAAATTCCATCACCTTCAGCCACACCACCGAACTCACATGGGCTGACCACCTATGCGTCCACTTCACCTTCAGAACACCCACCATCCACAGACATCAGCACAGGCGACCAGCTCACCACCTCACTCAGCAACTCCACTCCAACCATCGCAGAAAACAACGACCCCAACACAGCAGCCCGAACCCTATACAGTTGGATCTCCTACAGCGCCAACACCGTAGCCCTCCTCAAGAAAAACAACAACACCCATGCCAAAAAAGCCAGATGGTTCACCACCGAACTTCGAGAGTCCAGGTGCACCTGCTGCCGCCTCGAAAAGTCCTGGAGGAACACCAAATCCACAGATTCTCACAACAACTTCAGATCCACTAACAACGCCCACCACTACCTCATCAGAAAAACGAGGAAAAAGGCGATTAAAGACAAAATCTCCACACACGCACACAACAGCAAAGAACTCAACATCATCAAGGAGTTCGCCTAACCTACCAGCAAGTCGACTGACATCCCTCCATCACAAGGCCTCTGCGACAAACTCAGCACCTTCTTTCACCACAAAGTCAAGAACATCTACAACAACGTCAACAATGACAAACATCACACGCAACCCCCACCAACCACCCCGACACCCTGAAGCCAACGATTGACAGCCCTCACCACTGAAGACACACTTAAGACGATGAACGCAATCCACTCCGGGGCACCCACAGACTCCTGCCCTCACCACATCTTCAACAGAGTCGCTGACACCATCGCACCCATGCTCCGCCACACCATCAACTGCTCCCTGGCAACCGCCACGTTCCCCGACATCTGGAAACACGCTGAAGTAAACCCCCTCTTGAAGAAACCCTCGGCAGACATCACCGACCTCTAAAACTACAGACCCATCTCCCTGCTCCCATTCCCTGTGAAAGTTATTGGGAAAGCCATCAACTGCCAACTCGCCACATTTATCGATGAGCACAACATCCTCAACTCCTCCAAATCTGGCTTCAGGAAAAACCACAGCACAGAAACTGCCATCCTTGCCACAACAGATTAAATCAGCATCCTACTGGACAAAGGATAAACAGTAGCCCTCATCTTCCTCAACCTCTCAGCGGCATTGGTCACGGTCTCCCACCGCACCCTAATACGCAGACTTCACGGCGCAGGGATCCAGAACAAGGTCCTCAACTGGGTCAGCTCCTTCCTTTCCGATAGAACGCAGCAGGTCAGACTCCCCCCTTTCCTCTCGAACCCTACACCAACCACCTGCGGAGTCCCTCAGTAGTCCTCCCTCAGCCCTATACTCTTCAACGTCTACATGGCCCCGCCCGCCCCCATCGTCAGAACCTACGGACTCAACATAGTGTCATATGCAGACGATACCCAACTCATCCTCTCCCTATTCAACAAACCCAACACTGCCAGACGGATGTATGATGTTACAACTCAGGCTATTACAACGCCTGCCTTTACAACGCGGTTTTTACATCGCAGTCCATTACAACGCATAGAGCTTTGGGGTGCTGGATAGTGAATAGTTTAATTTACTATTCCAACTCCAGTCCCCGTGGACACTAGGGAAGGTTATTGGATAGTAAATTAACCTATTCCCTATCCTAGAGCGCCCCCCAGAGCAATGCGTTGTAATAGTTTGCATTGTAATGACCGCGTTGTAATGGTAGAGCGTTGTAAAAGTTTCGTTGTAAAGGTTGTTCACCCTGCCAGACACCACTTTCGAGAAGGCATGGAAGCCGTCTCAAAATGGATGAAACACAGTTGCCTACAACTAAACACCGACAACACAGAAGTACTCATCCTGGGCCCAAACCCCAAATGCTTGGAATGACACCTGGTTGCCCCCCACCCTCGGAAACCGGTCCACCCCCACGAACCACGCACGCAACCTGGGAATCATCCTGGATTCCGAGCTCAAAATGGACCGCCAGATCAACTCTGTCTCATCTTCCTGCTTCCATACCCTCCACCTCCTACATAAGACCTTCAAATGGATACCCTTCGAACACAGAAAGACCCTCACTCATGTCCTGATCACCTTCAGACTCGACTACGGCAACGCACTCAACGCTGGAACAAACAAAAACCTCACTCGCAAGTTACAGAACATCCAGAACGCAGACGCAGGCTGGTCCTCAACCTGCCAAGACACTGCCACATCGCCCGGCACCTGCGCACACTCCACTGTCTCCCCCATCGAGGCAAGAGTCACCTTCAAGATGCTCATGCACACAAGGCCGTCCACGACACTGGACCAGCATACCTAAACAGCCGACTCAAATTCCACGCACCCCAAAGGACCCCAGATCAGCCCAGCTCTCCTACACCGTGGTCCCACGCACCAGAAAAAACAGAACAGAAGGCAGCTCCCTCTCCTTCCGCGCGGCCAGAGCCTGGAATGCCCTTCCGCTCCACCTCAGACAGACAACATCACTCCCCATCTTCATAAGAAACCTCAAACTTGGCTCTTCGACGGTCCCCCTCCTTGTTGGCCTGGAACCTGCTCCCTCCCACCCCCAGCGCCTTGAGACCCTTGCGGGTGAGTAGTTGCGCTTTAACAAACCCCTGATTGATTGATTGATTGAATTCATATTTAAAATTTGCATGAAGCAAATGGGCAGCCGGATTCTTGTGCTGCATATTTTCAAGGTACACTTTGCAGTATTATGTTTTTATTTAAGGAAAAATGTCAGACTGGAGCTGCACTTTCCCCAGGTTTCGAACATGTATTATTGTGGGAGTCCAGCCTTTTTTCAAAAATGAAACATGCTCACCGACTAAAAGTTGCAGACCTTGTTGGTTTGGAAGGAGCTATGTATTCACAAGGCTGTGTTGTGTGAGGAGAGTCTGGTGAAAAGGTAGGTGGTTTTATCACTCAGGTGAGTTTTTGTGATCTTGTGCCTCGCCCCATCAACCTCTTCCTACCCTTATGTTGAAGGTGATTTCCATTACAAATAGCACGGTATATAAATTGTGAGAGTATTTGAATATTCATAAGTGTTGCTTCATATGTACTGGTTTGTGACATGTTAGACTGGGTGTTGCTCTCTGTGGATATGCATGTGGACGTATATGATGTTGGTAATGTCTGAGATCTTGGTCTTTGTTCCCTTGGGTGTATACAGGTGTCTCTGGGTGTATCATAGTGTCTTCAGAGCCATTGGGGTGCTATTTAGCTGTTTAGGGTGTGCGGTGTAAATGTTTTTACCTAGCTGGTGGGGGTGATTGTAGGTGTTTGTGGGGATTTGTAATGGTATCTTGAATGTTGTGAGCTGGCGCAGATTGAATGTTTGGCAATGTTTTGTCGACGTTTGGTTGTGTTGGGTAAGTTTTCAGAGAGGTAAGCGCATTGACAAAGTGCAAGAAATGAAATCTACATAGTCTTTTTTTGGCATACCAGCCACAGACCATAACAAGGCCGTGGTTTTCTTTCAACATATGGTTTTCACTTGCCCTTGTATGACTGGATGCTAGTCCGCCCTGTTTTACGTCTGGAGGTCCTAGGTTTTCTTTGGCGGATAACTGCAATTGTAAAACGTTTTGTTTGAAGAGTTTGTTGGTCATGTTTTCTTCTTGGGTATCGGACACTTTTCCTTTTCTTTTAATCACATTAGTGAGGTTCCAGAAAACAATTTGGAAACATATGAGAATGTTTCTGTGTTTGTGCTTTATTTTTTGAGTGATGCTTTGGAAGTAGTCTGATTTTTTGTGACTGTTCTGTTTGCAGTGTTTGTAGTCCTAAAACATTGTGCATTAGTATTCAGCACTAAAACATTTTGCATTAATATTCGTCTGCTGGTTGGTTTTAAAATGTATACAAGAAAGTGTGACTGTGCACACCGGGTTAGTCCAATTCTGTTCCTCATGAAGTTTTATTCTTTCTTTAAACATTTAGCGTGCAGCCCGGCTCCGTGGTCCACCCAATTTCCACATGTATAGGAATGCAAAACGTGTTTGGAGCAAAGTGTCTCTCTCCAAAAGTCGAACGCACAGTTCAGTCCTTCAGAAATCAACCACAATTTATTCCATTTAAGCCAATTTTATTCCAACTTATTCCATATAATTTAAACAGTTCTTTTTCATCTTCTCACATGAGAGGCACTTCTGTACTTCAAAGTTTCTGATGCAGCAGATATGCCTATCCGGGCCTTTTTCTGTTGCATGAGACGTACATTCATAATCTTCAGTAATTAGTCTTTTACACCCAATGCATTTTGGGCTTTTTTAAGCCCTTCGTCAGGGGTTTCACTACAAATTTAAAATCATCAATGTTAGACTTTATCTTCACACCTCCGTACATAGATACTATCAATTATTGCTTTAAACAGTGCGTGCGATATTCTTAAAAACACCTTTTAGTCGTTTTCTCTCTAAACTGCACTGATGTTTACATATGCATTTCAAAACAGTTGCCCGAATAAGCTTTCACTAAGTAGCACAACCCGCCTTTGTTCTGCCTCTTCACTTATTATTTAAAAAAGGCATGATGACTGTTACCCATCAGTTAATTCTCCACGCTGTTGACAGTTAATAGTAACCATTAAGCAGAACCCCATCGATTTATTCCATACCTTAATTATCCGATTGTGCAAGCACCTTCTTAACTTCGTCCCCCATTCCGCAAAGCAAAGCCTCACTTCTAACTGACTTCCCGCTTATCAGTTCGTGTGGCGTAGCCATGCCTCACCTGATGAATCAATTATGTGAACCTCCACTCCCTCGTTCCAACGAATTCCATAACACACCGCTTTTGCTGCCTCGGAAGCTCCGGTTGCATTTAGCGCCTATGTTTTACAATGACACTGACTTGCATAATATTACAAAAACCTATTCAAACAACTCATGTAAGTACCCCGCCCACCCGCAGATGTCTATGCACATTGTTTAAGGAATATATCATTATATGGAATAAGGTGGAATAAAATTGGCTTAAATAGAATAAATTGTGGTTGATTTCTGAAGGACTGAGCTGTGCGTTCAACTTTTGGTGAGAGACACTTTGCTCCAAACCCGTTTTGGTTTTAAGATGTACCATCTTGTAACCCCTGGTTTGTTTCATGCCGGTTAATATTTTTGCTTTCAGAAAAATGATTAGTGAGTGGGTCAGATTTCAGCATAAATTCAATTTATTTATTTATTTATTTATGTGATTTGTTGAGCGCGAACAATTGCCCAAGGGCGTCTCGGCGCTGTGAATGAGGGCAGAATGAAAGGGAATATAAGTTACTGGTTAAAAAGCCATGTTTTTATTTTTTTCCTGAAAACAGTCAGAGTGGGAGCAGACCTAATCTCTGGATCAAGGGAGTTCCAGAGTTTTGCTGTCGAAAAGCTGCGATCACCCCAGGCCACTGTTCTGGTGCGGGGAACCGTCATGGTGAGATTGTTCATTGATCGGAGGGATCGATTAGGAGCATGGAATTTGAAATGGTCGATGAGAAAATGTGGGCCTAGTTTGTGAGTGGCTTTGTAAGCGATACAGAGCGCCTTAAACTTTATCCTATTTTTTGACTGAGAGCCAATGGTATTTTTTTATGGTGTCAGCAATAGGTTTGAATTTAGGGGTGTTCGAAAGCAGTCTGGCCGCGGCGTTCTGTATATACTGCAGTTTTTTTATGACCTTTTCTTGGGCATTGACCAAGAGTCCGTTACAGTAGTCCACTGAGGACATGATGAATGAGGTGACCAGTGTTTTCTATGGATACTGTCCGTGCACTGCGTTGGTTTTTTGATGATTTTTAAGGCGTATACCGTGCTCATGAGGAATACTCCCCGCTCGGGAGTATATGACAATAACTCTAGACCGCACTGACACAAACTGTGTCAGTGTCTCCTATGGCACTGGTGGGTAATTGCTGGAAACACCAGCTGATTCTTGTAGAATAAAGTTTTCAAACAAAGGTTGTCAATACGCTTCTCGATTTTGCAAGTATTTTATTCATACTTAAGGCATCAGTTCAATGCAATTACTCAATTGTATTTTATAGTTATCCATCGAGTATCAAAACTATTCGACTGATTGAATTTTCATATATCCAACACAATTATGTCTTCCAATGCATTTCGGCCGACTGGCCTTCATCGGGGAAGTCTGTGAAACAAATGATGTAACCATCACTATTTTGTGCAACATTAAATGATTAACGTGTTACAATTGTCAACTCTATGCGGTATAACATCGGTGCGTTAAATGAACATCAACAAGTTAAACAAAAAAAAAGACAAAAGGACCAAGGGCAGCAGACCAGGTCAAGCACTACGGATCATTTAGTTCTTGAATCAGGGTGGTGCAATCTCTTCCAACATCCGCTGCCATGGGATGTAGAAATTATTGAAATACAAAAAACAGAATGGAAGGTGCACTCGAATGAAGTCAGTAGCAGTAGTTATTTTGAAATAAATTCTTCTTTATTCAGAAAAGTATTGGTGAAGCATAGGCACAGCCAACGCGTTTCGTTCCTCTTTTTGCCTCTTTTAGGAACTTCATCAGGGCTGTAAAGATTACAAACATATATATACATAAATATACATTCAACATAGCACATCAAGACATAGGTGTTAACAAAAAAAACTAGGAGTGAATAACCCAACAGACAACAACTAACACTAGACAAAATCTAAGATCAAACAGTAAAAGAGTGTAGTGACACATCCTGGAATACAACAATTACCGTACAGTACACTCAACAATTAAAAAGACTATCATGATACATACTGATATACATATTATTTACAAAAACGTTTGACCTAAGAGGACTAATCTCCATATTTACATATACCACATGAAGTATGATATGCAGCGAGAAGGAAGGGGTGACTGTAGGAGAGATTTTGTTACTCTAAGGAAGCCTTTAACAGATATTTTGCAATTCTCGAATGGGTTTCCCAAAGAAAAAGGGATATTTAGATAAATACTGCAATCCCGATGGGTACAGAATTTTTTACAAATATAAAAACCATGCACAAATAGGAGTTAAAGAATAATTATGAAGAAAATTGGACAGAAAGAACAGTGAAACTGAATATGCTTACCGAGTACTTATAGCGTTAAGGAGCTGGACTCGATAATCAAATAAGATAACGTCCGGAGAGGTGGTCTGTTCAATAAATCAGAAGTAATATCCTGAGGTAAGACGAAAAAGTTATAAAAGTAAGGTGAGATGAAATAAAATGAAAAAAAAGGGGTGGGGGGGAAGAAACACACCGCACAATAGATCCAACATCAGGATCACAACCGATAAGGAAAAATTAAGTATGAAAAATTAATAATAGTGATCTAGAATAAAAGAAATACCCATCTATGGTGGGATTGTGGGAATTGGAATAAGGGAGTCATCATTGAGTAGTCCAAGGCAGATAATTGGGTTCGGGAATTGAAGTATTGTATTAACAGGAGACCGAAAGGGGGTTTGTTTAGTGGTTAGATCGGGTATTGTTGCAAAGAACGGGGAAAGAGAGAACTGCAACACCTATAGCATTCCACTGAGGTATAAATTGGATACCAATTATATAGATATACCTTAATATTAGGATGAAGTACGCCTTACTGGGCGTCGTCTCGAATAGTTCTTTGTTGGTGTAATACAATCCAAAACCAGAAGCTGTAATGGGATTAAGACCGAGTGGTCAGGGAGGAGAAACATAGAAAAAAGTGGTCTGAAAAGAATTAATCATTGGCGCAGACACCGTAACTCCCGGATGGAATATGCATGGTGTGTGGTAACCCCTGGCACATTACACTACCAAGCAGCGATGTTAAAATACCACCTTATGTTATGTATCCATACAATAGAATTAATTTTAGTCCTCTTTAAATACACTTGAGCAATTGGATATAACTAATCCCCAATCAATGCATTGAGCAATGAGATTCAGCTCCATTCGCATTAGTATTTTCCTACAATTAGTAAGGAATGATCTATGAGTCACATCCTTACCTAATAAAAGCCCCAGAGCCGGATTGACATTGAGTTTATCCAGGTCGTGTTAAGTTTATCCGGTTCATAAAATCTTCAAAAACGGTTCTATAAAGTAAATTGAAATAGATTAAGGGCCAAGCCGAGGTCACAAGGAAAAGGCCACTTGAGACCTGAGCATAGATTTTTTAAAATTTAAGTACAAAAAGAGCACAAATCACGTTCATGAAAAATTCCCGAAAAACATATATCAAGGGTCATACGTATGATACAGATGCATATATGCGTATATGGAATATCTTAACTAACGGATTCTTTTTCAAAATAACATACGACAAAGAAATAGTTACATCATGAAATATTAAATCAATGGGTAATACCAAGCGTAGGTCCAGAGACACCTATATTGTTGCTCCCACATTCAGGACCTCAAAGGTAACGAAATCGGTAGTATCATCCGACCGCCACTGGTCCAGTAATAACCCGAGTTTAAAGCCACATACGCGGGAAACCGCACCTGAGGTGTAAAGAGAAACCCGATTCAAACTCCGGGATTTGCAAGCCGAAAGAAGGCCATTTACGTGCACATAGCCCCCCATCCCCATGTCCGCCAGTCATACCTGTGATAGGGTAGCGGATCCTGAAACCTCGGCATACGCGGCGTCTCGCAAACGAACCGCGGGCGCCATGCTGTTTTTATTCCAAAGTAAGAATTGTGTACACCTGTTAGCACCGAGTAAGCCCCGCCCATTAGACACCCGTCATGTGATGAGTCCGAGCATGGCTTCGAATTCTAGTTGGGCGCCATCTTGTAGTGTGGTTTTAAAGAAAAAGGCGAGATATTGCAAGCCGGATTCAAAAAGGTGTAAGGAGATTGAAAATAAAATCGAGATGGAGCATTGATAACCCACGATTACGTTCATAAGAAATATTACCCCGTCCGGCAGAAAATTATTGTTAAATTTCGCCCCAAAACGAAAAACTGAGAAAAAGTAAATATGATCACATAAATCATAATAAACAAATGCTAGAACATGACAATAAAGTACCGTGCGTCATGAAGATATGTATAAAAAGCTTATTTCGATATAATTATTTATAAGGGAGATGGTAACCCTAGAATAACCAGTCACAGAGTCAAATAAGCACAATGCAAAACCCCTTCATATTTGATTGAATGATTGTACCATATCTGAATCCCACCTTAAACGAACTGACAAATTAGAATCACATGTATGAACAGGAGAAAACATTTTTGATACCACAAAAAGGGGAGTAAACATATATACACAAGTATTAAAAGCTAAGTGAAAATCAAATACATCTATCTTGGCCTACTGAAAAAACATCATTATAAAGGCATAGTTCAGGTATTGATTATCATAATAGGACCACATCCGGGCACATCTCAGGGATTAGTTGTTGGAAAGTCCGGGCACATCTCAGGGATTAGTTGTTGGAAAGTCAAGTTGTCAGTTTAAGAAGTAATGAAGTTCCCTATCAGTGTTATGCCCCATTTGGGTGGCCTTCAAACGGCAAATCCATTTTGCTTCCCTTTGTCGGAGTGCCAGTTCTCGGTCTCCCCCCCGACTATCCTGCGGAATATGATCAATTCCGTAGAACCAAAAGGTTAGATCATTGGGATGATTGTCGTTGTAGTGTATACTAACTGGATACCGAATATCCTTGTTAATCATCGCCCTACGATGTTCTTTATTTCTGGACTTTAATGGGCGGACAGTGCTACCAACATATATGATATTGCAATCGCAGCCCAATATATATACCACATATGGCATGTTGCAATTGATTAATTCATTTTATATTTTAGAGGAGTTATAAGCAAATTCATAAGTCTTGTTGCGACCAAAAGGGCATACATTGCATGTTGCACAATTGAAAAAACCACTAGGTTTTGGTGGGAACCATATCTTCCTAACATTAGTCACATAACTCTTACACAGAGTCTCTCGCAGCGATCTTCCTCTGCGGTAAGTTATTTGTGGTCGGTCAGTAATTACATTTGATAATCCAGCAATACCTTTAAGAGTGGCCCAATTCTTTTTGAGGATGTTGTACACCTTATTACTGTTAGTATTGTACTGGGTTACAGATCTCACCCCACAGTCCTTTTTCCGAGATAATTTGGAATTTTTTTTGTTTTGTACACAGGGCTTCATCCCTATTTAGTTTGGTTGCCCTTTCAACTGCTGTGTGTACAATATTCTTTTTGTATCCCCTCTTCAGAAATCTGTTATTTGCTTCCTGGATGTTATTGGAAAAGGTATCCTCCTGGCTACAATTTCTCCGTATCCGTACCATCTCCCCATAGGGGATATTTTGATCACAGACTGTGGATGAGCACTCTCGGCACGTAGTACTGCATTGCAGGCTGTTTCCTTCCTAAAGAGTGTACTTTGGACAACATTGTCCTTGATGTAAAATTGGATGTCCAAAAAATCAATGCTCTCTCTTCCCTGTTTCATAGTCAATTTGACATTACAGTTGTTGTCATTGAGATAGGAATGGTAGGACTCTAATTGCTCCGTCGTTCCAGACCATAGGACTATGATGTCATCAATGTAACTCCCCAGAACACAATGTGTTCTGTCCAGGGGGAGGCACGATTGCACCATGCATGTTCCCGCTCATACCAGCCCATGAAGAGGCAGGCATACGAAGGCGCAAATTTCGAACCCATGGCGGTCCCACAGATTTGATGGTACCAAGTGCCATCATGTAGGAAATAGTTGTTGTCAAGAATGATATTAATCATTTCCAAGAGCATTTCGTTGAAATCATGCAATTCGGCTCTCTCTTTGTCTAGGAAGGATCGCACAGCAGTTATACCAAAATTACTCTGAATACATGTGTATACACTCTCCACATCGAAAGTTACAAAGGAGAGTTCTTCAGACCATTGTAAACCATTGAATTTGACTAGAATGTCTTTGCTGTCACGAAGGTAAGACGGAAGGTTGGTAACATATTTCTGTAACTTAAGGTCAACAAATTCCGAAATTTTCTCCGTCATTGAATCAATTCCAGAAATTATGGGGCGTCCAGGTGGTAGAGTGTATATACACGGGTATCTTGGTTTATCAACCCTCAAGTATCTGAATTCATCCTCACTTATGAGGCAGATCTCTCGCCACTCAGTGAGTTTTGCTGTTATCATACTGTTAATTTTGTTTACAGGGTTGGCAGGGATACATTGGTAGCAATTGATATTGTTCAGTTGTCTTTGAATTTCAGACATGTAGTCATGATGATTCATCACGACCACGTTTCCGCCCTTATCGGCTTCCTGGATGACAATGGTGTTATCTGTTCTCAAATTCTCCAGGGCAAGTCTCTCCCTAGCAGTGATATTATGTATAGTAGAGGTGTTGCGTCTCTCAAGTGTTTCTAATTTGTATAGGTCATTGCTTACTTGGTCATAGAAAGTATCAATACTGGGATGGTAGTTATAAGAGGGAATAAACTTAGATCTTGCTTTAAGGTTGCTATCAGTCCCAAGATCTTGTTGGATCCCCAATTCATCCAATATGGATGCCATATCGTATGTGTCTTCGTCATCGAGATTGAGTAGCAACTGTATATTTCTGACATCAGATACCGTGTGTGACCCCACTACCTCCCCTTTGGTGATATCATTTGCCTTAGGTGTCTGGCGAGAGAAAAAATCCCTCAGTTTTAAATTTCTTACGAATTTGTACAGATCTACATGTACATCAACAAGGTCCCCACCCTGGGTGGGACAGAAATTTAAGCCTTTACTTAAAACAGAGATTTCATCATTGTTCAAGACTTTATTTGATAAGTTGATAATCTTCAGGTCAAAATTACAATCGGTATCGCAAGTGTTAATGTCAGAACAAATAACATTCATTGTTTCGGTCTTGTCCCAGTATTGGGTTTGCTTGTAGGGTTGTTCACCTGGTTCTTTCCTGTACCTGCCCTTAGCCCTCCTGCCACCCCTCCTTGTTTTGTTTGATCTCCCTGGGGGTGTGTTAGTTCCCTTTTTTGTTGTAGCCTGTTGCTGATACGTAACTTGGCCAACTCCTTTTGAAAAGGAGTGGCCCCTTCGGCTAAAGGGATCTCTCGTATTGTGTTAGAGGCTGTACTGCATGAGGATGCAGAAGTTATGCTACTCCCTGATCTCGCATCATCATTGTCATCCCTTTCTTCTCGTTGTCTCTTTTTATCCTCACTACCCTGGATGTTATCAAATTTCTTGGCGAATGTATATATTCGGCCATCCTGATAGTCTCTATCGTCCCTTCTTATTTTTCTCAGCTTCTTCTCCTTAAGATAGACCCGATGTTCATTGATTACCTTTTTGAGAATTTCAAAATTCTTATCAATTAGATCCTTCTGCTCCATCCCATTGATTTCTAATATGAGGGCCTCAATTTCCTCGCATAGCTTATCTCCTTTCTCTCGTGCGTGTTTAATCAATATTTGCATCATAATTTTAGATGCATGTTCAAGATTCCCCTCCCATTCAGTGAGCAGAGTATCACTTAGATCTTCGAATGTTGGAAAAATCAAGATTCTTAGTCCTCTCGGTACCTTCTTATTGTTTAGATACTGTTCTAGGGTGACCCCGTCCCACCATCGGGACAGCTCTAATTTCTTTAAACGTTCTAATTTCGAAAAAAGTGTTTTTAAGCTTGGTTTACTAGGATTCCCTTGCGGCGTTATGTCTTTGGTTTTGTTAGTGCCAAATAGGTTGAGGGCTAACTCCTCCCTCCCATCATCAAATCTAGCCATATTCCTGGTATAAGTTCAAGTAAAAGAAAGAACCGGTGCGAGACAGTCAAATTTGAACAAAAAGACAAAAGGACCAAGGGCAGCAGACCAGGTCAAGCACTACGGATCATTTAGTTCTTGAATTAGGGTGGTGCAATCTCTTCCAACATCCACTGCCATGGGATGTAGAAATTATTGAAATACAAAAAACAGAATGGAAGGTGCACTCGAATGAAGTCAGTAGCAGTAGTTATTTTTAAATAAATTCTTCTTTATTCAGAAAAGTATTGGTGAAGCATAGGCACAGCCAACGCGTTTCGTTCCTCTTTTTGCCTCTTTTAGGAACTTCGTCTGGGCTGTAAAGATTACAAACATATATATACATAAATATACATTCAACATAGCACATCAAGAAATAGGTGTTAACAAAAAAAACTAGGAGTGAATAACCCAACAGACAACAACTAACACTAGACAAAATCTAAGATCAAACAGTAAAAGAGTGTAGTGACACATCCTGGAATATGCTCAATGCATTGATTGGGGATTAGTTATATCCAATTGCTCAAGTGTATTTAATGAGGACTAAAATTAATTCTATTGTATGGATACATAACATAAGGTGGTATTTTAACATCGCTGCTTGGTAGTGTAATGTGCCAGGGGTTACCACACACCATGCATATTCCATCCGGGAGTTACGGTGTCTGCGCCAATGATTAATTCTTTTCAGGCCACTTTTTTCTATTTTTCTCCTCACTGACCACTCGGTCTTAATGCCATTACAGCTTCTGGTTTTGGATTGTATTACACCAACAAAGAACTATTCGCCCAGTAAGGCGTACTTCATCCTAATATTAAGGTATATCTATATAATTGGTATCCAATTTATACCTCAGTGGAATGCTATAGGTGTTGCAGTTCTCTCTTTCCCCGTTCTTTGCAACAATACCCAATCTAACCACTAAACAAACCCCCTTTCGGTCTCCTGTTAATACAATACTTCAATTCCCGAACCCAATTATCTGCCTTGGACTACTCAATGTTCACTCCCTTATTCCAATTTCCACAATCCCAGCATAGATGGGCATTTCTTTTATTCTAGATCACTATTATTAATTTTTCATACTTAATTTTTCCTTATCGGTTGTGATCCTGATGTTGGATCTATTGTGCGGCGTGTTTCTTTCCCCCCCCCGCTTTTTTCACTTTATTTCATCTCACCTTTTATTTATAACTTTTTCGTCTTACCTCAGGATATTACTTCTGATTTATTGAACAGACCACCTCTCCGGACGTTATCTTATTTGATTATCGAGTCCAGCTCCTTAATGCTATAAGTACTCGGTAAGCATATTCAGTTTCACTGTTCTTTCTGTCCAATTTTCTTTGTAATTATTCTTTAACTCCTTTTTGTGCATGGTTTTTATATTTGTAAAAAATTCTGTACCCATTGGGATTGCAGCATTTATCTAAATATCCCTTTTGCTTTGGGAAACCCATTCGAGAATTGCAAAATATCTGTTAAAGGCTTCCTTAGAATAACAAAATCTCACCTACAGTCACCCCTTCCTTCTCGCTGCAGATCATACTTCATGTGGTATATGTAAATATGGAGATTAGTCCTCTTAGGGCAAAAGTTTTTGTAAATAATATGTATATCAGTATGTATCATGATAGTCTTTTTAATTGTTGAGTGTACTGTACGGTAATTGTTGTATTCCAGGATGTGTCACTACACTCTTTTACTGTTTGATCTTATATTTTGTCTAGTGTTAGTTGTTGTCTGTTGGGTTATTCACTCCGAGTTTTTTTTGTTAACACCTATGTCTTGATGTGCTATGTTGAATGTATATTTATGTATATATATGTTTGTAATCTTTACAGCCCTGACGAAGTTCCTAAAAGAGGCAAAAAGAGGAACGAAACGCGTTGGCTGTGCCTATGCTTCACCAATACTTTTCTGAATAAAGAAGAATTTATTTAAAAATAACTACTGCTACTGACTTCATTCGAGTGCACCTTCCATTCTGTTTTTTGTATTTCAAGTTAAATAAAAACAAGTTAAATAAAAAATCACTTGTGCAATCACCAACATTGTTTTTCCAACTCCTAATACTATCCTTCACTTTGTATGCCATAATGTGTCATATGTCCAACCTTATCTGGTATCTATAGCTATGGTATTAAAGATACAAGAATTATCTAAACCATACGAAAAGTTACGCGCTGGTTTCAAAAGGTTGCTGCGCTCCGCTTTGGCTGCTTACCGAATATTATTTTCGTAACGTCTTATGGCGCTGAGGTGTGTTTCTCCTTCGGTTCGAAAGAAGTTCGCGTCTGACGTATGGGGGTGTGTGTTTTAAAACGTTAGCTACGCGCGTGATCTCTTAAAGGAGCCGGATGCTCAGAATGTGAATATTCACAATCGAGTTGTGAATAAAGCTTTATAAACATACGAGTGTGAACAACAATGAGTATACGGTGAATGATGGCAAGCAAAATACATGTCAATTGCAAAAACAACCTAATTAATAATGGATAAATCATAACTGAATACAGATACATTTAAAATGGTGCATATACAATGGTCTCACAGCACAATATCAGGTATTATATATGATGTAAAGTAGCATGTGGTCATAAGTAGCAGCTGAATTCTGTCCGTTCATTAATCCCATTAGGACTTAATGTTTGTAAATAATATATCCAGTGGTTCTCACGTTTCAGGAGAGTTTTTTTATTGTCTCTTTCTTCACTTCTTTCCACAACTTCTAGGATGCATGCCTTGATTTGATTGATTTGATGATTTTGTTCAATAAAATGGGTTGCTACTGCTGATTTCAAAACTTTCATTCTAATGTTACTTTTATGCTCTGTGAGCCTTATCTTGAATTTCCATTCTGTCTGTCCGATGTATGCTTTCCCGCAAGGGCACTTCATCATATATATAATGTTTTTGGTGTCACAGGTTGCAGTAACGTGTAATTTGATTTTGTTTCCTCTCATCGGATGCGTTATGGTATTGCCTTCCATTATATTATGGCAGTTGCTGCACTTTTTACATGGAATAGTGCCTTTGTATTTGACATTCGGTTTGTACACTGTGGTATGTTTGATAATTTCTCCTAGATTTTTTGCTCTAGTGTATGCAAATAGTGGTTCATCAGCAAAAATGTTATTGAAGTCTGGTTCTGTCTGTAATATTCGCCAATGTTTTTTGATAGTTTTTTTTAATATTTGACTCGCTGTCGAGAATTTGCTGACACATGTTATTTTGGTTTCTTTTTTAGTTGTGGATGTTGAAAGTAAAGTCTCTCTGTCTTTCAGTTGAGCTCTCTCCAGGGCTGAGTTTAACACCGTATCTGGATATCCTCTTTTTAAAAATTTTTGTAGCATGATTTGTGATTGCGTCAATGCTTCCTCTGGGTCTGAGACGATTCGCTTTACACGCAAGAGTTGTGAGTATGGCAAGTGTTGTTTAAGTGGAGATGGATGGAAGCTCTGGTATGTTAACAAATTGTTCCGATCTGTTGATTTTGTATAGAGTGTAGTCTCTATTTTGTTAACTGTTCTTTTGATGACTGTTACATCCACATAGTTAATTCTGCTGTCATGAGTCTCATAGGTGAATTGTATTCGTTGGTCTACTTCATTTAGTTGTTGAATGTTAAAGATTAAGTTTTCCTTTGTACCGCCCCATAGTATAAAAATGTTGTTGATAAATCTCAGGTATAAGCGTAGATTTTGTTTCCATTGGTCTTTCTGTAGAATGTGGGTGTTTTCATATTTATGCATGAAAATATTTGCATATGAAGGCGCTGCTGGATTCCCCATCGATGTACCTGATTTTTAGAGATACCATTGATTTTCCCATCTGAAATAACTGTGCATCAGTGTAAAGTTTAGTAGCTCCAATAAAAACACTTTCATGGGTTCTTCATAATCCATGTGAAGCAATGCTTCTTCTGTAGCTTCTATTCCCATGTTATGCGGTATTGAAGTATAGAGTGCTTGGACATCTATAGTGCACATGATAATTTCTTCATCTGTGTCAAGGTTTGCTTTATTCAATTTAGTCAAGAAATCTGTGGTATCTTTAACAAAGGAATCCATTGTGACAACATAAGGTTGAAGATATTTATCGATGAGTTTTCCCACCGGTTCGTGAATACTCCCACAAGTGGAAACGATCGGACGGCATGGAGGTTTGATTGGGTCTTTGTGAATTTTTGGGGTAAGGTAAAACACTGGTACGTTAGGATGGTCTGATGTTAGATATTTCTTTATTTTGTCATCTATGCATCCTCTTGACATAGCATCTTGTATGATGGTTTGGAGTGTCATTTGAATTTCTTTAGTGGGAATTAGAATTTAGGTCCATGTAGGTATTTTCATCCTCGAGGTGCAATAAGGTTTGTGAGTTGTAGTAATCTTTGTTCATAACAACAAGAGCTCCACCTTTATCCGCTTTTTGACAAATGATGCTTTGGTTATTAGCTATAGCTTGAAGAATGGCATATTCTTATTGTGTGAGATTTTTGATTTTTGTTCTTCTCCGGTTGTTGATTTTGTTTAAATCCTGTTTTACCATTTGTTCGAATAGATCTAATGTTTTATGGCTGATGGGAGCAATGTATGTGCTAGTAGTAGTGAGACCTTTGAGAGAATCTTCTTTTCGATCTTGGTGTTCCGCTACAACATTAGTGAAAAAATGGCGTAGTCTCAATTTCCCCATGAGTTTGAAAAGGCTAATGTTTAATTCCAAATTGTTAGTGTGTGCTGTGGGCACAAACTATGTCCCTTTTTGAAGGATTTTGGTTTGTAGTTTGGTGAGTTTGATGTTAGAGATATTGATGACCAAATTATCTAACAATTATTCTTTCTGTCCTTCCTCGTGGCTGCATTCCGAGTTTGTGGGGGGTCCTTCTCCTTCTCTTGTGCGTGGCTTCCTTCTTGACCTCCTGGGTCGTCCCCTGCATTTGGGCCTACCTCTAAAAAAGGTTGAGGTGCTTTATCTGAACTTGTGGACGGTTTTTGTGCCATAGGTGTCCTCCTAGATGTTTCTAATGTGGCATCTGTATCCGAGGATGATGTGTCCGTTTGTTGTGTGTATTGGCGATTTTGTTTTCTTCTCGCGTATACTTCTGCCCAATTATAAACTTCGCCAAGTTTATAATCGATGGTGTCTCAACGGTATTTGCGGACCAGTGTTTTACCAGAATTGGGAGGGAGGAAAGGAAGGATCTTTTTAATTGCTTTCAGTTTAAAAAATGATGAGGAAGCAATGGAATTAACGTGGGATGAAAAAGCGAGTTTGTTGTCTAAGAGAACTCCTAGATTTTTAACCTTGGTAGATGGGGGGGGGGCCTAGGTTCGTGGGCCACCATGTATCAGACCAAGTGGGAGTGAGCTTGCCAAAGGTCATGACCTCAGTTTTTTTGGAGTTTAATTTGAGGCAGTTTTCCAACATCCAATTACTGATGGCCATCATACCTTGCTGAAAGTTGGCTGCTATTTTCTCTCCGTTCTCCTTGATGGTAAGAACTAACTGGGTGTCATCAGCATAAGATGTTAGGGTCATCCCCCAATCTTTAATTACCCTTGCCAAATCAGTGACACAGATATTAAATAGGGTTGGACTGAGGGATGAGCCTTGAGGGACACCACAGGGTAGGGCCAGTTGTTCTGATAGGAAAGTGTCTAGCTGGACTGTCTGGACAATCAGATTTGGGTTCCCTTTGCCCTCTAGATTGTTATTACCTCTTGTTTCCCAGTGCTTTGTTTTGTCATTTGACCATTTGGCATTTGTTCATTGGAACGGTGCTGTCCCCTGGTTTGTCTGTTAGCCATTTATAAACTGCAGGTATGATTTACAGTTTCATGGATAGGGTGCTCTGTCACAAACATGTATGTTCCTGCCCATCTCAGCCTTTTCAAACTGTGGGCAGCTTACATTCATAGGCAGCAGCACAGTGCCTGTGCACTGGTTGGGGATGGGGAAGTATAGGCTCTTTAGCTTTACACAGCTATTGGTTGCTGAAGTCCTCCTTACAGTGGTGTAAGCCCCAGAGACAGTGCTTCATGTGACCTCGGCAAATCATGGATTTTGCTCGGGTCACACGCACACCCTGCCTCCTGTACTACAAGGCAAATATTGTACTGTTCTTCCTTGCTACTTGAGTGAAAGTGTATAGCCTTTGCATGCACCAACTAGTTACCGGTTCCATAGCATTAGACATTCAATGGAGGGCCGTTACGTCTGGCGCAGTGCCAGGCATCATTACCAAGGAACGCCCCACCCCACATCTTTTGATTCCTCCACACACTATCTTTTGATAGTGTCCCAAAGTAATGCACCATATGTCTTCTTTTATTTCAGTTAGTTCTTACAATCGAAGGTGCCTAATAAAGGTACAGCCCCACATACCTCAACAACCACATAAACTCCCACACACTTATCAGAAAGTTCCACCGAGCCACACTCCTACTCGCACACACACCTGCATATACATAAGCAGATCTGGCAGTCATGCCTTCTAACTCCCTTCTAAAGCCTGGAATGATCTGGCGCTGCACATCACAGCCGCCTCTTCAGTTCTTGAATTCCATAAGAAACTGAAAACCTGACTCTTCACCGAGCCCCTACTCTGGCCAAAACATTTCCTGCTTCAGCACCGGGATACCTTCCGGAATAACATCACATAACATGGATTTCTGATATCCTGCATAGGCATCTGACTTTGTGCCTCTTGCTACATGACTTGTTTAGTGAACCTGACGCAAGCATTGGTCTCTTGGTATCTTGCTGTAAGGGAGATTGTCAGAGGGGTGTTAGTCCAGCAGGAAGGGTCCTGTTTTGTGACTATCTTTTGATCTCAGCTTGGATAAACAACGAGCTTAGCCTTGCATGACTTTGCGGACAGTGCAGAGTAAATGGAACTGCTCTACTCTGCTTAATAAATAGCAGTCTAACTTATCAGAAAAGGATACGGAGAAGCATACTGTGTTGACTGACAAGTGGGTGGATATTAACCAGTGGAAAGTCAGTCACGTTTGATGTGGGGGTGAGAGATGGTGACCAATGTCTTTTTGGAAGTGATTTTATTGCCCTTGGTTTAGCACTACATGGTTTCACTAACACCAACTGTGTTTTGCATGAGAGTTTCTGGAGGGATGCTCTGCCTCTGAAAATGCTACTTACAATCCATCTCTGCACAGTAAGGGGGCGAGTATCAAATAAATGGATGGGTGCGATTTGGGGATGTGTGACTAGTAGTATTTAATCATTAAAATATGTTTTTTGTACACAAGGTGTAAACCGTACTCATGAGAACACTTTTATGGTGTCTGTGATGAAGGTGAAAAAGATTAACAATCACGTCATGTTGGAAAGACTGTTGGCTGTTCCCTAAGAAACATCATGCAGGTAAGTCGGTGACTAGAAGGTATACCAAATCTGTGGACCTCCTGGGAAGCATCTTGGTATACGCTCTAGGAATCCGGATCTAGTTTTTACTCTTTCAACAAGAGGAGCATAGGGTCAGGTTATAGACATACTCTTTTTTCCCTCCAAGGTGGACCTGGAACTTCAACAATAGTCAACTACACATTTAGCTTAGGGACAGCTTGTAGGTTTATGGCAGCTTGCCTTGAACTAATGCCCTCACTGAGGAGTTTTTGCTGCTGGCAGAGCCACAGCACCACTTTGTACAGTTGGTTCAAGGCAACCTGCCTCTCGTTTTGTGTGTCTCTTGGCTCTGCCAAGTATGTTTAGAACAGGGACAGGTTGTAGGCACACTCTCTTTTTCCCCTTCTAGGTGGACCAGGCACTTCTACAACCATCAACAACATATCATTAGACTAGGGAAAAGTTGTAGGTACATGCTTTGCAGCTTACCTTGAGCTAATGCCCTCACTGAGGTGTGTTTGCTGCCGGCAGAGCCACAGCACCACTTTGTACAGTTGGTTCAAGGAAACCTGCCTCTCGTTTTGTATCTCCTTACTCTGCCATGAATGTACAGTTCAGGGACAGGTGGTAGGCACACACTCTCTCTTTTTCCCCTTCTAGGTAGACCAGCACTTCGACAACAATCAACAACACATGTTTAGACGAGGGACAGCTTGTAGGTACATGCTTTTCAGCTTACCTTGAGCTAATGCCCTCACTGATGTGTTTTTGCTGCCGGCAGAGCCAAAGCACCACTTTGTACAGTTGGTTCAAGGTAACCTGTCTCTCGTTTTGTATCTCCTCGCTCTGCCATGAATGTACAGTACAGGGACAGGTGGTAGGCACACTCCCTTTTTCCCCTTCTAGGTGGACCAGAACTTCAAATACTGTCAACTACACAGGTTACGCCTAGGGACAGCTTGTAGGTACATACTTCGCAGCTTGCCTTGAGCTAATGCCCTCACTGAGGTGCGTTTGCAGACAGCAGAGCCACAGAACCACGTTGTACAGTTGGTTCAAGGAAACCTCGCTATTGTCTTGTGTCTCCTGGCTCTGCCAAGAATTTTTTTTTAACATTTATTTATTGCCATTTTACATAGGGTGCCATTTTAGATATGGTGTCTAAGGCAGCTGACAAATCGAGCAGGATTAGGATGGCGGACTTCCTGGCATCCAGAGAGAGCCTGATGTTGTCGGCAATCTCGACCAGAGCCGTTTCCGAGCTGTGATGGGATCGGAAGCCTGACTGTGACAGGTCAAGGATTTTATTGTTTTCTAGATGATTTGATAATTGCTTATTGATCATTGACTCCATTACTTTCCAAAAAAGGGGGGGCAGTGAGATAGGCCTGTAGTTCGATAGTTGTTTGAGGTCGGCAGATGTTTTTTTCATGATTGGCCTCACCACGGCTTCCTTCAATTGAGAAGGAACTGTTGACTGTGCTAGTGATAAGTTGAGGATTTTGGTTAATTTGGGGATGAGAATTTGTTCAATTTTAGCTAACATTTGTGGGGATGCTGGATCCGCAAGCGAACCGGATTGCATCTTCCTAAGTGTTACAGAGGTGCTTTCCTCTGTTATTGCATTGACATTTTTCAGGTAGTTGACAGGGCTGGGGAGGGTTACTGCGGATTTTTGCTGTGGTGGAGTATTGTTTGTTAGAGGGAATGCTTTATGGATATAATTTATTTTGGTAATTAAAAAATCTGAGAGGGAGTCAACCCATTCCTGGAAGGCGGTCGGTTTGAGATAGTAGGCTGGAAGGCGGGGTTGGTGAATTCCTTCACAACCTTATATAAAATCCTTATGAGCGTTTGCAGCTTGGTTCATTCAATTGCCTAGATATGCTCTTTTGATTATCGCAATGCTTTCCATGTAATGGTGGTGTAAAGTTTTATAGTGCTGCCTATCCATGATGTTTTTCGTATGTCTCCATTTGCATTCTGCCTTCCTTACGATAAGTTTTTCACTTTTTAGATCAGGGGGAACCATGGGGATAGTTTCTTCGGACATTTAGTTATTTTCTTGGGGGCAATAATGTCCAGTGATTGCTGAGTCAAAGCTTTTTGCAGCCTGGTTGACATTCGCTGTTTCGGAGAGAGCAGGCAGAAACTAACAATTCGCCAGCTGGAACGTATCTGGAGACACGATTACTCTGACCCAGCCAAACAATCCTACCTGACCGCCCGCAAAGAATTTAAAACAGCTATCCGTTCAGCAAAAATGGAGCACTTCGCCAACAGGATCTCTCTGGCACCCAACAAATCTAAGGAGGTGTTCAGAGTATTGAACGAGCTAACCACAGACGACAGGACCCTCCCAGCCCAGACCCCCACTCAGGAGGCCTGTGACACCTTGAACTCTTTTTTCTTAGAAAAAGTTTCCATTATCAAAAAATCCATTCCCCCACTTCCCCCACTGTCACTACCGGATAATTTCTTTAACAACCCCTTGTCTCTCACTTCCTTTCCTATCCTAGATTCCTCCTCTTTGGCGGAACTAGCTACTCGGGTGAAATCAGGTTCCCCGAACGATCGCTGCCCACCGTCTGTCTTGCGGAGCATATGTCTTAATCTACCTGACAGGATTTTACATCTACTTAATAGCTCCCTCAGCAGCGGCACCTGCCCCTCTTCCTTTAAGGAAGCCATCCTGGTACCCCTCCTAAAGAAACCTGGGGCCGACATGGCGGAGCCATCGAATTACCGCCCCATCTCCCTCCTCCCTTATTTTTCTAAACTCTTGGAGGCTCACGTCACTCGCTGCCTGTCCAGTTTTATAGAATCTTCCGGCTATCTCGTACCAACCCAGGCCGGCTTCAGACCCGCCCATTCCACAGAAGCCGTCATTCTGGCAGTCCTCGACACACTCAGAAGTAACGCGGACGCAGGAAACCCCCAAGCCCTCGTCTTACTGGATTTGTCGGCCGCGTTCGACACGGTGGATCATAACATCCTTCTCCACCGTGTCGAGCAGGCGGGCATCCAGGGCGTCGCTCTGGAGTGGGTCAGGTCCTTCCTAACGGGGAGAACACAGGCGGTTCGCCTCGGCCCCTACACTGCCCAAAAAACCCTCACATCCTGTGGTGTCCCTCAAGGTTCTTCCCTCTCCCCGCTCCTCTTCAATCTTTACCTCCGGCCACTCAACCAGTCACTCCTGAAATGGGACATCGTCACTTATAACTACGCTGACGATCTCCAAATCATCTTCTCCCTCAATTCACCACATGCTGTTAAAACCTTTCACGGAGCCATGACCCATATCCAACTCTAGATGAACCAGAACCAACTGAAGTTGAACCCCGGTAAAACAGAGCTCCTACTTCCTGGACTCAGTTCCACCCACTGGGGTCCACAGTTCTGGCCTCCAGAGTTTGGCTCCCCCCCGTCTCAGCAAAAACAGTAAAAAGTCTGGGCGTCATTATAGACACCGAGCTCTCCCTCAGGGCTCAAGTTGGAGCGGTGGTTTCCTCCTGTATGTACCAACTACGGAGGATCCATAAAATCCGCCACTTTCTCCCCCCAGCGGCACTCACCCAAACTGTCATCTCGTTGGTACTTTCCCGTCTGGATTTTTCCAACGCCATCTACCACGGCTTGCCACAATACCTGACTCAACGCCTTCAAATCGTCCAGAACCAGGCTGCCCGTCTGATTCACGGAACACCTAGATGGCAATCAGCCAAACCTCTGCTTAAAAACTTGCACTGGCTCCCGGTCGATCGAAGGGCTGCCTTCAAGGTAGCTTGCCTCACCTTTAAGGCACTCCATTGCCCTTCCCCTGTTTTCCTAAAATCTCTCATCCGTCCTCACTGTCCCACACGCAATCTTCGATCCGCTCACCGCAACTTGCTGATAACCCCCAAGAACAAAACCAAGAGGTTCGGCGGACGCCGGTTCTCTCACTTAGCCCCTGTGCTCTGGAACCTCCTCCCTCTTCCGATCAAATCCTGCTCCTCCCTTCTGAATTTCAGAAAAACACTAAAAACTCACCTCTTCCCTACCCTCATTTAGATTTTGCCATCTATGCCCATCCCTCACTCTGTTCTGTCCATCAGCGCCAGGAAGCTTCGGTGTCAGTGCGCTTTACAAGCTACATTTAACATAACATAACATGTGATTGGCAGCGAAGGAATCTAGGCTTATTTTATTCCAGGATCTGCTTAGTTTATATTCTTTCGTAGGATGAGGTTGTGTTAATAACCCATTCAAATGGAACTTTATTACATGGGGGTCGGACCATAGGATGGAGGTAGGTTGATCTATATTTACATTCAGGGAGTTGGTAAATAATAAGTCTAGGGTGTGGCCTGCGACGTGTGTGGGGGCGGTCATCATCTGTTTTAGACCTATGGTTTCAAGACTGTTGATAAGGTCTTGGGTATGGGGGTCAGTATTAAGCTCAGCATGAAAACTGAAATCGCCTAGTAGCAGGAAGTTATCGGCAGCTAGAACATGTGGTGCTATCGTCTCGGTAAGGTTACTGGGGAAATGGATTTTATTTTCGGGTGACCTATAGAAAAGGGCACCTTTCCAGGTTCCACTTTTTGCATTCTCCATTGAGAAAATGCAGATTTCATCCCAAGTGGCCTGCACGGCCTCTACCATATGAATTTTGGTATTAGTTCTGAAGGCAATAGCTATGCCACCACCTTTCTTGTTTTTTCTGTCCAGTCTAATTATTTGGTAGTCATGTGGGAGAGCCACTGAGAGGTCGGGTTGCGAGAGTTCGTGGAGCCATGTCTCGGTAATAAAGAGGAGGTCAGGTTTTTCTGTGTCTAGAAGAGACCAGATCTCAAGTGCGTGTTCAGCCAGAGAGCGTGCGTTACAGTATAGACCAATTAGTTGTTTATGTTCTGGTTGTTCTGGACTGAGTACCGGAGGTTTAGTTTTGTTTTTTATTTGTTTGGCTTGTCCTTTGGTAGGAGGATGTTTTTGAGTAGATGGTGCCCTGGTGATATAAGAGGGAAAGGAACCCGCTACCAAAGGGTAGGCTTTGTTAAGTGAGAGAAGCTCCTTGCTGGTATATTGAATCTGAGTCATTGCTAATGGTACGTGGGGATTAGGAGGGAGTTGTGGATGAAAAAGGGCAGGGTGTCTGGAGTTTGGCGTTGTCTGGGGCAGACAGGTGCAGATGGGCTTGCCTTTGGCGCGCTGCTGCGCGCGTCCGCTCGGCACACCTCCTTTCAGCTAGAGGAAGTGGGCGGGACTACACCAGCGCATGGATGGCTGACCTAGCTTCCGGGGAGGCAAGGGAGCAAAGATGGTCATGTTGATCCCCTCTGCACAAACGGCACAAGCCGCATCGGACCAGGGGGAGCACGTACAAGGCAGGTAAGCAACGCAAGATACAATTTTTTAAAGTGAGGTTAAAAAGCGCTATTGCGTTGCAGACGATCGCTCTGTCTGACCTGGTGGATTTTTTAAAATGTTCAGCTGTGTGTCCCGTCGCCGCACCTCCTTTTAGCTAGAGGAAGTGGGCGGGACTACCCAGCAAAAGGCAAAAAAGCACACTAAGGGAGCTACTGCACAGACTGATACTGAACCTGATGGCAAAACAGGGGCTCCTAATGGCATGGAGACACTGCTAAGAGCCATTCAACAGAGCTTGCAGGATATCAAAGGAAAATTAGACACTATTACTCAAAGAGTCGACAACATGGTGGCGAAATTAGATAAGCATGGTGAAAGACTCATTGAAGCAGAAACCCGGATATCTACGGTGGAAGAGGAGTCCCATACTACCACTAAGAAGTGCGCGGAAATGGAAAAACTCTTGGATGTGATTAAAAACAAAGCGGAGGATTTTGAGGCGAGGTCACGCCGGAATAACATCAGGATCGTGGGTGTTCCAGAATCAACAAACACGGGGAAGATGGAAACCTACGAGGAGGAACTAATCCGCAACACCTTTGGTACAGAGCATCTTTCCTCAGTGTTGCTGGTGGAGCGCGCCCACAAATCCCTGGCCCGAGACCAAAACCAGGTGCACCTCCGCGACCGATCTTCGCCCGCCTTCTTAATTATAGAGACCGCGATGTGATCTTGACGATGGCCCGCGAGAAGCAGCAAATACGATATCAGGGTAACGCACTGGCGTTTTACCCGGACTTCACTATGTCAGTTCAACTAGCGTGTAAGGAGTTCAATCCGGCTAAAAGAAACTGCGAGAGCTGGGTGTGGAGTACGCTATGCTCTACCCAGCTCGGCTGAAGGTGACTCATGATGGCCACTCCACGATCCTTCTTATCCCGAAAGCCGCACAATACTTTCTAAAGAAATTGCAGCAAGAGACCAGAAACGTGCTGAGCAGAACCAATCTGACTGACAACTGCTCGTGAGGGTAAGACATTGTCTCCTTGTCGTCATGAACTGGTAAGCCACTAGGCACTTTTGGCATAGTGCTTCTAGAGGAAACATTACAGACATGATCTCCCCAACACCAATTAAACCAATGAAAACGCAAGTATTTATCAAGACAATTACAATAATGCAACACTAGTAACAAATGATCCAAGGGACGTGCAATAACGACCTTGAGATACCTAAACAAGTATAATTAGAGGTCAAAGATCAAAAAGCATAACCTCCTTCAACACAGTAACTAAGGAGGATGTAGGTACTCATAATTACAATTACAATAAGGCCTCACTTGTAACAAATGATCTAACAGTAATGGATTAATGACCATGAAACACTTAGAAAAGTGTAAATAGAGGTCAAAGGTCAACCCACATGACCCCTCCCACCAATTTAATGAACAAAAATGTAAGTACAATTCAAACACTGCAACACTTGTAAACAATGGTCTCACTATAATGGAATAAACACCTTATTTTTTTTATTTTTTTTTAAACCTTTATTTGGTCAGCCATATCATATGCTTGTTACAAATACATAAGGGAAGGAAAAATTACACATAAAAGCAGAACCAGAAAATATGTACCCATTTTCGGTATTTTTGTCCAACCCCCCCCCCCCCAACCCCCCTCCCTTTTCCCAGGACCATGGGTGGCTAAACTTGGAACATATTACAAAACAGAAAAGCACAGCAAAAAAAAGGCAAGCAGATATTTGCAGGGAAGTCTGCCCTTCAACTGCAGCTACATTCCCCGATTAACACATCTAAGTCTTTTGTCAGACCACTAATTAATCTGTACCCCCCCGGATTTCCGCCAGATCCGTATTGTTTCAGGCACATATGGTCATACTCTTTAATTGAGGTTTAAAATATAGGTTTGTTAATCCAAATACTGATTGGAGACCAAATATCCCTCCCTCTTTTCCTTGCTCTCAAGCCTCTACATTTTTATATCTCTTTCTCCCAACGATATGTAGCTAATAGTTTCTCCAGCCAACAGTGCACTGAGGGAGGATCTTTGTCTAACCATCCAGTTGCTATGGAAAGCCTAAATATAGCCATCATAATAAATAAATAATAAAGAGTAAAGTCTTCCTGGGCGCCGCCAGAGCCTGGTTACTCACCCCTAATAATATAACTTGTGGAGACAGCATTATATCATGGTCCAGAATTTGTTTGACGTAGAACGCCATTTTGCCAATCAGTTCAGTAAGACGAGGGCACGTGGCAAACAAGTGGACACTATCGGCGGCAAGCTCTCCGCATCGTTGGCAGTAAATACCTGTAGAGCCTCCCCACTTAAAAATCCGAGAAGGAGTAATATATAAGTTTAGCCATGTTTTGAAGCATTGAACTTGTATATTGGCGGAAATGGCTGCTGTTGAACTTAGTAGCAGGGAGTCCTCACACACCCCTGTTTCCGCCTGAACTTTTTCCTGCCATCGGTCCATATGTTTAGCGAGGTCATCCTCCATGGTATCACAGAGCAGTGTATAGTACTAAGAGATGGATATCCCTTGGGTCCCCAAAGCCGCCTCCATAAGGGGGGTGTTAAAGCCTTGAATCTTCTTTTTTTTTTAAATCCCTAATTTGTAAAAATTTAAAGAAGTGATTGTTTCCCACTCCAAATTTCCCCTTTATGACATCAAATGATAGAACTGTGTTATCCCGTATTAAGTCCCCAATATATCTAATTCCTTTCTCCCTCCCGAGTTCCATATAGCCATCGTTAAAAATTTCCTGTAAAAGTGGATTGTTTGACAAGGGTGTATATCTATGAATCCTATTCAGCTTGAGTTTTTTCCTAATCGCGGTCCAGATTTTGAAAGCGCCCAGTAAGACCTTGAATTTTACTCTTTTAAAATAGGCACAAAAAAAAGGAATAAACACTTTAAAACACCTACAATGAGGGCAAATAGAGGTCAAAGGTCAAATATTATGATCTCTACAATAATTTGAATAAGGAAAAAAATAGTACTTTGCATGTCGAGTCCAATAATGTCACACTTGTTGAAATTGATCCACGGGTAACAGAATAAACAGAAAAAAGGTTAAAAAAATTTGTATTTAGGGGTCAAAGGTCACATTTTTTTCACCTCTTATAAAATTTGACTAGTTGACCTGTGAGATCACATAATGACCTTTCCAAAGATACCTCACTTTGCAAAAACAATTTCACTGTTACAAAGACATATCCTTTGCACACTTCCAGGAGCTATCATTAATTAATTGTGGGTTTCTAATTAATTGTGGGTTTCTAACGCGCTAGAATCGACTCCCAAAGGAGTATCTCTGCGCTATAGACCGCTGGGGAACCAGTGAGCCACACCACTCCATTTAGGGTCAAAGGTCAAGGACTGTGACCTTCAGGGTTTATACGCATGAAATCATATGGCAACTATTAACAAAATATGCATCACTACTGTGCATAAAAGTCAGAAAATAAATTTTGAGGTGTTGAACATATGTAAATGTGGGATACTTGTAAAGCGCACTGTTACTCTACCCGAGTGTCCTGGTGCTGTAGACCGCTGGGGAACCCGTCCTGGTTTTCCCTGTGAGATGGTCCCTTGCTGGGTATCTCCAGGGTGAAACCAGGCATCCCGGCGTCTGTGGGGGGCCGTTGTAGAGATGAGGCAAGCTTAATGCCCAGAGTTACCGAGTGTGTTCCCTGGTTAGAGTAGGCGCTGAGGCGAGAATTATCGAGTCCGTTGACCCTGGTCCAAGACCCTGCCGCGTCGGGAATTGAACCCTGGTCCGGGGCCGTTCTCTGCTTACAGGTCTGCAGTCTCTAACCAGTGAGCCACACCTCTCCACTAATATGTCCAAAAATAAGACTGAGATCATTATATGACAAACATTAACAGACGAAACTACATGTCGGCGATTTTATAGCATGTAAAGTGCTTTCAAAAGCAGGAATAATGTGTATTTTCATATATTTACTAACAGTAGTCTCTGAAACATCCATGAATGACCCAAGCCCTCAGACTTGCGTGCGCGGCAAGGGTCACAGCGCCTCAGACTGGATAATACATGAATGACCCAAGCCCTCAGACTTGCGTGCGCGGCAAGGGTCACAGCGCCTCAGACTGGATAATACATGAATGACCCAAGCCCTCAGACTTGCATGTGCGGCAAGGGTCCCAGCGCCTCAGACTGGAGAATACATGAATTACCCAAGCCCTCAGACTTGCATGTGCGGCAAGGGTCCCAGCGCCTCAGACTGGAGAATACATGAATGACCCAGCCCTCAGACTTGCGTGTGCGGCAAGGGTCACAGTGCCTCAGACTTTAGAATACATGAATGACCCAAGCCCTCAGACTTGCGTGTGCGGCAAGGGTCACAGCGCCTCAGACTGGAGAATACATGAATGACCCAAGCCCTCAGACTTGCGTGTGCGGCAAGGGTCACAGCGCCTCAGACTGGACAATGCATGAATGACCCAGCCCTCAGACTTGTGTGTGTGGCAAGGGTCACAGCGCCTCCGACTGGAGAATGCATGAATGACCCAGCCCTCAGACTTGCGTGTGCGGCAAGGCTCACAGCGCCTCAGACTGGAGAATACATGAATGACCCAGCCCTCAGACTTGCGTGTGCGGCAAGGGTCACAGCGCCTCAGACTGGAGAATACATGAATGACCCAGCCCTCAGACTTGCGTGTGCGGCAAGGGTCACAGCGCCTCAGACTGGAGAATACATGACTGACCCAAGCCCTCAGACTTGCGTGTGCGGCAAGGGTCACAGCGCCTCAGAATGGAGAACACATGAATGACCCAAGCCCTCAGACCTGCGTGTGTGGCAAGGGTCACAGCGCCTCAGACTGGAAAACACATGAATGACCCAAGCCCTCAGACTTGCGTGTGCGGCAAGGGCCCCAGTGCCTCAGACTGGAGAAGAGATGAATGACCCAGCCCTCAGACTTGCGTGTGTGGCAAGGGTCCCAGCGCCTCAGACTGGAGAATCCATGAATGACCCAGCCCTCAGACTTGCGTTTGCGGCAAGGGTCCAGCGCCTCTGACTGGAGAATACATGAATGACCCAGCCCTCAGACTTGCGTGTGCAGCAAGGGTTCCAGCGCCTCAGACTGGAGAATACATGAATGACCCAGCCCTCAGACTTGCGTGTGCGGCAAGGGTCACAGCGCCTCAGACGGGAGAATACATGAATGACCCAGCCCTCAGAGTTGCGTTTGCGGCAAGGGTCACAGCGTCTCAGACTGGAGAATACATGAATGACCCAGCCCTCAGACTTGCGTGTGCGGCAAGGGTCACAGCGCCTCAGACTGGAGAATACATGAATGACCCAGCCCTCAGACTTGCATGTGCGGCAAGGGTCACAGCCCCTCAGACTGGAGAATACATGAATGACCCAAGCCCTCAGACTTGCGTGTGCGGCAAGGGTCACAGCGCCTCAGACTGGAGAATACGTGAATGACCCAAGCCCTCAGACTTGCGTGTGCGGCAAGGGTCACAGCGCCTTAGACTGGAAAACACGTGAATGACCCAAGCCCTCAGACTTGCGTGTGCGGCAAGGGCCACAGCGCCTCAGAATGGAGAACACATGAATGACCTAAGCCCTCAGACTTGCGTGTGCGGCAAGGGCCCCAGCGCCTCAGACTGGAGAACACATGAATGACCCAGCCCTCAGACGTGCGTGTGCGGCAAGGGCCCCAGCGCCTCAGACTGGAGAACACATGAATGACCCAAGCCCTCAGACTTGCGTGTGTGGCAAGGGTCACAGCGCCTCAGACTGGAGAATACATGAATGACCCAAGCCATCAGACTTGCGTGTGCGGCAAGGGCCCCAGCGCCTCAGACTGGAGAATACATGAATGACCCAGCCCTCAGACGTGCGTGTGCGGCAAGGGTCCAGCGCCTCAGACTGGAGAATACATGAATGACCCAGCCCTCAGACTTGCGTGTGCGGCAAGGGTCCCAGCGCCTCAGACTGGAGAATACATGAATAAACCAGCCCTCAGACTTGCGTGTACGGCAAGGGTCACAGCGCCTCAGACGGGAGAATACATGAATGACCCAGCCCTCAGACTTGCGTTTGCGGCAAGGGTCACAGCGCCTCAGACTGGAGAATACATGAATGACCCAGCCCTCAGACTTGCGTGTGCGGCAAGGGTCCCTGCGCCTCAGACTAGAGAATACATGAATGACCCAGCCATTAGACTTGCGTGTGCGGCAAGGGTCCCAGCTCCTCAGACTGGAGAATACATGAATGACCCAGCCCTCAGACTTGCGTGTGCGGCAAGGTTCACAGTGCCTCAGACGGGAGAATACATGAATGACCCAGCCCTCAGACTTACGGGTGCGGCAAGGGTCCCAGCGCCTCAGACTGGAGAATACATGAATGACCTGAGCCCTCGGACCTGCGTGTGCGGCAAGGGTCACAGCGCCTCAGACTGGAGAACACATGAATGACCCAAGCCCTCAGACTTGCGTGTGAGGCAAGGGTCCCAGCGACTCAGACTGGAGAATACATGAATGACCCAGACCTCAGACTTGCGTGTGCGGCAAGGGTCCCAGCGCCTCAGACTGGAGAATACATGAATGACCCAGCCCTCAGACTTGCGTGTGCGGCAAGGGTCCCAGCGCCTCAGACTGGAGAATACATGAATGACCCAGCCCTCAGACTTGCGTGTGCGGCAAGGCTCACAGCGCCTCAGACTGGAGAATACATGAATGACCCAGCCCTCAGACTTGCGTGTGCGGCAAGGGTCACAGCGCCTCAGACTGGAGAATACATGAATGACCCAGCCCTCAGACTTGCGTGTGCGGCAAGGGTCACAGCGCCTCAGACTGGAGAATACATGACTGACCCAAGCCCTCAGACTTGCGTGTGCGGCAAGGGTCACAGCGCCTCAGAATGGAGAACACATGAATGACCCAAGCCCTCAGACCTGCGTGTGTGGCAAGGGTCACAGCGCCTCAGACTGGAAAACACATGAATGACCCAAGCCCTCAGACTTGCGTGTGCGGCAAGGGCCCCAGTGCCTCAGACTGGAGAACAGATGAATGACCCAGCCCTCAGACTTGCGTGTGTGGCAAGGGTCCCAGCGCCTCAGACTGGAGAATCCATGAATGACCCAGCCCTCAGACTTGCGTTTGCGGCAAGGGTCCAGCGCCTCTGACTGGAGAATACATGAATGACCCAGCCCTCAGACTTGCGTGTGCAGCAAGGGTTCCAGCGCCTCAGACTGGAGAATACATGAATGACCCAGCCCTCAGACTTGCGTGTGCGGCAAGGGTCACAGCGCCTCAGACGGGAGAATACATGAATGACCCAGCCCTCAGAGTTGCGTTTGCGGCAAGGGTCACAGCGTCTCAGACTGGAGAATACATGAATGACCCAGCCCTCAGACTTGCGTGTGCGGCAAGGGTCACAGCGCCTCAGACTGGAGAATACATGAATGACCCAGCCCTCAGACTTGCATGTGCGGCAAGGGTCACAGCCCCTCAGACTGGAGAATACATGAATGACCCAAGCCCTCAGACTTGCGTGTGCGGCAAGGGTCACAGCGCCTCAGACTGGAGAATACGTGAATGACCCAAGCCCTCAGACTTGCGTGTGCGGCAAGGGTCACAGCGCCTTAGACTGGAAAACACGTGAATGACCCAAGCCCTCAGACTTGCGTGTGCGGCAAGGGCCACAGCGCCTCAGAATGGAGAACACATGAATGACCTAAGCCCTCAGACTTGCGTGTGCGGCAAGGGCCCCAGCGCCTCAGACTGGAGAACACATGAATGACCCAGCCCTCAGACGTGCGTGTGCGGCAAGGGCCCCAGCGCCTCAGACTGGAGAACACATGAATGACCCAAGCCCTCAGACTTGCGTGTGTGGCAAGGGTCACAGCGCCTCAGACTGGAGAATACATGAATGACCCAAGCCATCAGACTTGCGTGTGCGGCAAGGGCCCCAGCGCCTCAGACTGGAGAATACATGAATGACCCAGCCCTCAGACTTGCGTGTGCGGCAAGGGTCCAGCGCCTCAGACTGGAGAATACATGAATGACCCAGCCCTCAGACTTGCGTGTGCGGCAAGGGTCCCAGCGCCTCAGACTGGAGAATACATGAATAAACCAGCCCTCAGACTTGCGTGTACGGCAAGGGTCACAGCGCCTCAGACGGGAGAATACATGAATGACCCAGCCCTCAGACTTGCGTTTGCGGCAAGGGTCACAGCGCCTCAGACTGGAGAATACATGAATGACCCAGCCCTCAGACTTGCGTGTGCGGCAAGGGTCCCTGCGCCTCAGACTAGAGAATACATGAATGACCCAGCCATTAGACTTGCGTGTGCGGCAAGGGTCCCAGCTCCTCAGACTGGAGAATACATGAATGACCCAGCCCTCAGACTTGCGTGTGCGGCAAGGTTCACAGTGCCTCAGACGGGAGAATACATGAATGACCCAGCCCTCAGACTTACGGGTGCGGCAAGGGTCCCAGCGCCTCAGACTGGAGAATACATGAATGACCTGAGCCCTCGGACCTGCGTGTGCGGCAAGGGTCACAGCGCCTCAGACTGGAGAACACATGAATGACCCAAGCCCTCAGACTTGCGTGTGAGGCAAGGGTCCCAGCGACTCAGACTGGAGAATACATGAATGACCCAGACCTCAGACTTGCGTGTGCGGCAAGGGTCCCAGCGCCTCAGACTGGAGAATACATGAATGACCCAGCCCTCAGACTTGCGTGTGCGGCAAGGGTCCCAGCGCCTCAGACTGGAGAATACATGAATGACCCAGCCCTCAGACTTGCGTGTGCGGCAAGGGTCCCAGCGCCTCAGACTGGAGAATACAGGAATGACCCAGCCCTCAGACTTGCGTGTGCGGCAATGGTCCCAGCGCCTCAGACTGGAGAATACACGAATGACCCAGCCCTCAGACTTGCGTGTGTGGCAAGGGTCCCAGCGCCTCAGACTGGAGAATACATGAATGACCCAGCCATCAGACTTGCGTGTGCGGCAAGGTTCACAGTGCTTCAGACGGGAGAATACATGAATGACCTGAGCCCTCAGACCTGCGTGTGGGGCAAGGGTCACAGCGCCTCAGACTGGAGAATACACGAATGACCCAGCCCTCAGACTTGCGTGTGTGGCAAGGGTCCCAGCGCCTCAGATTGGAGATTACATGAATGACCCAGACCTCAGACTTGCGTGTGCGGCAAGGGTCACAGCGCCTCCTACGGGAGAATACATGAATGACCCAGCCCTCAGACTTGCGTGTGCGGCAAGGGTCACAGCCCCTCAGACTGGAGAATACATGAATGACCCAAGCTCTCAGACTTGCGTGTACGGCAAGGGTTACAGCGCCTCAGACTGGAGAATACATGAATGACCCAAGCCCTCAGACTTGCGTGTGAGGCTAGGGTCACAGCGCCTCAGACTGGAGAATACATGAATGACCCAAGCCCTCAGACTTGCGTGTGCGGGAAGGGTCACAGTGCCTCAGAGTGGAGAACACATGAATGACCCAAGCCCTCAGATTTGCGTGTGCGGCAAGAGTCACAGCGCCTCAGACTGGAGAACACATGAATGACCCAAGCCCTCAGACTTGCATGTGCGGCAAGGGTCACAGCCCCTCAGACTGGAGAATACATGAATGACCCAGCCCTCAGACTTGCGTGTGCGGCAAGGGTCACAGCGCCTCAGACTGGAGAATACATGAATGACCCAGCCCTCAGACTTGCATGTGCGGCAAGGGTCACAGCCCCTCAGACTGGAGAATACATGAATGACCCAAGCCCTCAGACTTGCGTGTGCGGCAAGGGTCACAGCGCCTCAGACTGGAGAATACGTGAATGACCCAAGCCCTCAGACTTGCGTGTGCGGCAAGGGTCACAGCGCCTTAGACTGGAAAACACGTGAATGACCCAAGCCCTCAGACTTGCGTGTGCGGCAAGGGCCACAGCGCCTCAGAATGGAGAACACATGAATGACCTAAGCCCTCAGACTTGCGTGTGCGGCAAGGGCCCCAGCGCCTCAGACTGGAGAACACATGAATGACCCAGCCCTCAGACGTGCGTGTGCGCCAAGGGCCCCAGCGCCTCAGACTGGAGAACACATGAATGACCCAAGCCCTCAGACTTGCGTGTGTGGCAAGGGTCACAGCGCCTCAGACTGGAGAATACATGAATGACCCAAGCCATCAGACTTGCGTGTGCGGCAAGGGCCCCAGCGCCTCAGACTGGAGAATACATGAATGACCCAGCCCTCAGACTTGCGTGTGCGGCAAGGGTCCAGCGCCTCAGACTGGAGAATACATGAATGACCCAGCCCTCAGACTTGCGTGTGCGGCAAGGGTCCCAGCGCCTCAGACTGGAGAATACATGAATAAACCAGCCCTCAGACTTGCGTGTACGGCAAGGGTCACAGCGCCTCAGACGGGAGAATACATGAATGACCCAGCCCTCAGACTTGCGTTTGCGGCAAGGGTCACAGCGCCTCAGACTGGAGAATACATGAATGACCCAGCCCTCAGACTTGCGTGTGCGGCAAGGGTCCCTGCGCCTCAGACTAGAGAATACATGAATGACCCAGCCATTAGACTTGCGTGTGCGGCAAGGGTCCCAGCTCCTCAGACTGGAGAATACATGAATGACCCAGCCCTCAGACTTGCGTGTGCGGCAAGGTTCACAGTGCCTCAGACGGGAGAATACATGAATGACCTGAGCCCTCGGACCTAAGTGTGCGGCAAGGGTCACAGCGCCTCAGACTGGAGAACACATGAATGACCCAAGCCCTCAGACTTGCGTGTGAGGCAAGGGTCCCAGCGACTCAGACTGGAGAATACATGAATGACCCAGACCTCAGACTTGCGTGTGCGGCAAGGGTCCCAGCGCCTCAGACTGGAGAATACATGAATGACCCAGCCCTCAGACTTGCGTGTGCGGCAAGGGTCCCAGCGCCTCAGACTGGAGAATACATGAATGACCCAGCCCTCAGACTTGCGTGTGCGGCAAGGGTCCCAGCGCCTCAGACTGGAGAATACAGGAATGACCCAGCCCTCAGACTTGCGTGTGCGGCAATGGTCCCAGCGCCTCAGACTGGAGAATACACGAATGACCCAGCCCTCAGACTTGCGTGTGTGGCAAGGGTCCCAGCGCCTCAGACTGGAGAATACATGAATGACCCAGCCATCAGACTTGCGTGTGCGGCAAGGTTCACAGTGCTTCAGACGGGAGAATACATGAATGACCTGAGCCCTCAGACCTGCGTGTGGGGCAAGGGTCACAGCGCCTCAGACTGGAGAATACACGAATGACCCAGCCCTCAGACTTGCGTGTGTGGCAAGGGTCCCAGCGCCTCAGATTGGAGATTACATGAATGACCCAGACCTCAGACTTGCGTGTGCGGCAAGGGTCACAGCGCCTCCTACGGGAGAATACATGAATGACCCAGCCCTCAGACTTGCGTGTGCGGCAAGGGTCACAGCCCCTCAGACTGGAGAATACATGAATGACCCAAGCCCTCAGACTTGCGTGTACGGCAAGGGTTACAGCGCCTCAGACTGGAGAATACATGAATGACCCAAGCCCTCAGACTTGCGTGTGCGGCTAGGGTCACAGCGCCTCAGACTGGAGAATACATGAATGACCCAAGCCCTCAGACTTGCGTGTGCGGGAAGGGTCACAGTGCCTCAGAGTGGAGAACACATGAATGACCCAAGCCCTCAGATTTGCGTGTGCGGCAAGAGTCACAGCGCCTCAGACTGGAGAACACATGAATGACCCAAGCCCTCAGACTTGCGTGTGCGGCAAGGGCCCCAGCGCCTCAGACTGGAGAACCCTTGAATGACACAAGCACTCAGACTTGGGTGTGCGGCAAGGGCCCCAGCGCCTCTGACTGGAGAACACATGAATGACCCAGCCCTCAGACTTGCGTGTGCGGCAAGAGTTACAGCGCGTCAGCCTGGAGAACACATGAATGACCCAAGTCCTCAGACTTGCGTGTGCGGCAAGGGCCCCAGCGCCTCAGACTGGAGAACCCTTGAATGACACAAGCACTCAGACTTGGGTGTGCAGCAAGGGCCCCAGCGCCTCTGACTGGAGAACACATGAATGACCCAGCCCTCAGACTTGCGTGTGTGGAAAGGGCCCCAGCGCCTCAGACTGGAGAATACATGAATGACCCATCCCTCAGACTTGCGTGTGCGGCAAGGGTCCCATCGCCTCAGACTGGACAAAACATGAATGACCCAGCCCTCAGACTTGCATGTGCGGCAAGGGTCCCAACGCCTCAGACTGGAAAACACATGAATGACCCAGCCCTCAGACTTGCGTGTGCGTCAAGGGTCCCAGCGCCTCAGACTGGAGAACACATGAATGACCCAGCCCTGTGGTAAATAAATAATTAAATACCGGTACTATTTTTGAATATATTAACAATAACAGATAGCTCAATAAATAAGAGGCAGGATCCGATGTGTCCGAGTTGAAAGGGCTTTATTCAGGCAAAAGGGAAGGGACTGGATCGGGACAGCCTGAAATAAAATGGAGAGGCAGCTGCAGCGCTTTCATCACAATTCAGGTTACATATATATAGTAAGACATTTCAATTACAATGCATACAGTAGGCGTAACTAGTGACAAGCGTAAGATAAGAAGACATGGGCGTGAAAAGAAGGCGTGCACAGGGCGTGCACATAGACATGTGATGAGAAACGTCACAGAAGTGTCATGAATGGGGCGGAAACATGGAGGGGGCTACCTGAGCAGCTGGGACCTTTAACCTAGTGGTGCGCGCAAACGGGCAATGACGTGTTACCGGGGAGAACTGGGGGCTATGACTTCTACACTAGAAGAGGAGACTAAAGTCTACAGTGTCAGGACGACATGTACCTATATCATATCTGGTATCGGATGTTTGGAGTACATGTTGATAGAATCTAAAAGTTATCAGGGCAAAGGCTACTTGACACTAAGGCTGGTGCATGCATATATTCTACATGTATTGCGTGTGCTATGAATCTTCTATGAATATTAATACAGTATTTCTCTTACATGGAGACAGAAAGACTAGACTATAGCTGAAACTTTTTATGCGGTTCAGTAGCTTAGGAATGCGAAGAAGGAAAGCTGGACTGATAACTAGAAGCATAACATACTCTTGGCAGACAGGCAGGCAGAGCCAGGCCGGGCACCGCGCTGCGCGGCAGGAAGTAAGTGAAGGGTCAGGGATGCAGGTGGGGGCTGCATCGCTCCTCGGAGTGGGTTCAGGAGACTGGAGCTTGAATCTGGTGTCCGGGCCCTTTGAGGCCTAGGAACGGGGACAATGCGGTGAATTAACGTGCACACTGTAAAACGTGGCAACATAGGCCTAATACTCATTGCTTTCACGAGAACTGGATACTGGCATACTAGAGTTGGACACAACTATGATTGCGTCTTTAATCAATCATAGGGGGATATATGCATATCGATCATGCACATATAACATAGGATGGGGAACACGTAGGCACATATAACAAGGCAAAATTCACTTTTCCACATTCCCTCCTTGTGCCCTACGTTTCCATCAGGAAACATCAATATTCATGATACCATCTATCTGTTCATATAGCATCATTTGCTCGTCTCGAATTGTCTTGGAACGGGACTTAGGACTAGGAATACAAGAGGTAGCACACAAGACGCAAATCGCAGGGCCACATTGTAAACAGAGGCAGCAACTGAATATGATCATTACTGCTATACCTAGAAATGACAATACTTTCCATCCCCAGGCAGATATGATACTCCAGAGCCAACCGGACCATGTCCAGGTGCCTGGATTCTGGTGTAACTGATGGGCAATTTTATGAAGTCTGGTTATAGCTGAATAAACAGACGGCGCGTTATTAGGAATGAAAATGCAGCAACTAGATCCGATGACTCTACAAGCTCCTCCTCTATCGGCCAGTATGACGTCAAGAACGAGACGATTTTGGAGCACAACAAATCGCATAGCAGATTGCTCTTCAGTTAAGTTACCTAGAGCGGAAGTAGTTTCATTCACTACTGCTTCAAGGGTTCTGGTTAGCCTACGTATTAACTTACTATTCTGGACAGGACCTATGAAGAAAAAGAAACCTTTATTGAAGTCTTGATACTGTTCTAGAGCAGTTTCAGTTTGATCGACAATTGGGGACTCAGTCTCCCTTCTATGTCTAACGTGTACTAGATGTGTGTTTCTGTGATAATCAGATGGGGCTAGAAAAACTGGTGGTAGTAGGAAGGCAATATAACATGTTCCATCCCAATCGAGGGGCAGACGAACATATGCGGTCTGACCACAAACAAAATAAGAATGACGTGAGGCTTTGAAAATAGATTTCCCACTGTCACTATACTCGACCACAGTAGTACAATCACTATGTCCTACATGTGCGGAACCATTCTTTCTGACACATAATTCGCCTTTGACTGGTAGTACTGAGATAGCAGGCAAATCTGGAGTAGTATCGGACTGAACATTCAAAACCATGAAATTCGAGGAATAATTACCTAGATCATATACTTCATTTTCTAGATCTAACCCTGTTCTATGGGAAAGTCCTTCCTTGTCTGGGAAACATGTTCTATTCAGAAGGGACATATCATTTGAAGATGACGTTAACGTGGACCATGCTCCACACGAACCATTATGTGAAAACGGATAGGGAAAAAGTGGCAGAACTCCCTTCGGTGTCTGGAAAGGGGGGAGTCGACCACACACCCAACAATTAGTGGCATTGCTGGTCTGGTGTGAATAGTGCAACATTCGGATAAAAGTATTATTACGCATAGCAAGACGATAGGATAACTCGTGAGGAGGCAGGTCACTAAATGTGTGCTCTACTGTAACATTAGAAAACGTATGTACATGTGAAATAGGAAAACATAAATGTAAAGCATAACTTATGCAAGTAACCATAAGACTCAGAAACAATAGAAAGAACAGAGTAATGATACATCTCTTAGAGTTTTGACTAACTCTCTCACTGTGTGGGTCTATCTCATACATGTCAGGAACCTGTCTAACCGTTTCACCCGAGAGGGACTTAGACAATTAAACTGGATGACTTACTAGACCTCAACTTGGATTTATACTCCTGTTGCGGAGTTTTCTCTAACAAGGGAAGTTTAGATTCAGTGTCTGGGCAGTCCTTGAGAACCGGGCAGTCTTTAAGAAAAGTCTTTTGTTTGAGTCCATGAAACTTCTTTACATGGCTGGAGTGTAGCCATCCTTTTCTGTTTTCTACTTTCACTGCTGTCCTGGTGGTGAGAAGAACAAGGCGGGGCTCCTTCCAGCGGGGCTCCAGCGGACTTGAACGATCGAAATTGCGAACCAAAACAAAATCTCCTGGAACGACTTCATGCGGTTTTACTTCAGTGTTGTCTGGGAAAGCAGCGGCAACCTGTGAACGACAAGATTGTAGTGCAGACATCAAGGAGGCAAGGTAATCTGTCAGCATATTACTGTCAACATCTGTAATTGTACGTGGTCTAGGTGTACCCCACATATTTGGGGGACGACCGAACACTACCTCATACGGGGATAGACCTGAACGGGAATGAGCAACCATTCTCATATAAAAAAGGGCGACTGGCAGTGCTACCATCCAATCTACGCCTTTTTCTGCGCATACTTTTGCGATTCGGATTTTCAGAGTCTGGTTATGTCTCTCTACGAGACCGGCTGCTTCAGGATGTTGTACACAATGGAACTTCCACTGGTACCCTAACAGAAGGGATACTTGTTTCATGAGTTCGGATGAGAATGGCTGGCCGTTATCTGAATACACGACCCTAGGTAATCCATAGCGGGGAAAATACTCACGAACCAACTGCCTGGCAGTGGTCGCGGCTGTGTAATCTGGAACTGGATATGCTTCTGTCCACCTGGACAAAGCGCATACAACTACGAGGACATACTTGAAACCTCGACATCGCTCCATCTGAATATAATCCATCTGGAGGACTTCAAAAGGGTGGTCAGGAGGATGGAATCCACCTTGTTCCACCGGGACACCTTTACCTGGATTGAACTGACAACAGATCATGCAGGTGCGTACTTTCTGTTTGGCTGCTGCTCGTAAATGCTTGTTGAACCAGAGGTTCTGAATACTGTCTAACATGGCTTTTTATCCTAAATGTGCTGGACTATGTGCGGTGTTAATAATGACTTGAACCATAGAGTCGGGGAGAAACCATGTGGATTTTCCCTTCGTCAACCATCCTTGATCTGTCTGGACCCCTCCTTGTTCGGACCATTTCTTGATTTCATCGGAAGTAGCATGTAACTGTATATCTATTACATCTTGTGTTGGGTCCTTAACTGTCATACAAGTAGTCTGATCTGGAGTGTGTGTCGGTGTCGTGTTAACTGGAATGTCTGGAGTCTGAGCTGTGAGCTTGGCTGTTCGATCTGCTAGATCGTTACCCTGGGAAATGATATCAGTGGCTTTCGTATGTGCCTTGCACTTCATGATGGCAATAGCTTTCGGTAAATGTATTGCATCTAACAGAGCTTGAATGAGGGGGCCATGCTGGATCTTGGTTCCATGAGAAGTCATAAAACCTCTTTCTTGCCAGAGCACTCCAAAGTCGTGTACGACTCCGAATGCATAACGTGAATCTGTGTATATGTTTACTTTCAGGTTCTTAGCTCGTATGCAGGCTTGAGTCAGAGCGACAAGCTCTGCTGCTTGAGCAGACAGGGTGTCAATACGATGTGTTTCTATAACTTCGGTTTCAGTAGTCACTGCATACGCGGCTACTAGTTCTCCTGTACTTGTTCTCATGCATGAACCATCCACATAAAGTGTCAGGTCGGGATCAGGTAATGCAATGTCTGTCAAGTCTTGTCTTGGCTTTGTCATGGTGTTAACAACTTCCACACAGTCATGTGTGGCAGGATTTGTAGTAACTGACGGTAACAGTGTAGCTGGATTTAAAATGTTGCAGCGTCTGATTTCTATGTGTGGCTGAAACAGCGTCAGTTCATAACCTGTTAAACGTGCAATTGTCAAGTGCTGAGTCTGTGTTCGGTTTAAAAGAACTTCCACGGAGTGTGGAACTTGTACTGTCAGGGAGTGTCCTAACACTATGGAATCACTTTGTCTGATAGCTAGAGCTGTGGCTGCAACTGACTTGAGGCACGCAGGCAGAGCCTGGGCCACAGGATCTAATGTGCTAGAAAAATAAGCACAGGGCTTGTATTGTCCTGCTTGATCTTGTGTGAGAACAGATAATGCAGTACCATCACGTTCAGTGACAAAAAGTGTAAAAGGCTTACTATAGTTCGGTGTTGCTAGGACAGGTGCACTACATAAAGCTTTCTTTAACTCATTGAAAACAAGTGTATGTTCCTGGGTCCAAGGGAGGACAGTCGATACGGCTGCCTCCTGTGTCGTTAACTGTATCAGTGGCTTGGCTAGAAATGCGTACTGAGGAATCCATTGTCTGCAGTAAGAAGTGAGGCCGATAAAAGCTCGTACCTCCTTCTGTGTCTGGGGCTGTGGAAGATGTGCTATTAACTGGATACGGTCTGGTGTCAACTGCCTACCCCTCTTGGACAGTAAGTGCCCCAAGTAGACCACTTGCTGGACACAGAATTGCAATTTGGAAGGGGACACCTTGTGCCCCATCTCGGCCAGGAAATACAGGACTGTAAGTGACGCACGCTCGCAGTCACGTTCAGAACGGGCTGTGATCAGTAGATCATCGACATACTGGAGCAGGGCAGTGTCAGTTGGCATGTGAATATTGTCTAGTTGTCTTTTAAGTGCTTGACTGTAAATACTAGGACTTTCTGTGAAACCTTGAGGTGCTCGTGTGAATTTATAGCTTCTTCCATTTAAACAGAATCCGAAAAGGAACTGGCTATCTGGATGAATGGGGACACTAAAGAATGCGTTCTTGAGATCGATAACTGTAAAGAACGTAGCTTCGGAATCAATAGCTGTCAATAGAGAAGAAATATCTGGGACCACTGGGTACTGTGGTATAATACATTTATTAAGTTCTCGAAGGTCAATCACTAATCGATAAACTGGTGGTGCATTTGGATCAGTACGTTTCAGAATCGGAATGATAGGAGAATTACATACATTGGAGTCAGTTTCTACAACCACTCCTTGAACAATAAGCTCGTCAACAATTTTGGATAAGGCTGCTACAGCCTCAGGTGGCAATTTGTACTGTCGGATTCGTGGTAATACAACACCTTTCTTCAGAGTAACATGATGGGGTGTGATATGCATACAACCTACATCAGTTGGACCTTGCGCCCATAAATGCTGTGGTACATTCAATAATCTTGGATCAAAATCACGTAATACATAATGACCTTTAAAATCACGCAGAAACAGTCGTACCCCTTCTGGGGAGCAGCATATGACTGCTCCTAATTCTTTCAGAGTTTTAATGCCTAATAAATTTTCTGGACAAGATTTCGTGAGTAACAAATCGGTAGTTCGGGACAATGGACCAACCTCTAGAGTAACTGGTTTCGATATTTCATTAACAATAGGCTTTCCTGAAAATCCAAGGGAAACATTTCTAGAGCCTGAGAGTGGAGCCCCTGGAACCTCGTCAAGACTGATGGTAGTCCTACTTGCCCCTGTATCAATCAGAAACTTTCTGTCTTTCCCTAATACTTGACTGTGTACATAGGGACCCTCTTGATCTACAGGAATCTCGATGAGAGGCAAGCCTACCTCCCTCTCTAGGCTGTTTCATGAATATGGCTGATAATCTGGATACTCTGACTGTGCATACTGGTACATCTGCTGTGTAACGTGTTGTGTGGCAGCGATAGGCTGCGGTGCTGTAACTGTCTGTTGTGCATTCTGTGGTGGCTGGGAAGTCTGTGAAACTTGTTCTTGTCTAGGCGGTCGTGGTCTCTCTTTTGTCTTACCAGTAGCTATGTTGTGTTTCAGAACTGCACATTCGTTTATATAATGACCTGGCTGTTTACAGTAATTGCATGTCCCTTTAACGGGAGATGCAGGATGACTGGCTTGATTCGGACCCCTCTTCTGACTATCTTGCGGAACAGACTGTGCAACCAGTACTTTCATTTTTGTGTCTTTCATACGTCTCCTTTCGTGTTCCTGCTCTTCCCTGATTCTGTTCTGGTGATACTGGAGCATCTGGAGCATCTGCGACGGAGTATTAGCTTGCCAGGTACTTTCGACTTTCAGTACTCGATTTTTAACTTGTGGACTGGAATTCTCGACTAGTTTAGTAACAAAAAGATGGGGATACGATTCACTACTTGTTTTCAGACCACTATTAATAATGAAACATTTCTCAAATCTAGAATAAAAATCACTAGTATCTTCGTCTTGTTTCTGTTTACAGGCTGAGATGGCATCCCAATCTTCCTTTTTCGTGGTTAGTAATCTTGGCAAAACTTGTATTAATAATTCGGGCAAAGCTTTGGCTTTATCCCCAAGACCGGTACCTGGTACTCGTGTGTTATCTTCAGTTTCTAATGCTGTCCAATCTATCTTTTTCTCTCCCACCTCCCATTCTTTTTCTTTGAGTTTTTCATATATGCCCGCAGGCAACAGGACCTTTAACATTTTAATGATATCAGGATACGTGTATTCTCCCATACGGAGCATGTCCTTTAATTCACGGTGGAACCCTGCTGGATCTTTATCGTGACAGGGAATTAACTTTTTCATTTCCAAGAGTTCTATTTTCGTGATAGGGGTGTAAACAAATACTCGTTCTAGACTACCATCTTCCCCTTTAACTGGATGCACTTCTCGTAACGGATTCTGTCTGTCTATGTAGAATGATTTTCTCTCTGGGGGTGAGACGGAAACAAAATGTGGATTCAGGAAAGTTCGGTATTTGTGGCGCTGTTCTAATATGACACTAATTAAATCGGTACCTAGACCTTTCCATCTGCTTTGGAGTAACTCGTTTAATACATCATGTAGAGGACCTGGATCAGAATGCTGTTCCTCATACAGGGTAATGAGGTGCTGGATCATGTACGTACCCACCAGACGTTGCTCGGCTGGGGGCAGTTTCAGAAACGTTTGAGCCACTATTTCGTCTGGAAACGTGGTAGAATCACTAGTCCATCGTACTGCTGATCGGGCTAGTTCTTGTTCATGCATTGTACTAAGCTCGCTATAACCTATTCGTGATTTCAGGATGTGATCGGTGGCCTGGAATACTTGCTCAAGAGAACACTGTTCTGGTGCTGGAGGAGGAAAAGCTTTCTTGTAATCTAGGCGTGAATGTCGGTCGGAAAGTCTAGTTCTACCTACATACGCTATTCTGGAGGGATTCTCGCTGTCTACCTCTTCACTAGAAGAGTCATTCTCTTTCTCGGTTGCTCGTTTTTCTTCCTCCTTCTGGTGTATACGTATTATTTCCTTACGGATTTTCTTGTACATACTCTCTACACTACCTTGTGTCTTGTGTTTTCCCTCGGCTATATTGTCACTCCACCTGGTCAGGGCTTTCATCTCGTCTTGATCTTTATCTGGATAATCTTGCTCTCTTATTAAACAATTAATCAAGAACTTTAAAATCATAAGTTGAACCTCAGCTTTCCTCTGTGACATAGCTTCGTGAATACTTCCTGGATTCTCTCCTGTACGGATAAAACGATATATTCTGTTTAGATGTTCCTTCATATCGGGCAGGGTGATCAAAAAGCTGGCAACCCGCCTTAAACGTACTGAATATAAGATCATGTGATCTTCGCCTGGAACTGGATCATATATACAGTCAGTAAGAAGTCGCTTGAGATCTATGTATGTAGCCACTTTTGGCGTACGCTGTAACGCTATGTCATGCAGCGTCAGTCGTCTTGCTTGAGGCGGGGTGCTGGGAGCACTTCCCCCCGCTGCTCCTAAACTAGAATCGTCGGTGAATACTGTACGTGCTGGTAAGGTAACTGGCAACGTGGGTACATTTACTGTGGGCTGGTCCGGGGGTACTGTAACAGGTACTGTAACATTAACTGGACCCACGGGACCGGCGGCTGGAGGAACAGGAATTACATTATTAACGGGTAGCTGTGGGTGAGCAGGCGGAATAGGATTTGCATATTCTGGGACTGTGTCGTCCAAGTAGGACGAAAGAAAAATTTCAGCTGCGGTCGGTTTATGACGTAGCTTAATCGGGACCAATAGTGGCGGTAAATTACAGGGTACTTCCGGGGTTGCTTTTGGCAAGCCCTCGGCAAGAAGAGGATACATGCCTTTAATAAGGGCATTTCTCTGTCTGTCTGACTGTTCTGCTCTAACTCGTTCACCTTCTTCAATTAATTCCCTTTCTTGGGCTTTCTCTGAGGATTCCCTACTTAATTCTGTTCTTCTGAATTCTTTTTCGGTTCTTTTATGAGATTCTTTGCGCCATAACTCGATGGCATCTTTCTGGGACTGTCTGGCTTTCTTTTTCCATAATGCTTCTTCTACTCGCATGATGCACTCGGCATCCCATGTACCTGATACTGGCCATCTATATTTCTCCTCAAGATCTTTAGTATAGTCCGCCCATAAGTCTAGATATAATATGGCATCTAAGCCATGCTTGTGATACATAAAATGTCCAGGACTGTCCCTAGGGGGGACAGGAACTGCTTCTTCGAGTAACCCTTTTCTGGTCTTTATCTGACGTAATTTCGAGAACAGAGGCATTTCGGAATCTTGCTTGCGAACACAATACACAATAATCACAGTAATAAAATGGCACACAAATCACTCATACCACAACATAAAAATACATAAATAACAGTTCGAACAGAATACTACCTGATACACTGAGAACAGAACACATGAATTTCTCGAGAATGAACTTACTAGAATTACTGGATGCACTGCTAAAACAGTACAGAACATACCGGTCCCATAAAGAGACACGTCTTACCGTATCCACCTAGGTGAATACTTCGGACTGGATCTGCGTACCCAAACCCAACGGACCAGGAACAAACTAATGATCCTGTCTAGATACTTCCCCCGCAACGGTACTCACCGGGAAGCAGAAACTGGAAGGCCTCGGACTGGACTGGACTGCTACGACGTCGGATTACGAACTTCGGACTTCAGAAACAGGTGGGCCTCCGGATACTTCGGACCTTGCACTCTCGGCTTGGGCTCTGGTCGAGACGAACCGCATTCCACACCGCTTCGTCTGGATGTCGGACCGCAGTCTCCGTCTCTTCCGTGGGCCTGAGGGAGACTTGAAGCAGAAATATCTGCACGTGCACGGTATTGTTCCGTCACGGCTGCAGAGGGTCAGGGGGCCTGCGTTGCATCGCCAGCGCGTGAGGAAGGGGCTCGTCCCTATTCGGGCGCCATTATGTGGTAAATAAATAATTAAATACCGGTACTATTTTTGAATATATTAACAATAACAGATAGCTCAATAAATAAGAGGCAGGATCCGATGTGTCCGAGTTGAAAGGGCTTTATTCAGGCAAAAGGGAAGGGACTGGATCGGGACAGCCTGAAATAAAATGGAGAGGCAGCTGCAGCGCTTTCATCACAATTCAGGTTACATATATATAGTAAGACATTTCAATTACAATGCATACAGTAGGCGTAACTAGTGACAAGCGTAAGATAAGAAGACATGGGCGTGAAAAGAAGGCGTGCACAGGGCGTGCACATAGACATGTGATGAGAAACGTCACAGAAGTGTCATGAATGGGGTGGAAACATGGAGGGGGCTACCTGAGCAGCTGGGACCTTTAACCTAGTGGTGCGCGCAAACGGGCAATGACGTGTTACCGGGGAGAACTGGGGGCTATGACTTCTACATTAGAAGAGGAGACTAAAGTCTACAGTGTCAGGACGACATGTACCTATATCATATCTGGTATCGGATGTTTGGAGTACATGTTGATAGAATCTAAAAGTTATCAGGGCAAAGGCTACTTGACACTAAGGCTGGTGCATGCATATATTCTACATGTATTGCGTGTGCTATGAATCTTCTATGAATATTAATACAGTATTTCTCTTACATGGAGACAGAAAGACTAGACTATAGCTGAAACTGTTTATGCGGTTCAGTAGCTTAGGAATGCGAAGAAGGAAAGCTGGACTGATAACTAGAAGCATGACATACTCTTGGCAGACAGGCAGGCAGAGCCAGGCCGGGCACCGCGCTGCGCGGCAGGAAGTAAGTGAAGGGTCAGGGATGCAGGTGGGGGCTGCATCGCTCCTCGGAGTGGGTTCAGGAGACTGGAGCTTGAATCTGGTGTCCGGGCCCTTTGAGGCCTAGGAACGGGGACAATGCGGTGAATTAACGTGCACACTGTAAAACGTGGCAACATAGGCCTAATACTCGTTGCTTTCACGAGAACTGGATACTGGCATACTAGAGTTGGACACAACTATGATTGCGTCTTTAATCAATCATAGGGGGATATATGCATATCGATCATGCACATATAACATAGGATGGGGAACACGTAGGCACATATAACAAGGCAAAATTCACTTTTCCACAGCCCTCACACTTGCGTGTGCGGCAAGGGTCCCAGCGCCTCAGACTTGAGAATACATGAATGACCCAGCCCTCAGACTTGCGTGTGCGGAAAGGGCCCCAGCGCCTCAGACTGGAGAACACATGAATGACCCAGCCCTCAGACTTGCGTGTGTGGCAAGGGTCCCAGCGCCTCACACTGGAGAATACATGAATGACCCAGCCCTCAGACTTGCGTATGCGGCAAGGGTCCCAGCGCCTCAGACTGGAGAATACTTGAATGACCCAGCCCTCAGACTTGCGTGTGCGGCAAGGGTCCCAGCGCCTCAGACTGGAGAATATATGAATGACCCAGCCCTCAGACTTGCGTGTGCGGCAAGGGTCCCAGCGCCTCAGACTGGAGAATACATGAATGACACAGCCCTCAGACTTGCTTGTGCGGCAAGGGTCACAGCGCCTCAGATGGGAGAATACATGAATGACCCAGCCCTCAGACTTGCGTGTGCGGCAAGGGTCACAGCGCCTCAGAAGGGAGAAAACATGAATGACCCAGCCCTCAGACTTGCGTGTGTGGCAAGGGTCACAGCGCCTCAGACGGGAGAATACATGAATGACCCAGCCCTCAGACTTGCGTGTGCGGCAAGGTTCACAGCGCCTCAGACGGGAGAATACATGAATGACCCAGCCCTCAGACTTGCGTGTGCGGCAAGGGTCACAGCGCCTCAGATGGGAGAATACATGAATGACCCAGCCCTCAGACTTGCGTGTGCGGCAAGGGTCACAGCGCCTCAGACTGGAGAATACATGAATGACCCAGCCCTCAGACTTGCGTGTGCGGATAGGGTCACAGCACCTCAGACTGGAGAATACATGAATGACCCAAGCCCTCAGACTTGCGTGTGCAGCAAGGGCCCCAGCGCCTCAGATTGGAGAACACATGAATGACCCAGCCCTCAGACTTGCGTGTGTGGCAAGGGTCCCAGCACCTCAGACTGGAGAACACATGTATGACCCAGCCCTCAGACTTGCTTGTGCGGCAAGGGTCACAGTGCCTCAGACTTTAGAATACATGAATGACCCAAGCCCTCAGACTTGCGTGTGCGGCAAGGGTCACAGCGCCTCAGACTGGAGAATACATGAATGACCCAAGCCCTCAGACTTGCGTGTGCGGCAAGGGTCCCAGCGCCTCAGACTGGAGAATAAATGAATGACCCAAGCCATCAGACTTGCGTGTGTGGCAAGGGTCCCAGCTCCTCAGACTGGAGAATACATGAATGACCCAGCCCTCAGACTTGCATTTGCGGCAAGGTTCACAGTGCCTCAGACGGGAGAATACATGAATGACCCATCCCTCAGACTTTCGGGTGCGTCAAGGGTCCCAGTGCCTCAGACTGGAGAATACATGAATGACCTGAGCCCTCAGACCTGCGTGTGCGGCAAGGGTCACAGCGCCTCAGACTGGAGAACACATGAATGACCCAAGCCCTCAGACTTGCGTGTGTGGCAAGGGTCCCAGCGCCTCAGACTGGAGAATACATGAATGACCCAGACCTCAGACTTGCGTGTGCGGCAAGGGTCCCAGCGCCTCAGACTGGAGAATACATGAATGACCCAGCCCTCAGACTTGCGTGTGCGGCAAGGGTCCCAGCGCCTCAGACTGGAGAATACATGAATGACCCAGCCCTCAGACTTGCGTGTGCGGCAAGGGTCCCAGCGCCTCAGACTGGAGAATACAGGAATGACCCAGCCCTAAGACTTGCGTGTGCGGCAATGGTCCCAGTGCCCCAGACTGGAGAATACACGAATGACCCAGCCCTCAGACTTGCGTGTGCGGCAAGGGTCCCAGCGCCTCAGACTGGAGAATACATGAATGACCCAGCCATCAGACTTGCGTGTGCGGCAAGGTTCACAGTGCCTCAGACGGGAGAATACATGAATGACCCAGCCCTCAGACTTGCGGGTGCGGCAAGGGTCACAGCGCCTCAGACTGGAGAATACATGAATGACCTGAGCCCTCAGACCTGCGTGTGCGGCAAGGGTCACAGCACCTCAGACTGGAGAACACATGAATGACCCAAGCCCTCAGACTTGCATGTGTGGCAAGGGTCCCAGCGCCTCAGACTGGAGAATACATGAATGACCCAGACCTCAGACTTGCGTGTGCGGCAAGGGTCCCAGCGCCTCAGACTGGAGAATACATGAATGACCCAGCCCTCAGACTGGCGTGTGCGGCAAGGGTCCCAGCGCCTCAGACTGGAGAATACATGAATGACCCAGCCCTCAGACCTGCGTGTGCAGCAAGGGTCCCAGCGCCTCAGACTGGAGAATACATGAATCACCCAGCCCTCAGACTTGCGTGTGCGGCAAGGGTCCCAGCGCCTCAGATTGGAGATTACATGAATGACCCAGCCCTCAGACTTGCGTGTGCGGCAAGGGTCACAGCGACTCCTAAGGGAGAATACATGAATGACCCAGCCCTCAGACTTGCGTGTGCGGCAAGGGTCACAGCCCCTCAGACTGGAGAATACATGAATGACCCAAGCCCTCAGACGTGCGTGTACGGCAAGGGTTACAGCGCCTCAGACTGGAGAATACATGAATGACCCAAGCCCTCAGACTTGCGTGTGCGGCAAGGGTCACAGCGCCTCAGACTGGACAACACATGAATGACCCAAGCCCTCAGACTTGCGTGTGTGGCAAGAGTCACAGCGCCTCAGACTGGAGAATACCTGAATGACCCAAGCCCTCAGACTTGCGTGTGCGGCAAGGGTCACAGCGCCTCAGACTGGACAACACATGAATGACCCAAGCCCTCAGACTTGCGTGTGTGGCAAGAGTCACAGCGCCTCAGACTGGAGAACACATGAATGACCCAAGCCCTCAGACTTGCGTGTGCGGCAATGGCCCCAGCGCCTCTGACTGGAGAACACATGAATGACCCAGCCCTCAGACTTGCGTGTGCGGCAAGGGTCCCAGCGCCTCAGACTGGAGAATACATGACTGACCCAGCCCTCAGACTTGCGTGTGCGGCAAGGGTCCCAGCGCCTCAGACTGGAGAATACATGAATGACCCAGCCCTCAGACTTGCGTGTGCGGCAAGGGTCCCAGCGCCTCAGACTGGAGAACACATGACTGACCCAGCCCTCAGACTTGCGTGTGCGTCAAGGGTCCCAGCGCCTCAGACTGGAGAACACATGAATGACCCAGCCCTCAGACTTGCGTGTGCGGCAAAGGTCCCAGCGCCTCAGACTGGAGAATACATGAATGACCCAGCCCTCAGACGTGCGTGTGCGGCAAGGGTCCCAGCGCCTCAGACTGGAGAATACATGAATGACCCAGCCCTCAGACTTGCGTGTGTGGCAAGGGTCCCAGCGCCTCAGACTGGAGAATACATGAATGACCCAGCCCTCAGACTTGCGTGTGCGGCAAGGGTCCCAGCGCCTCAGACTGGAGAATACTTGAATGACCCAGCCCTCAGACTTGCGTGTGCGGCAAGGGTCCTAGTGCCTCAGACTGGAGAATACATGAATGACCCAGCCCTCAGACTTGCGTGTGCGGCAAGGGTCCCAGCGCCTCAGACTGGAGAATACATGAATGACACCGCCCTCAGACTTGCATGTGCGGCAAGGGTCACAGCGCCTCAGACTGGAGAACACATGAATGACCCAGCCCTCAGACTTGCGTGTGCGGCAAGGGTCACAGCGCCTCAGACGGGAGAATACATGAATGACCCAGCCCTCAGACTTGCGTGTGCGTCAAGAATCACAGCGCCTCAGAAGGGAGAATACATGAATGACCCAGCCCTCAGACTTGCGTGTGCGGCAAGGGTCACAGCGCCTCAGACGGGAGAATACATGAATGACCCAGCCCTCAGACTTGCGTGTGCGGCAAGATTCACAGCGCCTCAGACGGGAGAATACATGAATGACCCAGCCCTCAGACTTGCATGTGCGGCAAGGGTCACAGCGCCTCAGACGGGAGAATACATGAATGACCCAGCCCTCAGACTTGCGTGTGCGGCAAGGGTCACAGCGCCTCAGACTGGAGAATACATGAATGACCCAGCCCTCAGACTTGCGTGTGCGGATAGGGTCACAGCGCCTCAGACAGGAGAATACATGAATAACCCAAGCCCTCAGACTTGCGTGTGCAGCAAGGGCCCCAGCGCCTCAGACTGGAGAACACATGAATGACCCAGCCCTCAGACTTGCGTGTGTGGCAAGGGTCCCAGCGCCTCAGACTGGAGAATACATGAATGACCCAGCCCTCAGACTTGCGTGTGCGGCAAGGCTCACAGCGCCTCAGACTGGAGAATACATGAATGACCCAGCCCTCAGACTTGCGTGTGCGGCAAGGGTCACAGCGCCTCAGACTGGAGAATACATGAATGACACAGCCCTCAGACTTGCGTGTGCGGCAAGGGTCACAGCGCCTCAGACTGGAGAATACATGAATGACCCAGCCCTCAGACTTGCGTGTGCGGCATGGGTCACAGCGCCTCAGACGGGAGAATACATGAATGACGCAGCCCTCAGACTTGCGTGTGCAGCAAGGGTCACAGCGCCTCTGACGGGAAAATACATGAATGACCCAGCCCTCAGACTTACGTGTGCGGCAAGGTTCACAGCGCCTCAGACGGGAGAATACATGAATGACCCAGCCCTCAGACTTGCGTGTGCGGCAAGGGTCACAGCGCCTCAGACTGGATAATACATGAATGACCCAGCGCTCAGACTTGCGTGTGTGGCAAGGGTCACAGCGCCTCAGACTGGAGAATACATGAATGACCCAGCCCTCAGACTTGCGTGTGCGGCAAGGGTCACAGCGCCTCAGACTGGAGAATACATGAATGACACAGCCCTCAGACTTGCGTGTGCGGCAAGGGTCACAGCACCTCAGACGGGAGAATACATGAATGATGCAGCCCTAAGACTTGCGTGTGCGGCAAGGATCACAGCGCTTCAAAAGGGAGAATACATGAATGACCCAGCCCTCAGACTTGCGTGTGCGGCAAGGGTCACAGCGCCTCAGACGGGAGAATACATGAATGACCCATCCCTCAGACTTTCGGGTGCGGCAAGGGTCCCAGCGCCTCAGACTGGAGAATACATGAATGACCTGAGCCCTCAGACCTGCGTGTGCGGCAAGGGTCACAGTGCCTCAGACTGGAGAACACATGAATGACCCAAGCCCTCAGACTTGCGTGTGTGGCAAGGGTCCCAGCGCCTCAGACTGGAGAATACATGAATGACCCAGACCTCAGACTTGCGTGTGCGGCAAGGGTCCCAGCGCCTCAGACTGGAGAATACATGAATGACCCAGCCCTCAGACTTGAGTGTGCGGCAAGGGTCCCAGCGCCTCAGACTGGAGAATACAGGAATGACCCAGCCCTCAGACTTGCGTGTGCGGCAAGGGTCCCAGCGCCTCAGACTGAAGAATACATGAATGACCCAGCCATCAGACTTGCGTGTGCGGCAAGGTTCACAGTGCCTCAGACGGGAGAATACATGAATGACCCAGCCCTCAGACTTGCGGGTGCGGCAAGGGTCACAGCGCCACAGACTGGAGAATACATGAATGACCTGAGCCCTCAGACTTGCGTGTGCGGCAAGGGTCACAGCGCCTCAGACTGGAGAATACATGAATGACCCAAGCCCTCAGACTTGCGTGTGCGGCAAGGGTCCCAGCGCCTCAGACTGGAGAATAAATGAATGACCCAAGCCATCAGACTTGCGTGTGCGGCAAGGGTCCCAGCTCCTCAGACTGGAGAATACATGAATGACCCAGCCCTCAGACTTGCATTTGCGGCAAGGTTCACAGTGCCTCAGACGGGAGAATACATGAATGACCCATCCCTCAGACTTTCGGGTGCGGCAAGGGTCCCAGCGCCTCAGACTGGAGAATACATGAATGACCTGAGCCCTCAGACCTGCGTGTGCGGCAAGGGTCCCAGCGCCTCAGACTGGAGAATACATGAATGACCCAGCCCTCAGACTTGCGTGTGCGGATAGGGTCACAGCGCCTCAGACAGGAGAATACATGAATAACCCAAGCCCTCAGACTTGCGTGTGCAGCAAGGGCCCCAGCGCCTCAGACTGGAGAACACATGAATGACCCAGCCCTCAGACTTGCGTGTGTGGCAAGGGTCCCAGCGCCTCAGACTGGAGAATACATGAATGACCCAGCCCTCAGACTTGCGTGTGCGGCAAGGCTCACAGCGCCTCAGACTGGAGAATACATGAATGACCCAGCCCTCAGACTTGCGTGTGCGGCAAGGGTCACAGCGCCTCAGACTGGAGAATACATGAATGACACAGCCCTCAGACTTGCGTGTGAGGCAAGGGTCACAGCGCCTCAGACTGGAGAATACATGAATGACCCAGCCCTCAGACTTGCGTGTGCGGCATGGGTCACAGCGCCTCAGACGGGAGAATACATGAATGACGCAGCCCTCAGACTTGCGTGTGCAGCAAGGGTCACAGCGCCTCTGACGGGAAAATACATGAATGACCCAGCCCTCAGACTTACGTGTGCGGCAAGGTTCACAGCGCCTCAGACGGGAGAATACATGAATGACCCAGCCCTCAGACTTGCGTGTGCGGCAAGGGTCACAGCGCCTCAGACTGGATAATACATGAATGACCCAGCCCTCAGACTTGCGTGTGTGGCAAGGGTCACAGCGCCTCAGACTGGAGAATACATGAATGACCCAGCCCTCAGACTTGCGTGTGCGGCAAGGGTCACAGCGCCTCAGACTGGAGAATACATGAATGACACAGCCCTCAGACTTGCGTGTGCGGCAAGGGTCACAGCACCTCAGACGGGAGAATACATGAATGATGCAGCCCTAAGACTTGCGTGTGCGGCAAGGATCACAGCGCTTCAAAAGGGAGAATACATAAATGACCCAGCCCTCAGACTTGCGTGTGCGGCAAGGGTCACAGCGCCTCAGACGGGAGAATACATGAATGACCCATCCCTCAGACTTTCGGGTGCGGCAAGGGTCCCAGCGCCTCAGACTGGAGAATACATGAATGACCTGAGCCCTCAGACCTGCGTGTGCGGCAAGGGTCACAGCGCCTCAGACTGGAGAACACATGAATGACCCAAGCCCTCAGACTTGCGTGTGTGGCAAGGGTCCCAGCGCCTCAGACTGGAGAATACATGAATGACCCAGACCTCAGACTTGCGTGTGCGGCAAGGGTCCCAGCGCCTCAGACTGGAGAATACATGAATGACCCAGCCCTCAGACTTGAGTGTGCGGCAAGGGTCCCAGCGCCTCAGACTGGAGAATACAGGAATGACCCAGCCCTCAGACTTGCGTGTGCGGCAAGGGTCCCAGCGCCTCAGACTGAAGAATACATGAATGACCCAGCCATCAGACTTGCGTGTGCGGCAAGGTTCACAGTGCCTCAGACGGGAGAATACATGAATGACCCAGCCCTCAGACTTGCGGGTGCGGCAAGGGTCACAGCGCCACAGACTGGAGAATACATGAATGACCTGAGCCCTCAGACTTGCGTGTGCGGCAAGGGTCACAGCGCCTCAGACTGGAGAATACATGAATGACCCAAGCCCTCAGACTTGCGTGTGCGGCAAGGGTCCCAGCGCCTCAGACTGGAGAATAAATGAATGACCCAAGCCATCAGACTTGCGTGTGCGGCAAGGGTCCCAGCTCCTCAGACTGGAGAATACATGAATGACCCAGCCCTCAGACTTGCATTTGCGGCAAGGTTCACAGTGCCTCAGACGGGAGAATACATGAATGACCCATCCCTCAGACTTTCGGGTGCGGCAAGGGTCCCAGCGCCTCAGACTGGAGAATACATGAATGACCTGAGCCCTCAGACCTGCGTGTGCGGCAAGGGTCACAGCGCCTCAGACTGGAGAACACATGAATGACCCAAGCCCTCAGACTTGCGTGTGTGGCAAGGGTCCCAGCGCCTCAGACTGGAGAATACATGAATGACCCAGACCTCAGACTTGTGTGTGCGGCAAGGGTCCCAGCGCCTCAGACTGGAGAATACATGAATGACCCAGCCCTCAGACTTGCGTGTGCGGCAAGGGTCCCAGCGCCTCAGACTGGAGAATACATGAATGACCCAGCCCTCAGACTTGCGTGTGCGGCAAGGGTCCCAGCGCCTCAGACTGGAGAATACATGAATGACCCAGCCATCAGACTTGCGTGTGCGGCAAGGTTCACAGTGCCTCAGACGGGAGAATACATGAATGACCCAGCCCTCAGACTTGCGGGTGCGGCAAGGGTCACAGCGCCTCAGACTGGAGAATACATGAATGACCTGCGTGTGCGGCAAGGGTCACAGCGCCTCAGACTGGAGAACACATGAATGACCCAAGCCCTCAGACTTGCGTGTGTGGCAAGGGTCCCAGCGCCTCTGACTGGAGAATACATGAATGACCCAGACCTCAGACTTGCGTGTGCGGCAAGGGTCCCAGCGCCTCAGATTGGAGATTACATGAATGACCCAGCCCTCAGACTTGCGTGTGCGGCAAGGGTCACAGCCCCTCAGACTGGAGAATACATGAATGACCCAAGCCCTCAGACGTGCGTGTACGGCAAGGGTTACAGCGCCTCAGACTGGAGAATACATGAATGACCCAAGCCCTCAGACTTGCGTGTGCGGCAAGGGTCACAGCGCCTCAGACTGGACAACACATGAATGACCCAAGCCCTCAGACTTGCGTGTGTGGCAAGAGTCACAGCGCCTCAGACTGGAGAATACCTGAATGACCCAAGCCCTCAGACTTGCGTGTGCGGCAAGGGTCACAGCGCCTCAGACTGGACAACACATGAATGACCCAAGCCCTCAGACTTGCGTGTGTGGCAAGAGTCACAGCGCCTCAGACTGGAGAACACATGAATGACCCAAGCCCTCAGACTTGCGTGTGCGGCAATGGCCCCAGCGCCTCTGACTGGAGAACACATGAATGACCCAGCCCTCAGACTTGCGTGTGCGGCAAGGGTCCCAGCGCCTCAGACTGGAGAATACATGACTGACCCAGCCCTCAGACTTGCGTGTGCGGCAAGGGTCCCAGCGCCTCAGACTGGAGAATACATGAATGACCCAGCCCTCAGACTTGCGTGTGCGGCAAGGGTCCCAGCGCCTCAGACTGGAGAACACATGACTGACCCAGCCCTCAGACTTGCGTGTGCGTCAAGGGTCCCAGCGCCTCAGACTGGAGAACACATGAATGACCCAGCCCTCAGACTTGCGTGTGCGGCAAAGGTCCCAGCGCCTCAGACTGGAGAATACATGAATGACCCAGCCCTCAGACGTGCGTGTGCGGCAAGGGTCCCAGCGCCTCAGACTGGAGAATACATGAATGACCCAGCCCTCAGACTTGCGTGTGTGGCAAGGGTCCCAGCGCCTCAGACTGGAGAATACATGAATGACCCAGCCCTCAGACTTGCGTGTGCGGCAAGGGTCCCAGCGCCTCAGACTGGAGAATACTTGAATGACCCAGCCCTCAGACTTGCGTGTGCGGCAAGGGTCCTAGTGCCTCAGACTGGAGAATACATGAATGACCCAGCCCTCAGACTTGCGTGTGCGGCAAGGGTCCCAGCGCCTCAGACTGGAGAATACATGAATGACACAGCCCTCAGACTTGCATGTGCGGCAAGGGTCACAGCGCCTCAGACTGGAGAACACATGAATGACCCAGCCCTCAGACTTGCGTGTGCGGCAAGGGTCACAGCGCCTCAGACGGGAGAATACATGAATGACCCAGCCCTCAGACTTGCGTGTGCGGCAAGAATCACAGCGCCTCAGAAGGGAGAATACATGAATGACCCAGCCCTCAGACTTGCGTGTGCGGCAAGGGTCACAGCGCCTCAGACGGGAGAATACATGAATGACCCAGCCCTCAGACTTGCGTGTGCGGCAAGATTCACAGCGCCTCAGACGGGAGAATACATGAATGACCCAGCCCTCAGACTTGCATGTGCGGCAAGGGTCACAGCGCCTCAGACGGGAGAATACATGAATGACCCAGCCCTCAGACTTGCGTGTGCGGTAAGGGTCACAGCGCCTCAGACTGGAGAATACATGAATGACCCAGCCCTCAGACTTGCGTGTGCGGATAGGGTCACAGCGCCTCAGACAGGAGAATACATGAATAACCCAAGCCCTCAGACTTGCGTGTGCAGCAAGGGCCCCAGCGCCTCAGACTGGAGAACACATGAATGACCCAGCCCTCAGACTTGCGTGTGTGGCAAGGGTCCCAGCGCCTCAGACTGGAGAATACATGAATGACCCAGCCCTCAGACTTGCGTGTGCGGCAAGGCTCACAGCGCCTCAGACTGGAGAATACATGAATGACCCAGCCCTCAGACTTGCGTGTGCGGCAAGGGTCACAGCGCCTCAGACTGGAGAATACATGAATGACACAGCCCTCAGACTTGCGTGTGCGGCAAGGGTCACAGCGCCTCAGACTGGAGAATACATGAATGACCCAGCCCTCAGACTTGCGTGTGCGGCATGGGTCACAGCGCCTCAGACGGGAGAATACATGAATGACGCAGCCCTCAGACTTGCGTGTGCAGCAAGGGTCACAGCGCCTCTGACGGGAAAATACATGAATGACCCAGCCCTCAGACTTACGTGTGCGGCAAGGTTCACAGCGCCTCAGACGGGAGAATACATGAATGACCCAGCCCTCAGACTTGCGTGTGCGGCAAGGGTCACAGCGCCTCAGACTGGATAATACATGAATGACCCAGCCCTCAGACTTGCGTGTGTGGCAAGGGTCACAGCGCCTCAGACTGGAGAATACATGAATGACCCAGCCCTCAGACTTGCGTGTGCGGCAAGGGTCACAGCGCCTCAGACTGGAGAATACATGAATGACACAGCCCTCAGACTTGCGTGTGCGGCAAGGGTCACAGCACCTCAGACGGGAGAATACATGAATGATGCAGCCCTAAGACTTGCGTGTGCGGCAAGGATCACAGCGCTTCAAAAGGGAGAATACATGAATGACCCAGCCCTCAGACTTGCGTGTGCGGCAAGGGTCACAGCGCCTCAGACGGGAGAATACATGAATGACCCATCCCTCAGACTTTCGGGTGTGGCAAGTGTCCCAGCGCCTCAGACTGGAGAATACATGAATGACCTGAGCCCTCAGACCTGCGTGTGCGGCAAGGGTCACAATGCCTCAGACTGGAGAACACATGAATGACCCAAGCCCTCAGACTTGCGTGTGTGGCAAGGGTCCCAGCGCCTCAGACTGGAGAATACATGAATGACCCAGACCTCAGACTTGCGTGTGCGGCAAGGGTCCCAGCGCCTCAGACTGGAGAATACATGAATGACCCAGCCCTCAGACTTGAGTGTGCGGCAAGGGTCCCAGCGCCTCAGACTGGAGAATACAGGAATGACCCAGCCCTCAGACTTGCGTGTGCGGCAAGGGTCCCAGCGCCTCAGACTGAAGAATACATGAATGACCCAGCCATCAGACTTGCGTGTGCGGCAAGGTTCACAGTGCCTCAGACGGGAGAATACATGAATGACCCAGCCCTCAGACTTGCGGGTGCGGCAAGGGTCACAGCGCCACAGACTGGAGAATACATGAATGACCTGAGCCCTCAGACTTGCGTGTGCGGCAAGGGTCACAGCGCCTCAGACTGGAGAATACATGAATGACCCAAGCCCTCAGACTTGCGTGTGCGGCAAGGGTCCCAGCGCCTCAGACTGGAGAATAAATGAATGACCCAAGCCATCAGACTTGCGTGTGCGGCAAGGGTCCCAGCTCCTCAGACTGGAGAATACATGAATGACCCAGCCCTCAGACTTGCATTTGCGGCAAGGTTCACAGTGCCTCAGACGGGAGAATACATGAATGACCCATCCCTCAGACTTTCGGGTGCGGCAAGGGTCCCAGCGCCTCAGACTGGAGAATACATGAATGACCTGAGCCCTCAGACCTGCGTGTGCGGCAAGGGTCACAGCGCCTCAGACTGGAGAACACATGAATGACCCAAGCCCTCAGACTTGCGTGTGTGGCAAGGGTCCCAGCGCCTCAGACTGGAGAATACATGAATGACCCAGACCTCAGACTTGTGTGTGCGGCAAGGGTCCCAGCGCCTCAGACTGGAGAATACATGAATGACCCAGCCCTCAGACTTGCGTGTGCGGCAAGGGTCCCAGCGCCTCAGACTGGAGAATACATGAATGACCCAGCCCTCAGACTTGCGTGTGCGGATAGGGTCACAGCGCCTCAGACAGGAGAATACATGAATAACCCAAGCCCTCAGACTTGCGTGTGCAGCATACCCCAGCGCCTCAGACTGGAGAACACATGAATGACCCAGCCCTCAGACTTGCGTGTGTGGCAAGGGTCCCAGCGCCTCAGACTGGAGAATACATGAATGACCCAGCCCTCAGACTTGCGTGTGCGGCAAGGCTCACAGCGCCTCAGACTGGAGAATACATGAATGACCCAGCCCTCAGACTTGCGTGTGCGGCAAGGGTCACAGCGCCTCAGACTGGAGAATACATGAATGACACAGCCCTCAGACTTGCGTGTGAGGCAAGGGTCACAGCGCCTCAGACTGGAGAATACATGAATGACCCAGCCCTCAGACTTGCGTGTGCGGCATGGGTCACAGCGCCTCAGACGGGAGAATACATGAATGACGCAGCCCTCAGACTTGCGTGTGCAGCAAGGGTCACAGCGCCTCTGACGGGAAAATACATGAATGACCCAGCCCTCAGACTTACGTGTGCGGCAAGGTTCACAGCGCCTCAGACGGGAGAATACATGAATGACCCAGCCCTCAGACTTGCGTGTGCGGCAAGGGTCACAGCGCCTCAGACTGGATAATACATGAATGACCCAGCCCTCAGACTTGCGTGTGTGGCAAGGGTCACAGCGCCTCAGACTGGAGAATACATGAATGACCCAGCCCTCAGACTTGCGTGTGCGGCAAGGTTCACAGTGCCTCAGACGGGAGAATACATGAATGACCCAGCCCTCAGACTTGCGGGTGCGGCAAGGGTCACAGCGCCTCAGACTGGAGAATACATGAATGACCTGCGTGTGCGGCAAGGGTCACAGCGCCTCAGACTGGAGAACACATGAATGACCCAAGCCCTCAGACTTGCGTGTGTGGCAAGGGTCCCAGCGCCTCTGACTGGAGAATACATGAATGACCCAGACCTCAGACTTGCGTGTGCGGCAAGGGTCCCAGCGCCTCAGATTGGAGATTACATGAATGACCCAGCCCTCAGACTTGCGTGTGCGGCAAGGGTCACAGCCCCTCAGACTGGAGAATACATGAATGACCCAAGCCCTCAGACGTGCGTGTACGGCAAGGGTTACAGCGCCTCAGACTGGAGAATACATGAATGACCCAAGCCCTCAGACTTGCGTGTGCGGCAAGGGTCACAGCGCCTCAGACTGGACAACACATGAATGACCCAAGCCCTCAGACTTGCGTGTGTGGCAAGAGTCACAGCGCCTCAGACTGGAGAATACCTGAATGACCCAAGCCCTCAGACTTGCGTGTGCGGCAAGGGTCACAGCGCCTCAGACTGGACAACACATGAATGACCCAAGCCCTCAGACTTGCGTGTGTGGCAAGAGTCACAGCGCCTCAGACTGGAGAACACATGAATGACCCAAGCCCTCAGACTTGCGTGTGCGGCAATGGCCCCAGCGCCTCTGACTGGAGAACACATGAATGACCCAGCCCTCAGACTTGCGTGTGCGGCAAGGGTCCCAGCGCCTCAGACTGGAGAATACATGACTGACCCAGCCCTCAGACTTGCGTGTGCGGCAAGGGTCCCAGCGCCTCAGACTGGAGAATACATGAATGACCCAGCCCTCAGACTTGCGTGTGCGGCAAGGGTCCCAGCGCCTCAGACTGGAGAACACATGACTGACCCAGCCCTCAGACTTGCGTGTGCGTCAAGGGTCCCAGCGCCTCAGACTGGAGAACACATGAATGACCCAGCCCTCAGACTTGCGTGTGCGGCAAAGGTCCCAGCGCCTCAGACTGGAGAATACATGAATGACCCAGCCCTCAGACGTGCGTGTGCGGCAAGGGTCCCAGCGCCTCAGACTGGAGAATACATGAATGACCCAGCCCTCAGACTTGCGTGTGTGGCAAGGGTCCCAGCGCCTCAGACTGGAGAATACATGAATGACCCAGCCCTCAGACTTGCGTGTGCGGCAAGGGTCCCAGCGCCTCAGACTGGAGAATACTTGAATGACCCAGCCCTCAGACTTGCGTGTGCGGCAAGGGTCCTAGTGCCTCAGACTGGAGAATACATGAATGACCCAGCCCTCAGACTTGCGTGTGCGGCAAGGGTCCCAGCGCCTCAGACTGGAGAATACATGAATGACACAGCCCTCAGACTTGCATGTGCGGCAAGGGTCACAGCGCCTCAGACTGGAGAACACATGAATGACCCAGCCCTCAGACTTGCGTGTGCGGCAAGGGTCACAGCGCCTCAGACGGGAGAATACATGAATGACCCAGCCCTCAGACTTGCGTGTGCGGCAAGAATCACAGCGCCTCAGAAGGGAGAATACATGAATGACCCAGCCCTCAGACTTGCGTGTGCGGCAAGGGTCACAGCGCCTCAGACGGGAGAATACATGAATGACCCAGCCCTCAGACCTGCGTGTGCGGCAAGATTCACAGCGCCTCAGACGGGAGAATACATGAATGACCCAGCCCTCAGACTTGCATGTGCGGCAAGGGTCACAGCGCCTCAGACGGGAGAATACATGAATGACCCAGCCCTCAGACTTGCGTGTGCGGCAAGGGTCACAGCGCCTCAGACTGGAGAATACATGAATGACCCAGCCCTCAGACTTGCGTGTGCGGATAGGGTCACAGCGCCTCAGACAGGAGAATACATGAATAACCCAAGCCCTCAGACTTGCGTGTGCAGCAAGGGCCCCAGCGCCTCAGACTGGAGAACACATGAATGACCCAGCCCTCAGACTTGCGTGTGTGGCAAGGGTCCCAGCGCCTCAGACTGGAGAATACATGAATGACCCAGCCCTCAGACTTGCGTGTGCGGCAAGGCTCACAGCGCCTCAGACTGGAGAATACATGAATGACCCAGCCCTCAGACTTGCGTGTGCGGCAAGGGTCACAGCGCCTCAGACTGGAGAATACATGAATGACACAGCCCTCAGACTTGCGTGTGCGGCAAGGGTCACAGCGCCTCAGACTGGAGAATACATGAATGACCCAGCCCTCAGACTTGCGTGTGCGGCATGGGTCACAGCGCCTCAGACGGGAGAATACATGAATGACGCAGCCCTCAGACTTGCGTGTGCAGCAAGGGTCACAGCGCCTCTGACGGGAAAATACATGAATGACCCAGCCCTCAGACTTACGTGTGCGGCAAGGTTCACAGCGCCTCAGACGGGAGAATACATGAATGACCCAGCCCTCAGACTTGCGTGTGCGGCAAGGGTCACAGCGCCTCAGACTGGATAATACATGAATGACCCAGCCCTCAGACTTGCGTGTGTGGCAAGGGTCACAGCGCCTCAGACTGGAGAATACATGAATGACCCAGCCCTCAGACTTGCGTGTGCGGCAAGGGTCACAGCGCCTCAGACTGGAGAATACATGAATGACACAGCCCTCAGACTTGCGTGTGCGGCAAGGGTCACAGCACCTCAGACGGGAGAATACATGAATGATGCAGCCCTAAGACTTGCGTGTGCGGCAAGGATCACAGCGCTTCAAAAGGGAGAATACATGAATGACCCAGCCCTCAGACTTGCGTGTGCGGCAAGGGTCACAGCGCCTCAGACGGGAGAATACATGAATGACCCATCCCTCAGACTTTCGGGTGCGGCAAGGGTCCCAGCGCCTCAGACTGGAGAATACATGAATGACCTGAGCCCTCAGACCTGCGTGTGCGGCAAGGGTCACAATGCCTCAGACTGGAGAACACATGAATGACCCAAGCCCTCAGACTTGCGTGTGTGGCAAGGGTCCCAGCGCCTCAGACTGGAGAATACATGAATGACCCAGACCTCAGACTTGCGTGTGCGGCAAGGGTCCCAGCGCCTCAGACTGGAGAATACATGAATGACCCAGCCCTCAGACTTGAGTGTGCGGCAAGGGTCCCAGCGCCTCAGACTGGAGAATACAGGAATGACCCAGCCCTCAGACTTGCGTGTGCGGCAAGGGTCCCAGCGCCTCAGACTGAAGAATACATGAATGACCCAGCCATCAGACTTGCGTGTGCGGCAAGGTTCACAGTGCCTCAGACGGGAGAATACATGAATGACCCAGCCCTCAGACTTGCGGGTGCGGCAAGGGTCACAGCGCCACAGACTGGAGAATACATGAATGACCTGAGCCCTCAGACTTGCGTGTGCGGCAAGGGTCACAGCGCCTCAGACTGGAGAATACATGAATGACCCAAGCCCTCAGACTTGCGTGTGCGGCAAGGGTCCCAGCGCCTCAGACTGGAGAATAAATGAATGACCCAAGCCATCAGACTTGCGTGTGCGGCAAGGGTCCCAGCTCCTCAGACTGGAGAATACATGAATGACCCAGCCCTCAGACTTGCATTTGCGGCAAGGTTCACAGTGCCTCAGACGGGAGAATACATGAATGACCCATCCCTCAGACTTTCGGGTGCGGCAAGGGTCCCAGCGCCTCAGACTGGAGAATACATGAATGACCTGAGCCCTCAGACCTGCGTGTGCGGCAAGGGTCACAGCGCCTCAGACTGGAGAACACATGAATAACCCAAGCCCTCAGACTTGCGTGTGTGGCAAGGGTCCCAGCGCCTCAGACTGGAGAATACATGAATGACCCAGACCTCAGACTTGTGTGTGCGGCAAGGGTCCCAGCACCTCAGACTGGAGAATACATGAATGACCCAGCCCTCAGACTTGCGTGTGCGGCAAGGGTCCCAGCGCCTCAGACTGGAGAATACATGAATGACCCAGCCCTCAGACTTGCGTGTGCGGATAGGGTCACAGCGCCTCAGACAGGAGAATACATGAATAACCCAAGCCCTCAGACTTGCGTGTGCAGCATACCCCAGCGCCTCAGACTGGAGAACACATGAATGACCCAGCCCTCAGACTTGCGTGTGTGGCAAGGGTCCCAGCGCCTCAGACTGGAGAATACATGAATGACCCAGCCCTCAGACTTGCGTGTGCGGCAAGGGTCACAGCGCCTCAGACTGGAGAATACATGAATGACACAGCCCTCAGACTTGCGTGTGAGGCAAGGGTCACAGCGCCTCAGACTGGAGAATACATGAATGACCCAGCCCTCAGACTTGCGTGTGCGGCATGGGTCACAGCGCCTCAGACGGGAGAATACATGAATGACGCAGCCCTCAGACTTGCGTGTGCAGCAAGGGTCACAGCGCCTCTGACGGGAAAATACATGAATGACCCAGCCCTCAGACTTACGTGTGCGGCAAGGTTCACAGCGCCTCAGACGGGAGAATACATGAATGACCCAGCCCTCAGACTTGCGTGTGCGGCAAGGGTCACAGCGCCTCAGACTGGATAATACATGAATGACCCAGCCCTCAGACTTGCGTGTGTGGCAAGGGTCACAGCGCCTCAGACTGGAGAATACATGAATGACCCAGCCCTCAGACTTGCGTGTGCGGCAAGGGTCACAGCGCCTCAGACAGGAGAATACATGAATGACCCATCCCTCAGACTTTCGGGTGCGGCAAGGGTCCCAGCGCCTCAGACTGGAGAATACATGAATGACCTGAGCCCTCAGACCTGCGTGTGCGGCAAGGGTCACAGCGCCTCAGACTGGAGAACACATGAATGACCCAAGCCCTCAGACTTGCGTGTGTGGCAAGGGTCCCAGCGCCTCAGACTGGAGAATACATGAATGACCCAGACCTCAGACTTGCGTGTGCGGCAAGGGTCCCAGCGCCTCAGACTGGAGAATACATGAATGACCCAGCCCTCAGACTTGAGTGTGCGGCAAGGGTCCCAGCGCCTCAGACTGGAGAATACAGGAATGACCCAGCCCTCAGACTTGCGTGTGCGGCAAGGGTCCCAGCGCCTCAGACTGAAGAATACATGAATGACCCAGCCATCAGACTTGCGTGTGCGGCAAGGTTCACAGTGCCTCAGACGGGAGAATACATGAATGACCTAGCCCTCAGACTTGCGGGTGCGGCAAGGGTCACAGCGCCACAGACTGGAGAATACATGAATGACCTGAGCCCTCAGACTTGCGTGTGCGGCAAGGGTCACAGCGCCTCAGACTGGAGAATACATGAATGACCCAAGCCCTCAGACTTGCGTGTGCGGCAAGGGTCCCAGCACCTCAGACTGGAGAATAAATGAATGACCCAAGCCATCAGACTTGCGTGTGCGGCAAGGGTCCCAGCTCCTCAGACTGGAGAATACATGAATGACCCAGCCCTCAGACTTGCATTTGCGGCAAGGTTCACAGTGCCTCAGACGGGAGAATATATGAATGACCCATCCCTCAGACTTTCGGGTGCGGCAAGGGTCCCAGCGCCTCAGACTGGAGAATACATGAATGACCTGAGCCCTCAGACCTGCGTGTGCGGCAAGGGTCACAGCGCCTCAGACTGGAGAACACATGAATGACCCAAGCCCTCAGACTTGCGTGTGTGGCAAGGGTCCCAGCGCCTCAGACTGGAGAATACATGAATGACCCAGACCTCAGACTTGTGTGTGCGGCAAGGGTCCCAGCGCCTCAGACTGGAGAATACATGAATGACCCAGCCCTCAGACTTGCGTGTGCGGCAAGGGTCCCAGCGCCTCAGACTGGAGAATACATGAATGACCCAGCCCTCAGACTTGCGTGTGCGGCAAGGGTCCCAGCGCCTCAGACTGGAGAATACATGAATGACCCAGCCATCAGACTTGCGTGTGCGGCAAGGTTCACAGTGCCTCAGACGGGAGAATACATGAATGACCCAGCCCTCAGACTTGCGGGTGCGGCAAGGGTCACAGCGCCTCAGACTGGAGAATACATGAATGACCTGCGTGTGCGGCAAGGGTCACAGCGCCTCAGACTGGAGAACACATGAATGACCCAAGCCCTCAGACTTGCGTGTGTGGCAAGGGTCCCAGCGCCTCTGACTGGAGAATACATGAATGACCCAGACCTCAGACTTGCGTGTGCGGCAAGGGTCCCAGCGCCTCAGACTGGAGAATACATGAATGACCCAGCCCTCAGACTGGCGTGTGCGGCAAGGGTCCCAGCGCCTCAGACTGGAGAATACATGAATGACCCAGCCCTCAGACCTGCGTGTGCGGCAAGGGTCCCAGCGCCTCAGACTGGAGAATACATGAATCACCCAGCCCTCAGACTTGCGTGTGCGGCAAGGGTCCCAGCGCCTCAGATTGGAGATTACATGAATGACCCAGCCCTCAGACTTGCGTGTGCGGCAAGGGTCACAGCGACTCCTAAGGGAGAATACATGAATGACCCAGCCCTCAGACTTGCGTGTGCGGCAAGGGTCACAGCCCCTCAGACTGGAGAATACATGAATGACCCAAGCCCTCAGACGTGCGTGTACGGCAAGGGTTACAGCGCCTCAGACTGGAGAATACCTGAATGACCCAAGCCCTCAGACTTGCGTGTGCGGCAAGGGTCCCAGCACCTCAGACTGGACAACACATGAATGACCCAAGCCCTCAGACTTGCGTGTGTGGCAAGAGTCACAGCGCCTCAGACTGGAGAACACATGAATGACCCAAGCCCTCAGACTTGCGTGTGCGGCAAGGGCCCCAGCGCCTCAGACTGGAGAACCCTTGAATGACACAAGCACTCAGACTTGGGTGTGCGGCAATGGCCCCAGCGCCTCTGACTGGAGAACACATGAATGACCCAGCCCTCAGACTTGCGTGTGCGGCAAGGGTCCCAGCGCCTCAGACTGGAGAATACATGACTGACCCAGCCCTCAGACTTGCGTGTGCGGCAAGGGTCCCAGCGCCTCAGACTGGAGAATACATGAATGACCCAGCCCTCAGACTTGCGTGTGCGGCAAGGGTCCCAGCGCCTCAGACTGGAGAACACATGACTGAACCAGCCCTCAGACTTGCGTGTGCGTCAAGGGTCCCAGCGCCTCAGACTGGAGAACGCATGAATGACCCAGCCCTCAGACTTGCGTGTGTGGCAAGGGTCCCAGCGCCTCAGACTGGAGAATACATGAATGACCCAGCCCTCAGACGTGCGTGTGCGGCAAGGGTCCCAGCGCCTCAGACTGGAGAATACATGAATGACCCAGCCCCCACACTTGCGTGTGCGGCAAGGGCCCCAGCGCCTCAGACTGGAGAACACATGAATGACCCAGCCCTCAGACTTGCGTGTGCGGCAAGGGTCCCAGCGCCTCAGACTGGAGAATACTTGAATGACCCAGCCCTCAGACTTGTGTGTGCGGCAAGGGTCCTAGTGCCTCAGACTGGAGAATACATGAATGACCCAGCCCTCAGACTTGCGTGTGCGGCAAGGGTCCCAGCGCCTCAGACTGGAGAATACATGAATGACACAGCCCTCAGACTTGCGTGTGCGGCAAGGGTCACAGCGCCTCAGACTGGAGAACACATGAATGACCCAGCCCTCAGACTTGCGTGTGCGGCAAGGGTCACAGCGCCTCAGACGGGAGAATACATGAATGACCCAGCCCTCGGACTTGCGTGTGCGGCAAGAATCACAGCGCCTCAGAAGGGAGAATAGATGAATGACCCAGCCCTCAGACTTGCGTGTGCGGCAAGGGTCACAGTGCCTCAGACGGGAGAATACATGAATGACCCAGCCCTCAGACTTGCGTGTGCGGCAAGGTTCACAGCGCCTCAGACGGGAGAATACATGAATGACCCAGCCCTCAGACTTGCGTGTGCGGCAAGGGTCACAGCGCCTCAGACGGGAGAATACATGAATGACCCAGCCCTCAGACTTGCATGTGCGGCAAGGGTCACAGCGCCTCAGACTGGAGAATACATGAATGACCCAGCCCTCAGACTTGCGTGTGCGGATAGGGTCACAGCGCCTCAGACAGGAGAATACATGAATAACCCAAGCCCTCAGACATGCGTGTGCAGCAAGGGCCCCAGCGCCTCAGACTGGAGAACACATGAATGACCCAGCCCTCAGACTTGCGTGTGTGGCAAGGGTCCCAGCGCCTCAGACTGGAGAATACATGAATGACCCAGCCCTCAGACTTGCGTGTGCGGCAAGGGTCACAGCGCCTCAGACTGGAGAATACATGAATGACCCAGCCCTCAGACTTGCGTGTGCGGCAAGGGTCACAGCGCCTCAGACTGGAGAATACATGAATGACACAGCCCTCAGACTTGCGTGTGCGGCAAGGGTCACAGCGCCTCAGACTGGAGAATACATGAATGACCCAGCCCTCAGACTTGCGTGTGCGGCAAGGGTCACAGCGCCTCAGACGGGAGAATACATGAATGACGCAGCCCTCAGACTTGCGTGTGCGGCATGGGTCACAGCGCTTCAGAAGGGAGAATACATGAATGACCCAGCCCTCAGACTTGCGTGTGCGGCAAGGGTCACAGCGCCTCAGACTGGAGAATACATGAATGACCCAGCCCTCAGACTTGCGTGTGCGGCAAGGGTCACAGCGCCTCAGACTGGAGAATACATGAATGATGCAGCCCTAAGACTTGCGTGTGCGGCAAGGGTCACAGCGCTTCAGAAGGGAGAATACATGAATGACCCAGCCCTCAGACTTGCGTGTGCGGCAAGGGTCACAGCGCCTCAGACGGGAGAATACATGAATGACCCATCCCTCAGACTTTCGGGTGCGGCAAGGGTCCCAGCGCCTCAGACTGGAGAATACATGAATGACCTGAGCCCTCAGACCTGCGTGTGCGGCAAGGGTCACAGCGCCTCAGACTGGAGAACACATGAATGACCCAAGCCCTCAGACTTGCGTGTGTGGCAAGGGTCCCAGTGCCTCAGACTGGAGAATACATGAATGACCCAGCCCTCAGACTTGCGTGTGCGGCAAGGGTCCCAGCGCCTCAGACTGGAGAATACAGGAATGACCCAGCCCTCAGACTTGCGTGTGCGGCAATGGTCCCAGCGCCTCAGACTGGAGAATACACGAATGACCCAGCCCTCAGACTTGCGTGTGCGGCAAGGGTCCCAGCGCCTCAGACTGGAGAATACATGAATGACCCAGCCATCAGACTTGCGTGTGCGGCAAGGTTCACAGTGCCTCAGACGGGAGAATACATGAATGACCCAGCCCTCAGACTTGCGGGTGCGGCAAGGGTCACAGCGCCTCAGACTGGAGAATACATGAATGACCTGAGCCCTCAGACTTGCGTGTGCGGCAAGGGTCACAGCGCCTCAGACTGGAGAACACATGAATGACCCAAGCCCTCAGACTTGCCTGTGTGGCAAGGGTCCCAGCGCCTCAGACTGGAGAAAACATGAATGACCCAGACCTCAGACTTGCGTGTGCAGCAAGGGTCCCAGCGCCTCAGACTGGAGAATACATGAATGACCCAGCCCTCAGACTGGCGTGTGCGGCAAGGGTCCCAGCGCCTCAGACTGGAGAATACATGAATGACCCAGCCCTAAGACCTGCGTGTGCGGCAAGGGTCCCAGCGCCTCAGACTGGAGAATACATGAATGACCCAGCCCTCAGACTTGCGTGTGCGGCAAGGGTCCCAGCGCCTCAGATTGGAGATTACATGAATGACCCAGCCCTCAGACTTGCGTGTGCGGCAAGGGTCACAGCGACTCCTAAGGGAGAATACATGAATGACCCAGCCCTCAGACTTGCATGTGCGGCAAGGGTCACAGCCCTTCAGACTGGAGAATACATGAATGACCCAAGCCCTCAGACTTGCGTGTGCGGCAAGGGTTACAGCGCCTCAGACTGGAGAATACCTGAATGACCCAAGCCCTCAGACTTGCGTGTGCGGCAAGGATCACAGCGCCTCAAACTGGACAACACATGAATGACCCAAGCCCTCAGACTTGCGTGTGTGGCAAGAGTCACAGCGCCTCAGACTGGAGAACACATGAATGACCCAAGCCCTCAGACTTGCGTGTGCGGCAAGGGCCCCAGCGCCTCAGACTGGAGAACCCTTGAATGACACAAGCACTCAGACTTGGGTGTGCGGCAAGGGCCCCAGCGCCTCTGACTGGAGAACACATGAATGACCCAGCCCTCAGACTTGCGTGTGCGGCAAGGGTCCCAGCGCCTCAGACTGGAGAATACATGAATGACCCAGCCCTCAGACTTGCGTGTGCGGCAAGGGTCCCAGCGCCTCAGACTGGAGAACACATGAATGACCCAGCCCTCAGACTTGCGTGTGTGTCAAGGGTCCCAGCGCCTCAGACTGGAGAACACATGAATGACCCAGCCCTCAGACTTGCGTGTGCGGCAAGGGTCACAGCGCCTCAGACGGGAGAATACATGAATGACCCAGCCCTCAGACTTGCATGTGCGGCAAGGGTCACAGCGCCTCAGACTGGAGAATACATGAATGACCCAGCCCTCAGACTTGCGTGTGCGGATAGGGTCACAGCGCCTCAGACAGGAGAATACATGAATAACCCAAGCCCTCAGACATGCGTGTGCAGCAAGGGCCCCAGCGCCTCAGACTGGAGAACACATGAATGACCCAGCCCTCAGACTTGCGTGTGTGGCAAGGGTCCCAGCGCCTCAGACTGGAGAATACATGAATGACCCAGCCCTCAGACTTGCGTGTGCGGCAAGGTTCACAGCGCCTCAGACGGGAGAATACATGAATGACCCAGCCCTCAGACTTGCGTGTGCGGCAAGGGTCACAGCGCCTCAGACGGGAGAATACATGAATGACCCAGCCCTCAGACTTGCATGTGCGGCAAGGGTCACAGCGCCTCAGACTGGAGAATACATGAATGACCCAGCCCTCAGACTTGCGTGTGCGGATAGGGTCACAGCGCCTCAGACAGGAGAATACATGAATAACCCAAGCCCTCAGACATGCGTGTGCAGCAAGGGCCCCAGCGCCTCAGACTGGAGAACACATGAATGACCCAGCCCTCAGACTTGCGTGTGTGGCAAGGGTCCCAGCGCCTCAGACTGGAGAATACATGAATGACCCAGCCCTCAGACTTGCGTGTGCGGCAAGGGTCACAGCGCCTCAGACTGGAGAACACATGAATGACCCAGCCCTCAGACTTGCGTGTGCGGCAAGGGTCACAGCGCCTCAGACGGGAGAATACATGAATGACCCAGCCCTCGGACTTGCGTGTGCGGCAAGAATCACAGCGCCTCAGAAGGGAGAATAGATGAATGACCCAGCCCTCAGACTTGCGTGTGCGGCAAGGGTCACAGTGCCTCAGACGGGAGAATACATGAATGACCCAGCCCTCAGACTTGCGTGTGCGGCAAGGTTCACAGCGCCTCAGACGGGAGAATACATGAATGACCCAGCCCTCAGACTTGCGTGTGCGGCAAGGGTCACAGCGCCTCAGACGGGAGAATACATGAATGACCCAGCCCTCAGACTTGCATGTGCGGCAAGGGTCACAGCGCCTCAGACTGGAGAATACATGAATGACCCAGCCCTCAGACTTGCGTGTGCGGATAGGGTCACAGCGCCTCAGACAGGAGAATACATGAATAACCCAAGCCCTCAGACATGCGTGTGCAGCAAGGGCCCCAGCGCCTCAGACTGGAGAACACATGAATGACCCAGCCCTCAGACTTGCGTGTGTGGCAAGGGTCCCAGCGCCTCAGACTGGAGAATACATGAATGACCCAGCCCTCAGACTTGCGTGTGCGGCAAGGGTCACAGCGCCTCAGACTGGAGAATACATGAATGACCCAGCCCTCAGACTTGCGTGTGCGGCAAGGGTCACAGCGCCTCAGACTGGAGAATACATGAATGACACAGCCCTCAGACTTGCGTGTGCGGCAAGGGTCACAGCGCCTCAGACTGGAGAATACATGAATGACCCAGCCCTCAGACTTGCGTGTGCGGCAAGGGTCACAGCGCCTCAGACGGGAGAATACATGAATGACGCAGCCCTCAGACTTGCGTGTGCGGCATGGGTCACAGCGCTTCAGAAGGGAGAATACATGAATGACCCAGCCCTCAGACTTGCGTGTGCGGCAAGGGTCACAGCGCCTCAGACTGGAGAATACATGAATGACCCAGCCCTCAGACTTGCGTGTGCGGCAAGGGTCACAGCGCCTCAGACTGGAGAATACATGAATGATGCAGCACTAAGACTTGCGTGTGCGGCAAGGGTCACAGCGCTTCAGAAGGGAGAATACATGAATGACCCAGCCCTCAGACTTGCGTGTGCGGCAAGGGTCACAGCGCCTCAGACGGGAGAATACATGAATGACCCATCCCTCAGACTTTCGGGTGCGGCAAGGGTCCCAGCGCCTCAGACTGGAGAATACATGAATGACCTGAGCCCTCAGACCTGCGTGTGCGGCAAGGGTCACAGCGCCTCAGACTGGAGAACACATGAATGACCCAAGCCCTCAGACTTGCGTGTGTGGCAAGGGTCCCAGTGCCTCAGACTGGAGAATACATGAATGACCCAGCCCTCAGACTTGCGTGTGCGGCAAGGGTCCCAGCGCCTCAGACTGGAGAATACAGGAATGACCCAGCCCTCAGACTTGCGTGTGCGGCAATGGTCCCAGCGCCTCAGACTGGAGAATACACGAATGACCCAGCCCTCAGACTTGCGTGTGCGGCAAGGGTCACAGCGCCTCAGACTGGAGAACACATGAATGACCCAAGCCCTCAGACTTGCCTGTGTGGCAAGGGTCCCAGCGCCTCAGACTGGAGAAAACATGAATGACCCAGACCTCAGACTTGCGTGTGCAGCAAGGGTCCCAGCGCCTCAGACTGGAGAATACATGAATGACCCAGCCCTCAGACTGGCGTGTGCGGCAAGGGTCCCAGCGCCTCAGACTGGAGAATACATGAATGACCCAGCCCTAAGACCTGCGTGTGCGGCAAGGGTCCCAGCGCCTCAGACTGGAGAATACATGAATGACCCAGCCCTCAGACTTGCGTGTGCGGCAAGGGTCCCAGCGCCTCAGATTGGAGATTACATGAATGACCCAGCCCTCAGACTTGCGTGTGCGGCAAGGGTCACAGCGACTCCTAAGGGAGAATACATGAATGACCCAGCCCTCAGACTTGCATGTGCGGCAAGGGTCACAGCCCTTCAGACTGGAGAATACATGAATGACCCAAGCCCTCAGACTTGCGTGTGCGGCAAGGGTTACAGCGCCTCAGACTGGAGAATACCTGAATGACCCAAGCCCTCAGACTTGCGTGTGCGGCAAGGATCACAGCGCCTCAAACTGGACAACACATGAATGACCCAAGCCCTCAGACTTGCGTGTGTGGCAAGAGTCACAGCGCCTCAGACTGGAGAACACATGAATGACCCAAGCCCTCAGACTTGCGTGTGCGGCAAGGGCCCCAGCGCCTCAGACTGGAGAACCCTTGAATGACACAAGCACTCAGACTTGGGTGTGCGGCAAGGGCCCCAGCGCCTCTGACTGGAGAACACATGAATGACCCAGCCCTCAGACTTGCGTGTGCGGCAAGGGTCCCAGCGCCTCAGACTGGAGAATACATGAATGACCCAGCCCTCAGACTTGCGTGTGCGGCAAGGGTCCCAGCGCCTCAGACTGGAGAACACATGAATGACCCAGCCCTCAGACTTGCGTGTGTGTCAAGGGTCCCAGCGCCTCAGACTGGAGAACACATGAATGACCCAGCCCTCAGACTTGCGTGTGTGGCAAGGGTCCCAGTGCCTCAGACTGGAGAATACATGAATGACCCAGCCCTCAGACTTGCGTGTGCGGCAAGGGTCCCAGCGCCTCAGACTGGAGAATACATGAATGACCCAGCCCTCACACTTGCGTGTGCGGCAAGGTCCCCAGCGCCTCAAACTGGAGAACACATGAATGACCCAGCCCTCAGACTTGCGTGTGTGGCAAGGGTCCCAGCGCCTCAGACTGGAGAATACATGAATGACTCAGCCCTCAGACTTGCGTGTGCGGCAAGGGTCCCAGCGCCTCAGACTGGAGAATACTTGAATGACCCAGCCCTCAGACTTGCGTGTGCAGCAAGGGTCCCAGTGCCTCAGACTGGAGAATACATGAATGACCCAGCCCTCAGACTTGCGTGTGCGGCAAGGGTCCCAGCGCCTCAGACTGGAGAATCCATGAATGACACAGCCCTCAGACTTGCGTGTGCGGCAAGGGTCACAGCGCCTCAGGCTGGAGAACACATGAATGACCCAGCCCTCAGACTTGCGTGTGCGGCAAGGGTCACAGCGCCTTAGACGGGAGAATACATGAATGACCCAGCCCTCCGACTTGCGTGTGCGGCAATGGTCCCAGCGCCTCAGACTGGAGAATACACGAATGACCCAGCCCTCAGACTTGCGTGTGCGGCAAGGGTCCCAGCGCCTCAGACTGGAGAATACATGAATGACCCAGCCATCAGACTTGCGTGTGCGGCAAGGTTCACAGTGCCTCAGACGGGAGAATACATGAATGACCCAGCCCTCAGACTTGCGTGTGTGGCAAGGGTCCCAGCGCCTCAGACTGGAGAATACATGAATGACCCAGCCCTCAGACTTGCGTGTGCGGAAAGGGTCCCAGCGCCTCAGACTGGAGAATACATGAATGACCCAGCCCTCACACTTGCGTGTGCGGCAAGGGCCCCAGCGCCTCAAACTGGAGAACACATGAATGACCCAGCCCTCAGACTTGCGTGTGTGGCAAGGGTCCCAGCGCCTCAGACTGGAGAATACATGAATGACTCAGCCCTCAGACTTGCGTGTGCGGCAAGGGTCCCAGCGCCTCAGACTGGAGAATACTTGAATGACCCAGCCCTCAGACTTGCGTGTGCAGCAAGGGTCCCAGTGCCTCAGACTGGAGAATACATGAATGACCCAGCCCTCAGACTTGCGTGTGCGGCAAGGGTCCCAGCGCCTCAGACTGGAGAATCCATGAATGACACAGCCCTCAGACTTGCGTGTGCGGCAAGGGTCACAGCGCCTCAGGCTGGAGAACACATGAATGACCCAGCCCTCAGACTTGCGTGTGCGGCAAGGGTCACAGCGCCTTAGACGGGAGAATACATGAATGACCCAGCCCTCCGACTTGCGTGTGCGGCAATGGTCCCAGCGCCTCAGACTGGAGAATACACGAATGACCCAGCCCTCAGACTTGCGTGTGCGGCAAGGGTCCCAGCGCCTCAGACTGGAGAATACATGAATGACCCAGCCATCAGACTTGCGTGTGCGGCAAGGTTCACAGTGCCTCAGACGGGAGAATACATGAATGACCCAGACCTCAGACTTGCGGGTGCGGCAAGGGTCACAGCGCCTCAGACTGGAGAATACATGAATGACCTGAGCCCTCAGACTTGCGTGTGCGGCAAGGGTCACAGTGCCTCAGACTGGAGAACACATGAATGACCCAAGCCCTCAGACTTGCCTGTGTGGCAAGGGTCCCAGCGCCTCAGACTGGAGAAAACATGAATGACCCAGACCTCAGACTTGCGTGTGCAGCAAGGGTCCCAGCGCCTCAGACTGGAGAATACATGAATGACCCAGCCCTCAGACTGGCGTGTGCGGCAAGGGTCCCAGCGCCTCAGACTGGAGAATACATGAATGACCCAGCCCTAAGACCTGCGTGTGCGGCAAGGGTCCCAGCGCCTCAGACTGGAGAATACATGAATGACCCAGCCCTCAGACTTGCGTGTGCGGCAAGGGTCCCAGCGCCTCAGATTGGAGATTACATGAATGACCCAGCCCTCAGACTTGCGTGTGCGGCAAGGGTCACAGCGACTCCTAAGGGAGAATACATGAATGACCCAGCCCTCAGACTTGCATGTGCGGCAAGGGTCACAGCCCTTCAGACTGGAGAATACATGAATGACCCAAGCCCTCAGACTTGCGTGTGCGGCAAGGGTTACAGCGCCTCAGACTGGAGAATACCTGAATGACCCAAGCCCTCAGACTTGCGTGTGCGGCAAGGGTCACAGCGCCTCAAACTGGACAACACATGAATGACCCAAGCCCTCAGACTTGCGTGTGCGGCAAGAGTCACAGCGCCTCAGACTGGAGAACACATGAATGACCCAAGCCCTCAGACTTGCGTGTGCGGCAAGGGCCCCAGCGCCTCAGACTGGAGAACCATTGAATGACACAAGCACTCAGACTTGGGTGTGCGGCAAGGGCCCCAGCGCCTCTGACTGGAGAACACATGAATGACCCAGCCCTCAGACTTGCGTGTGCAGCAAGGGTCCCAGCGCCTCAGACTGGAGAATACATGACTGACCCAGCCCTCAGACTTGCGTGTGCGGCAAGGGTCCCAGCGCCTCAGACTGGAGAATACATGAATGACCCAGCCCTCAGACTTGCGTGTGCGGCAAGGGTCCCAGTGCCTCAGACTGGAGAACACATGAATGACCCAGCCCTCAGACTTGCGTGTGTGTCAAGGGTCCCAGCGCCTCAGACTGGAGAACACATGAATGACCCAGCCCTCAGACTTGCGTGTGTGGCAAGGGTCCCAGCGCCTCAGACTGGAGAATACATGAATGACCCAGCCCTCAGACTTGCGTGTGCGGCAAGGGTCCCAGCACCTCAGACTGGAGAATACATGAATGACCCAGCCCTCACACTTGCGTGTGCGGCAAGGGCCCCAGCGCCTCAAACTGGAGAACACATGAATGACCCAGCCCTCAGACTTGCATGTGTGGCAAGGGTCCCAGCGCCTCAGACTGGAGAATACATGAATGACTCAGCCCTCAGACTTGCGTGTGCGGCAAGGGTCCCAGCGCCTCAGACTGGAGAATACTTGAATGACCCAGCCCTCAGACTTGCGTGTGCAGCAAGGGTCCCAGTGCCTCAGACTGGAGAATACATGAATGACCCAGCCCTCAGACTTGCGTGTGCGGCAAGGGTCCCAGCGCCTCAGACTGGAGAATACATGAATGACACAGCCCTCAGACTTGCGTGTGCGGCAAGGGTCACAGCGCCTCAGGCTGGAGAACACATGAATGACCCAGCCCTCAGACATGCGTGTGCGGCAAGGGTCACAGCGCCTTAGACGGGAGAATACATGAATGACCCAGCCCTCAGACTTGCGTGTGCGGCAAGGGTCCCAGCGCCTCAGACTGGAGAATACTTGAATGACCCAGCCCTCAGACTTGCGTGTGCAGCAAGGGTCCCAGTGCCTCAGACTGGAGAATACATGAATGACCCAGCCCTCAGACTTGCGTGTGCGGCAAGGGTCCCAGCGCCTCAGACTGGAGAATACATGAATGACACAGCCCTCAGACTTGCGTGTGCGGCAAGGGTCACAGCGCCTCAGACTGGAGAACACATGAATGACCCAGCCCTCAGACTTACGTGTGCGGCAAGGGTCACAGCGCCTTAGACGGGAGAATACATGAATGACCCAGCCCTCAGACTTGCGTGTGCGGCAAGAATCACAGCGCCTCAGAAGGGAGAATACATGAATGACCCAGCCCTCAGACTTGCGTGTGCGGCAAGGGTCACAGCGCCTCAGACGGGAGAATACATGAATGACCCAGCCCTCAGACTTGCGTGTGCGGCAAGGTTCACAGCGCCTCAGACGGGAGAATACATGAATGACCCAGCCCTCAGACTTGCGTGTGCGGCAAGGGTCACAGCGCCTCAGACAGGAGAATACATGAATGACCCAGCCCTCAGACTTGCGTGTGCGGCAAGGGTCACAGGGCCTCAGACTGGAGAATACATGAATGACCCAGCCCTCAGACTTGCGTGTGCGGATAGGGTCACAGCGCCTCAGACAGGAGAATACATGAATGACCCAAGCCCTCAGACTTGCCTGTGCAGCAAGGGCCCCAGCGCCTCAGACTGGAGAACACATGAATGACCCAGCCCTCAGAATTGCGTGAGTGGCAAGGGTCCCAGCGCCTCAGACTGGAGAATACATGAATGACCCAGACCTCAGACTTGCGTGTGCGGCAAGGGTCACAGCGCCTCAGACGGGAGAATACATGAGTAACCCAGCCCTCAGACTTGCATGTGCGGCAAGGGTCACAGCGCCTCAGACTGGAGAATACATGAATGACCCAGCCCTCAGACTTGCGTGTGCGACAAGGGTCACAGCGCCTCAGACTGGAGAATACATGAATGACCCAGCCCTCAGACTTGCGTGTGCGGCAAGGGTCACAGCGCCTCAGACGGGAGAATACATGAATGATGCAGCCCTCAGATTTGCGTGTGCGGCAAGGGTCACGGCGCTTCAGAAGGGAGAATACATAAATGACCCAGCCCTCAGACTTGCGTGTGCGGCAAGGGTCACAGCGCCTCTGACGGGATAATACATGAATGACCCAGCCCTCAGACTTGCGTGTGCGGCAAGGTTCACAGTGCCTCAAACTGGAGAATACATGAATGACCCAAGCCCTCAGACTTGCGTGTGCGGCAATGTTCCCAGTGCCTCAGACTTTAGAATACATGAATGACCCAAGCCCTCAGACTTGCGTGTGCGGCAAGGGTCACAGTGCCTCAAACTGGAGAATACATGAATGACCCAAGCCCTCAGACTTGCGTGTGCGGCAATGTTCACAGCGCCTCAGACTGGAGAATACATGAATGACCCAAGCCCTCAGTCTTGCGTGTGCGGCAAGGGTCACAGCACCTCAGACGGGAGAATACATGAATGACCCAGCCATCAGACTTGCGTGTGCGGCAAGGGTCACAGCGCCTCAGAAGGGAGAATACATGAATGACCCAGCCCTCAGACTTGCGTTGTAGTGTAGTTCCTATAGTCCCAATTGGCTCTGCGCATTGGAATAATATCTTCAGTAGTGTAGACGTAGGACTGAGGTTAACTAGGTCTCTACTGACTATATTAGACATAAGTTTTTTGCAAGCTAGCTCAGAGTTAACTAGAAACTTTCTTGAATAAGCGAGGAGGAGTTTAACCTCCCTGGATAAACAAGAAGGGATTTAGTTTCTGACAACCATAAAACATGACAACTTTGCTCTCCCTGAATAAGAGTGTATCTCTAGAGTCGTGTGAAAACAAAAGGCAGCTATTTCACTCAGTCTATAAGTGCGTACTTAGTTTCACCAGATTGCACAGAAAAGAGAGACGGGCATTTTCAATAAAAGGTGTTATTTATTGAGCAGTCTCCTTCCTCATACAAGAGAAATGAATTGCTACAATTGCAATACTTATAGTTAAGTAAAGTGCATATAGTAAAAGCAGGATTATAAAATAATACTGTAAAAGCATTGATATGGTTTCTTAGCCACATGATACTTTAAAATGGATAAAAGATATACATAGATATATACATTGACTAATCGTACTCAACTGGTGCTTCTAACTACGCCTACCCCGGTGTACCTGACCTAAGCCTAATACGTGGGAGGGAGTATGTAAGTAGCAGTTTAAGTTAAGTTTGTTTTGCCAAGAATCTGACTCAAGAATTCTCTGTAAGGGTTTAGTCAGTTCAGTACCTGGGTATTAGAAGGCAGGAGGGCTGGTATCTCTCTCTCAGGACTCGGTATCCCAGTCACCCGCAAGGGTGGGCTGGAAACGCTGGAGGCTGGATTTCTCGGCAGGAGAAAAGACAGCGTCTTTCTCAGCACGTCAAAAGGGAGGGGCAGCGTCCGTGGGCTCTCGCATCAGCTGGGCTCTCGGCAAGTAGATACATGTTCCAGATTCACCACCACCGTGTCTTTGCTTAAGGCAACGTTGGTATATTTATACCTGAAAGGTGCCGGTTTTGACGTAAGGCTGGACATTAGATGTCAATAAAGATGTCACTAAGAACTGGTCGTTCTTACAGTGTTTTACATGAGTTCTTGGACGAAATCAAAACAAAGGCAGCGGGGATTTCCCAGGTTGCTGGAGGCTTGGATTTGTTGAAGAACTCGGTGTGCTTTCTAGGGGGCTGGAGGAATAGGCTTGCTTAATGTGACAGCATGCGCTATGACTGAATTATGGAAAGGGTTTCTATGCCGTTGTAGGGATATTATTGATTTATAACCGGACAAGGGCAAAGAATAGGAATATCAATTCAGGTACCTAGATAAACACACTACACCCACTCCACGAATGCATGTCCATAAATACTAAAACTAAGCAATAGTAAACATATCTAACGGTGCATGTGTATACAGATCCACCCCAAAATAAATTTTTTGCATTTGAAATGGCATATGCGAAATACACGAAAAATGAGTATAGGTACAGTATTTCAAGCAGAGTAATCATTCATTAAATAGGATGCATATATCAACGGAATGATTTTGCGAAATTACACATGATATGGCTCTTAATACAGAAAAAAGTGCGAGACCACTTCATCACATATAAATACAGTTATTTGTAAATATGCTAGAGGCTGAGGTAATATATTGTCTCTAGAGTTCCTAAAAATAGAAGCTCTGTTCTCTAAGAATAGTTCTACTTTAAGCAGAGGATGAGTGCCAAAAAAAGTAAATATTTTGGAATCGGGGCAAAAAATAATTTCGTTTTTCAGGGGAAGAAGAAAAAAAACAGTTCCAAATATTTCCAGTAGCTTTTGTTTTTCAAAGCTGAAGGCCAAATTCAGAGTTCAGGGAACGCTGTGTGCTCGTTTGCTTAAAAGTTATTCTTTTTGTTCGGGGGAGAACATCATTTCAGACAGACTTTCAAAAAAGCAGTTTACCGCTTCAGGTGAAAGTTCGACCAAGTTGGAAAATGTCGCTACCATGCAGTCGTGAGCATGATTGCTTTCAATGATGACAGGATCAGCACTGCTCACAGAAGGTCGTACCTGGTTGATGCTGCTCTCATCTTGAACTTCACTACCCTTTAATCGCAGTGGTGAAGTTACACGAATGCCGTCATCAGGATAGGTAACCGCTGGGGACAACACGATGCATGAGCCTTCACGGGACTTAGCAAAGTATCTGTATCCATTGGTACTTCTGATTGTAGTGTGAGACAGATGTCCAACACGCATTCTTCTCCACACAGCATACATCTTAACACAGGTAAGATACAATTCTGCCAGATGGGTCTGAATGAAAGAAACCAGGTCATATTCAGATCTCTTAGCCGGGCTAATCCAAGGATTTTAGTTATGCGGTCCCGATAGTGTATAGCTAGGATCGTTTCTTCCATTGTTGTTGGAGTCTTGTCTGTGACATGGCTTGCCATAACGAAGCAGGAGTATCAAAAATAAAATGCCTGCTACGAGTCCCAACAGGAGTGGAAGGCCACCAAAGATCGAATGGACAAAATTAGGAAAGATGCCCAGGACTGCTTTGAAGGGTGTCAACAGTCCCGAAAAAATCCTCTTAAATACATGTGGGATCCCATTCGTATCTGACATGTTAAAGATTTGGCTTAGAATTTCCGAGAAATGTAAGGGGCAATTTGTTGCTATTAATGCATGTATCTCTGTCGTTGTCCTTGCAACTTGGAGATCATACGTTTCTTTCGATGACGTCAAGGGCACAGGCGTCTGTAGAAGAACAGACTTCATTCTGCTTAAAGTATCAATTCGAATAGAAGAGATTTTTAAACTGGGCCAAATTTGTCCCTCCCTGTCTGGAGTGTTGTTCGGATACAATACTTGCATACAACAAGTGACCATCTGCATATATAGAGGCCGCTATGAAACGTTTTTGACGCTGTTTGCGTGGTCCCATTATGAAATCACGCAAGTCAGCACCTTCTTTAAGTAAAGTGAAGTGGTGCTTAATTTCTGCCAGTGTGGATATCTGTAGCCATTCGAGGCAGAGTTTTCCTACACTGTATGTTGTTACTATCCCTGGATGTTGTCTCTGGGAGTATCTAAGGTCTGGCCTGGTCAATTTGAACCCCTGTATTTTGTTCAGGAATCTATCTTGACAGTTGTTTGTGTCTGTGGGCCAGATCAACCATTTTTTCCAATCAGGATGTGTTATGTTTTGGTTAAAAATATGGGATACGTCTATCTCAACATCTGTAGTGCTATTACTGTCAGGTATTGGCTTTGGAATAGACGGTTTGTTTAAGTCTTTGATTTTATCTATGCCAAGACAGGTTGTCTGTTGAATTGTGTCATTCAAGAATATAATTTGTTCTGGAATCATGCAGGCTCTAAATAATGATTCTATACCTTGGACCTGCCAATCTCTTGTACCCCAGATGGTTTTCGTTTCAATATTATTTTTCCAAAAATCAAAACCAAATGTATTCATTTTTTCAAAAAAATGTTTCTGAATAGATTAATTTTGTGTTTGTCAGCATGGTTTTCATTCCTGTCTTATTTAACAGTTTGAAATAAAACGTTTCTGCATCACTTGTGTTAAACCCTGAGAAGTATGGGAATTTATCATAAAATGTTTTGAACTGCCTTTTGGTGGAGTTGCACAATGTTCCCATTGATTACAATTAAAAACATTTCTAGGTTGAGCAGATTTATGCAAATAATGGTTAGCATAGTGATTGTAGCAGTACATCTGTTCATAATTTGATGAACCTTGTAAATAAATCATGTTCTGTAAATTTTGCTGACATAACTAAGTCTGACATCATATCATTAATACTTTCAAAGTCCCAATAATTAGAGAATGTGCTCGGTTTTACAAAGCCACTCAATGAAACCTTAAATTGATGTGGATACTTCAAGAGCTCGACCGGGCCATATATTTCATAATCAGTTTTGTCCCATGCTACCCCACCGGGTATCGGATTGGATGTGAAATTTACTGAAGAAAGTTCTCTTTTCTCGCTGTGTGAAGACTTGTGTGGCTTTAGGACCAAGTTGATGTTCTGACTTGCTGTGTCCATTGTAATATATTTTCCCTCAACGAAGTGTCCCAAGCATAGTACCATGATGAGCCAAAGCAGGAGGAAAAGTACACCTAGCACCACCCAAAATTCAATCCATGGAGAAATCAGATAGGTTTCTTGGAGTTGATGAAAGAGTTATTTTGCTTTGTCTTTAAAAGTCTTTGTTGTTATTGGCTGTTCCTCAGGTTCACTTGGATCCTCAAAAAAGTCATCGAAATTGATGAAGTAGCCTGATGCAGTTCTGTCAATTGTTGGAATCGCTTCCGGATTTTCATTTGCTTTTGGAATTTTCTATGTTTCATTAGCATAGTCTGTGGCTACATCGTTGTAGACAGGTGTTTCTTGACGAATTGTTGCAATTTGGGTTTTAAGAGGCATAAGTTCCATGACTTTGTTGCATAGTCCTTGTTGATTCACTGTAGGTTTATCAAATGTGATTAGTCTCTCAGTTTGAACTTCTTGTATTGTAGCAAACTTTGGTGTTCTGCTATTTCTTGGGAGTCCACTTGGCCTACTACTTATTATTGGCCACATGATTGTGGTTTAACCAGGTCGATGGATACAACTCGGTTCTCCTTTTTACCAGCAAGGGGCGGTAGTACAACTGATCTTGTTCCGTTGACAGTTAAGACAGGTACTGCTTTTCTGTAAGAAGGCCCAAATTCCTTCTTCACCGCGATTTTCTCTCTGACCAGATCCCCAATCTTTGGAATCCAGACAGGCCTTGCTGGGACAGGTGGTTTCTCTTCAGTGGCTGTTGGCTGTTGTTTCAATTTTATGTTGCTCAGGTCTTTTTTTGTTTCATTTAAGTCCTGTAAAATAGCCAAACGATCTTTGATATCAAAGCATTTTCCTTCTACCACTGAAGTCTGACTATCCAGGTCCTGGATATGCATTCTAGTCCCGAACAATAGTTCGTACAGACTGAAACCTTTTAGAGAATTTCTTGGCAGATTGTTAAGACTACGTTGGACACTTATTAAATGTTTGACCCACCCAACACCCGAACCTAATACCTTTGCCGTTATAGATTGCTATATGTTATGTTATGTTATGTTACGTGAATTTGTACTGCGCACAGCTGCCCCAGCTAAGGGGCGTCCCGGCGCACGGCAAGGTACCACGCAACAACCACAAGAAACACAACAGCTAAAAAAAAGTCAAGTCAAGTTTAAAATAAAAAAGTTTTAATAGCCCTACGAAAGGACAAGAGATCCTCCGACAGCCAAATCCCCACCGGAAGGGAGTTCCACAGTTCGGCTGCTTTGACCCGGAAAGACCGGCCACCAACACGGCACAACTTGTATCTGGGGATAGTAGTGAGCGCTTGACCCAAAGATCTCAGGTGCCGAGTGGGGACGTACCAGGTCAGGAGGTCCATAAGAGTTTGAGGAGCCGTACCCTTTAAGATCTTAAAGGCTAGACAGAGTACCTTAAATTGAATTATAGCTCTGACTGGCAGCCAATGTAGAGCTTTCAAAGTACTAGAGACAGGGCAGAATCGGGGGGACCAACAATTGCCCTTGCAGCGGCGTTCTGCACCCACTGAAGGCGGGTGATTTTGGCCTGGTTAGCACCCACCAGAAGAGAGCTGGCATAATCCAAGCGTGATATAACAGTCGCCTGTATAACCAGTTGCCGGGTGCGAGAATCAAAAAACTTTAGGACTGGGCGCAGGGTCCGGAGGATTCCGAAACAGCAAGCAGCCGTTTTCTTTGTGTGCCCCTCAAAACTGAGAGTGGGATCCATCCACACTCCCAGGTTTTTCAGTTCCGTCACCGGAAGGGGGGCCGGCCCAAGCTCCGGAGGCCGCCACCTGTCTCCCCAGAGGTCCGTCCGTCTGCCGACGATCATAACCTCGGTTTTCTTCGCGTTGAGCTGGAGGCAGTTGGTCTCCATCCAGCTTGCCACCGCCCTGAGTCCACTCTGAAACCTGGGAGCGTCCTGATCTACATCCCCGCTGATCGTAACCGCTAGCTGAGTGTCATCGGCATATGACACCATGGTCATACCCCATTGCCTGACAACCTCAGCCAGCGGTCTCACGTATAGGTTGAACAACGTGGGACTCAGCGAGGATCCCTGCGGTACTCCCTGTTTCAGAAGATGGAACTTGGACTGGAACGGTGGCACCGCAAGGCTAAAGAAACGATCCTCGAGGAAGGACCGAAACCACTGGAGGGCAGACCCGCTCACTCCTATCTCCTCCAGGCGCTGCAACAGGATTGGATGGGAGACAGTATCAAAGGCGGTGCTCAGATCTAATAGTACCAGCGCCGCCGTCTGTCCTACATCCATCACTGTGCGAAGGTGTTCAGCCATGGTGAGAAGGGCTGTCTCTGTGCTATGTCCAGCACGGAAACCGTTCTGGGTGGGATCTAAGATGTTCAAACGAGAGAGGTGGTCAGAGAGAGTCTTGTTCACATGGGCCTCCAAAACTTTGGTCGGCCAAGGGAGCAGGGAGATAGGCCGATAACTTTCCGGCTTTTCCGGGTCCAGGGAGGGTTTCTTTAAGATGGGTGAAACCACAGCCCGCTTCCAGCTTGCTGGAACCATGCCCGAGACAAGTGAAATGTTCATCAGAGAGAGTATCGAAGTGCGACCCATGAACAAATGGTCTCTAAAAAGGGCTGGCTTAAGCGGATCGGCGGGCGACCCAGATTTCACCTGCTGGGCCAGAATGTCAAAACCCTTAGTTGTTAACGGGGGCAACACATATGTCTCGGTTTTTTCTTTCCACCATCCCGTTTCCCTCAGGAAGGAATTGATAAGATTACCGCAATGCAATGCCCATGCTGGTCTTGGCCTCCTTATAAGCAGGACCCTGGTCAGAATGTAGCATGCCAATTGCGTCTATGCCGCTATAGACTTGCAAATCTTTTATAACAGTTCAGACGTCAGCCGAGAGCTGGGGTCTACATTTTAAGTGAATCTAGTCTCTATATGTTAATATGACGCATTATTCCTACTGGGTTTTTCGTATTGATATTCTTGTGATATCTAAAGAACTGCGCCACTGCGATCTCTGTTGCAGTTTTGACAGTAAAATGCAAATTTGTAGTTTTGCAGGCTCATTCCCGGCCACCAGTATATTGATTGTAATTCTTTCAGAGATTCCTTAATCTTAAGGTGTCTAAGACCCTCACCCATGTGTGCGTCTGCTATTAACAATACTCTCCTGTTCGTGTTTGGAATTACCCTATCCCCCACTCCAGGGATTTGAGCAAAAGGAACGGAGTTTGCATCGATTATGTATGTATAATTGAGTGGATATTTGACGGGTAGCGCTGCACAGTCGCCTTTTGATGACGTTTTTACCGCCAGCATGGTTTCCCCGTCTATGTATTTTCCTGAACGCTTTTTTGTAGCTACTGAAGCCGGTTTAGTTGCTTCCGCTGTGGCTGTCTCAGCCAATGAATTCCCTGTAACGTGAACACCATCACGTTCATGACTCAGTGAATGTATCACGTGAGTCTTTGGTAGTTCTTTCTGTAAAAGAACTACTTGTTCCCAAAGCGATTTTTGCTTGATTGTGGCACCTTTGTCATCTTTGTAACCGTTTTGAACCCATTTCTGCAAGTCGTTATTGTATGATTTGACGCAGTAATGCGAATCGCACACTATTAGTGTCGGGAATTCGCGATCGGCATTATCTAGTGCCATTTTCAAAGCTATTACTTCGGTTTGTTGATCTGAATTGTTTTCTACAGAGTGTGATATTGTTACCAGAGGTCTCAATTTACCTCCGCGCCACACGTTTTTAACAATCTCGCATGTGGTGTTTCAGGCTTGTTTTCCCCAAACTGAGGGTTGTGCATATCCGTCTGTATATATTACACAGGCGTACTGTTGTATGGGCAGAATGTCGATTGGCAGAGGATATTCTCTTTCATATTCTAGATTTTTTAATCTTTTCATGTTCGGGCCAAAATAGTATTTCACTTTGTAGCAAGAGAATTTTCCCATTGTATCCATTTTGGATTTAATGCCACGGTAGTTAAATTACATGGGCTTGTTAATGCCTCAAAGGCTGATTCTGCTGTTATAACAGTAATCTGTCTGCCTTGGGCTTGGTAATGTTATTTCGTATATTTTATGAGGTTTGCTAACTCTGGTATCTGCAGTTTCCACCTGAATGTATTCATTTGTGTCCACTGTCTCCAGATGATTCATCAGGATCTTGCGAGCTATTCTCACTTCTGCTGCGCTGTCTAGCATTGTCTGAGAGGGACGTGTATCAATATCTTGATATCTATCAGGTTTTTTCAAATTATCCCTATTTCTAAGGTTGTATCTTTTCTCAGAGGGCTCCCTCTGGGGAGACTTGTGTCCTTGGTCCGGAGATCTTTCCCTCCGCCGAGGAGACCTTCCTCTGGACTGGAATCTTTTTTCTTTGGGAGTGGATTGTTTATTTCCATCCCAGCTCTTTTTTGGAGTGTTTAGATTATTTTTAATAAATATATTTCCAGGATTTTCAGTTAGTTGGGGTTTTACTGGTTTCCCACCCAAACTATCTCTTCCTAGTTCTTCATAGGATTTTTCTATGATTCTGGCAAGTTCAAATGGATTTCCTCCTAGTTTGCTGGAGGCTTGGATTTGTTTAAGAACTCGGTGTGCTTTCTAGGGGGCTGGAAGAATAGGCTTGCTAAATGTGACAGCATGCGCTATGACTGAATTATGAAAAGGGTTTCTATGCCGTTGTAGGGATATTATTGATTTATAACCGGACAATGGCAAAGAATAGGAATATCGACTCAGGTACCTAGATAAACACACTACAGCGTGTGCGGCAAGGGTCACAGCGCCTCAGTTGTGAGAATACATGAATGACCCAGCCCTCAGACTTGCATGTGCGGCAAGGTTCACAGCGCCTCAGACGGGAGAATACATGAATGATCCAGCCCTCAGACTTGTGTGTGTGGCAAGGGTCACAGCGCCTCAGACTGGAGAATACATGTTTGACCCACCCCTCAGACTTGCGTGTGCGGCAAGGGTCACAGCGCCTCAGACTGGAGAATACATGAATGACCCAGCCCTCAGACTTGCGTGTGCAGCAAGGATCACAGCGCCTCAGACTGGAGAATACATGAATGACCCAAGCCCTTAGAGTTGCGTGTGCGGCAAGGGTCACAGCGCCTCAGACTGGAGAACACATGAATGACCCAAGCCCTCAGACTTGCGTGTGCGGCAAGGGCCCCAGCGCCTCAGACTGGAGATCACATGAATGACCCAGCCCTCAGACTTGCGTGTGTGGCAAGGGTCCCAGCGCCTCAGACTAGAGACTACATGAATGACCCAGCCCTCAGACTTGCGTGTGCGGCAAGGGTCCCAGCGCCTCAGACTGGAGAATACATGAATGACCCAGCCCTCAGACTTGCGTGTGCGGCAAGGGTCACAGCGCCTCAGATGGGAGAATACATGAATGACCCAGCCCTCAGACTTGCGTTTGTGGCAAGGGTCACAGCGCCTCAGACTGGAGAATACATGAATGACCCAGCCCTCAGACTTGCGTGTGCGGCAAGGGTCACAGCGCCTCAGACTGGAGAATACATGAATGACCCAGCCCTCAGACTTGCGTGTGCGGCAAGGGTCACAGCCCCTCAGACTGGAGAATACATGAATGACCCAAGCCCTCAGACTTCCCTGTGCGGCAAGGGTCACAGCGCCTCAGCCTGGAAAATACGTGAATGACCCAAGCCCTCAGACTTGCGTGTGCGGCAAGGGTCACAGCGCCTCAGACTGGAGAACACGTGAATGACCCAAGCCCTCAGACTTGCATGTGCAGGAAGGGTCACAGCGCCTCAGACTGGAGAACACGTGACTGACCCAAGCCCTCAGACTTGCATGTGCGGCAAGGGCCACAGCGCCTCAGACTGGAGAACACATGAATGATCCAAGCCTTCAGACTTGCGTGTGCGGCAAGGGCCCCAGCGCCTCAGACTGGAGAACACTTGAATGACCCAGCCCTCAGACTTGCGTGTGCGGCAAGGGTCACAGCGCCTCAGACTGGAGAATACATGAATGACCCAGCCCTCAGACTTGCGTGTGCGGCAAGGGTCCCAGCGCCTCAGACTGGAGAATACATGAATGACCCAGCCCTCAGACTTGCATGTGCGGTAGGGGTCCCAGCGCCTCAGACTGGAGAATACATGAATGACCCAGCCCTCAGACTTGCCTGTGCGGTAGGGGTCCCAGCGCCTCAGACTGGAGAATACATGAATGACCCAGCCCTCAGACTTGCGTGTGCGGCAAGGGTCCAGCGCCCCAGACTGGAGAATACATCAATGACCCAGCCCTCAGACTTGCGTGTGCGGCAAGGGTCCCAGCGCCTCAGACTGGAGAATACATGAATGACCCAGCCCTCAGACTTGCGTGTGCGGCAAGGGTCACAGTGCCTCAGACGGGAGAATACATGAATGACCCAGCCCTCAGACTTGCGTGTGCGGCAAGGGTCACAGCGCCTCAGACTGGAGAATACATGAATGACCCAGCCCTCAGACTTGCGTGTGCGGCAAGCGTCACAGCGCCTCAGACTGGAGAATACTTGAATGACCCAGCCCTCAGACTTGCGTGTGCGGCAAGGGTCACAGCCCCTCAGACTGGAGAATACATGAATGACCCAAGCCCTCAGACTTGCGTGTGCGGCAAGGGTCACAGCGCCTCAGACTGGAGAAAACATGAATGACCCAAGCCCTCAGACTTGCGTGTGCGGCAAGGGTCACAGCGCCTCAGACTGGAGAACACATGAATGACCCAAGCCCTCAGACTTGCGTGTGCGGCAAGGGTCACAGCGCCTCAGACGGGAGAATACATGAATGACTCAGCCCTCAGACTTGCGTGTCCGGCAAGGTTCACAGCGCCTCAGACGGGAGAAGACATGAATGACCCAGCCCTCAGACTTGCGAGTGCGGCAAGGGTCACAGCGCCTCAGACTGGAGAATACATGAACGACCCAGCCCTCAGACGTGCGTGTGCGGCAAGGGTCACAGCGCCTCAGATTGGAGAATACATGAATGACCCAGCCCTGAGACTTGCGTGTGCGGCAAGGGTCAAAGCGCCTCAGACTAGAGAATACATGAATGACCCGCCCTCAGACCTGCGTGTGCGGCAAGGGTCCCAGCCCCTCAGACTGGAGAACACATGAATGACCCAGCCCTCAGACCTGCGTGTGCAGCAAGGGTCCAGCGCCTCAGACTGGAGAATACATGAATGACCCAGCCCTCAGACTTGCGTGTGCGGCAAGGGTCCCAGCGCCTCAGACTGGAGAATAAATGAATGACCCAGCCCTCAGACTTGCGTGTGCGGCAAGGGTCACAGCGCCTCAGATTGGAGAATACATGAATGACCCAGCCCTCAGACTTGCGTTTGCGGCAAGGGTCACAGCGCCTCAGACTGGAGAATACATGAATGACCCAGCCCTCAGACTTGCGTGTGCGGCAAGGGTCACAGCACCTCAGACTGGAGAATACATGAATGACCCAGCCCTCAGACTTGTGTGTGCGGCAAGGGTCACAGCCCCTCAGACTGGAGAATACATGAATGACCCAAGCCCTCAGACTTGCTTGTGCGGCAAGGGCCCCAGCGCCTCAGACTGGAGAACACTTGAATGACCCAGCCCTCAGAATTGCGTGTGCGGCAAGGGTCACAGCGCCTCAGAAGGGAGAATACATGAATGACCCAGCCCTCAGACTTGCATGTGCGGCAAGGGTCACAGCGCCTCAGACTGGAGAACACATGAATGACCCAAGCCCTCAGACTTGCGTGTGCAGCAAGGGCCCCAGCGCCTCAGACTGGAGAGCACATGAATGACCCAGCCCTCAGACTTGCGTGTGTGGCAAGGGTACCAGCGCCTCAGACTGGAGAATACATGAATGACCCAGACCTCAGACTTGCGTGTGCGACAAGGGTCTCAGCGCCTCAGACTGGAGAATACATGAATGACCCAGCCCTCAGACTTGCATGTGCGGCAAGGGTCCCAGCGCCTCAGACTGGACAATACATGAATGACCCAGCCCTCAGACCTGCGTGTGCGGCAAGGGTCCCAGCGCCTCAGACTGGAGAATACATGAATGACCCAGCCCTCAGACTTGCGTGTGCGGCAAGGGTCCCAGCACCTCAGACTGGAGAATACATGAATGACCCAGCCCTCAGACTTGCGTGTGCGGCAAGGGTCACAGCGCCTCAGACGGGAGAATACATGAATGACCCAGCCCTCAGACTTGCGTGTGCGGCAAGGGTCAAAGCGCCTCAGACTGGAGAATACATGAATGACCCAAGCCCTCAGACTTGCGTGTGCGGCAAGGGTCCCAGCGCCTCAGACTGGAGAATACATGAATGACCCAGCCCTCAGACTTGCGTGTGCGGCAAGGGTCCCAGTGCCTCAGACTGGAGAATACAGGAATTACCCAGCCCTCAGACTTGCGTGTGCGGCAAGGGTCCCAGCGCCTCAGACTGGAGAATACACGAATGACCCAGCCCTCAGACTTGCGTGTGCGCCAAGGGTCCAGCGCCTCAGACGGGAGAATACATGTGTTAGAATTGGGGGTCTCTGGTTGGCGCAGCACAGCACTGGCGACAAGCAGGGACCCTCTCCTCTAAGTCAGGGCAAAGAATTACTCCCAGAAATAACCCCTGCTCACCCTCTAGGTAGTGTGGCGCAAGCAGTCTAGGCTAAACTCTGGAGTACATAGGGTTAAACATTTGCAGTATCACACACAATAACCATCAACCCACCACACAATGACGCCAGACTGTATTTATGTAAAAATATATCTATTTTATATAGATTCAAAGCAGGCTTGTAAATATGGTCTTTGTACAGTTAAAAATGGTTCCAGTTACTTGTGCAGGTTGTACATATACTCTCCACGTAGTGCCTTGTAAATACAGTCTTTCAGATTGCAAGAAGCGGTTCCAGTTACTCTCTAAATATGTCACAGGTTCCAAAAGCAATGGTAGTTCTTATTCAGCTTTAAAAATAGTTCTTAATTCTTGGACCAATGTTACTGGGTGAAAAATGACCTTTCCCAGCTTACTTTAGGCTTACAATGGTCCAGGCCCCGTGCGCTGCGTGTGGACCCCTTTTGCTCCCTTAGGTACGCTTCACAGAGCTTTAGATCGTCTTGTTCGGTAAATCCAGTGCGGCCCCGCTAAACCTCACGCATCTCGCGTGAGAAGCGTACGGCGCTGAAGATGGGGATGCGAGGCGTACTGGGCGCTGGAGCTGTGCGAGGCGTACCGAAGCTGGAAGACATCTCGCAGGTACGGCCACACAGCGGAGGGGCCTCAGGGGGCTCAAGGGAGTGCGTGCCTCACGGACTTCGGGTCCTGAGCGCCAATCACTTTACACACAGTCACAGTACCTTCTTGGGGGTGATGCGAAGGGCCCAGCAGCGGGGGTCAGGTCTGGTCACGTCGCGGTGCTCCTTGGGGGCAAGGCGGGCTACGGCTCGTCAGGCATAGGCGCAGGGCTCTCAAAGGACGGTGCGTTGTGGGGCAAACAGACGTACCCGCGGCGTACGCTTCGACCCTGGAGGGGGAGCGGCTGCAGGCGGGGCTGATGGGGGTACGATGCAGAACAAGACGTACCAGCCAGGCGCGGCCCCACAGCACTTCACTTCACAGCTGCAGGGAGCGGGTCTCAGCGCACGGGTCACGGAGGGCACAACTTGCAGGCAGAGTCCGTCTTTGCTGGGCAGCCTGCAACACGGAGATCAGCAGGCGGCGATGCTTGGACCGGACAGGTCCTCCTTCACGGTGTGAGCTACGGCTCAGAACGGGGGCAGTCACGGTGCTCGGACCAGCGAGGGGTTGGTCTTCACTTTGCAGCTGGCACACGATCAGGCCACAGTCACGGTGCTCATGGGACCCAGATGCTCAAATTGGTAGAGAGCGCGGCGTAGAAGCACGACGCTCTCAGCACTCCTTCACTCGGCGCTGCAGGGACAGACAGCCCACGCCAGCAGCAGATTCCTTCGGGGGGGGTAGCGCCCACTGTTCCTGGGGCGCAGTTCAGGGGGCAAGTTCCACAGCAAGCCCTTGGAGATCTTTGTAGGAGTTTGGCACAAGTTGAAAATAAAGTAAAAGTTTCTTTCAGTCTTTCCTTTCTCTCCTTCTGCAGCAAGGCACCCAACACAGGCCAGAGGCAGCACTCCTCCTTGTAGTCTTTCCAGGTCCTTCTCTTCGGGCAGAGTTTCTTCTGTAGCGCAAACAGGATCTAATTTACAAGGAGCAGGGCTCCTACTTTTATACACCATTTCCTTTGTTTTTCAGGCCAGGAGGGCCTCTGCATAATTCCTTTTAGTCTCTGAGCACTTGTTGGGTGTACTCTGGCTGTTGCTTTCAGTGTGAGGGCAGGCACATCAGACGCTCCCCAGGGGGGCGGAGCCAGCATTGTGGGGACAGGGGCTGCCAGGAGTACCTTGTTGACAGTGCTTTGCCCTTCCTGGGCCAGGTGCAGGCTGAGTCATCAGTCGCCCCCCAGGGGGCGGAGCCAGCATTGTGGAGGCAGAGCACAGCCTGATTAAAAGTCCAGGGCCACTCCTACCTCCCACTAAGGTGTAATCCTTGCATTCACCACCTGTCATCCCCCAGCCCTGTCACTCACACATCCCAGACAGCCAGATACACATACTAGCAGAGGCGGGCTGAAATGGTTAGGCAAGCAAATGCTAACTTTCTAAAAGTCAGAAAGAACAAGGGTGGCTGGGCCCAATGGGAGGGAGGGTAGGCAGGGCCACAATATTGTAAGAAAAAATTATTTGCCTATGCCTCCACCTTTTAAATTAAACACTATTCAGTTGAGGATAAACAACACTTTATTAGTTTATCCTGACATTGATTTATGTCGTTGATTTGTAACACAGTTTTCAAAAAGTTATATTCATTTTATAAAAACAGACATCAGATTACTTTCAACTTCATGTCTGGCCATATACAAAAAAAGCAATTTGTGCATATATACAATGTGAAAAGAAAATCAACAATGAACGTTTTCCAAAAACATATTTACCCGTGAATGTGTAATCGTGACATGGACAAAATAATCATGTGTATTGTGAACGAAATAAACATTTCATGATGAAAGGATCACAATCATGGGGAGAGAAACAAAGAAAAAATTCTTTTATATCATTTTTTACACAATCAACTCATCACAATCAAGTAGCATTTGCAAACACAGGATATTAAAATAAACTTTACTAAAAGAAGTATTTTATTATTCTGAGTTCAGGCATACTAAACATTATTTTCTACCATGTTCCCTGAGCCTGCTGGGATTATAGAGTGTAATAATTCCAGCAGCCCATCTGGCCTAAAGGGAACAGGTAGCCTTACAATAGTGAAAAACGAATTTGGCAGTAATTCACTATTAGGACATGCCACACACACCAGAGCATGTCCTACCTTACACTTACAATGCACCCTGCCCTTGGGCCTACCATAGGGGTGACTAATATGAAGTTAAGGGAAGGTTTAGGGGCTGGCAAGTGTGTGCACCTGCCCAGCCAGCATGACAGTACCAAACTGCACGCAGGCTCTGACATGGCAGACCTTAGACACATTTTAAGGCTGCTTCTGTGGGTGGCGCAACCAGCGCTGCAGGCCCACTAGCAGTATTGGCATTCACAAGCCCTGGCACTCCTGGTGCACTTTACTGGGGACTGACAGTAAATCCAATGAACCAATCAGGTATATCAATCACATATACATTTTGCACAGGGAGAGCATATGCACTTTAGCACTGGTCAGCAGTGGTAAAGTGCCCAGAGTCATTAAACCAACAAAAACAGGTCAGAGAGTGTATTGGAGGAAGGCAAAAAGTTTAGGGATGACCCTGCCAAGAGGGCCAGGTCCAACACAACCCCCTTCCAGCCAAAACGCAGGGTAGACCAATCACCACTGTGAAGGGCTTCCCTGCTTAGGGCGATAGAACATGGACCTGGCCCGCAACAGCAGGGGCACATTCCAGTTCTACGCCAATCTGATCCTATTTCAAATCCTCTGCCCATACTCTCAGGGTCCACCCAGCTAATCCATGGGGCACCCTTCTCTTCCTCTGTGGACACCACCTGTGCAGCCTCTAACCTTAACTTGCTCACAGGTGTGTCCCAACAGACAGACATCAAGTCATAGCGGCCACTGACAGTAGTCAGAGATGAGACCCAGGCCTCATGCCTCTCAGGGCTCTCAAACCTCTGTGGCATTAGAGAGTGGGGGGCAGTAGCCCCAGGTGCTTGGCACCCTTTGTCCACTCTCCCTCCTGTCAGGTCAGGTATGTCATCCTGGCGCTGACCCAGCAGCCCCAGGTCTGTACCTGGCGGCTGTACCAAAGGCTGGGGTGGCCTCTCCCACACCCGGTCCTCCTCCTTGGGGCTCTGTATCCTCCCACCTGGAGTGGTACCCCCTTCCAGAATTGTCAGGGCACCTGGGGCAGGTGACCTGCACAATTCGCCCACCAGTTCAGGGGTGCTATCCTGCAACTGGGGCACCAGGTCAGGGGGGACACCCTGCACCTGGCCCTTAAACCTAGGGTCTAAACCCTCAAGCCGCACCGGGGTCAGAGGCGAGGACTCCCTCCCTCTGCACCCCCTTCCAGAGTACTGCCCACTCCCAACTTGAGTGGTACCCCTAGAAGTGTCATGGGTCAGGACACTGATTACAATGGTCCCACCCTCCAGGTCAGACAACACCTGAACCTGGCTCTCCAACTCAGGGACCGAACCCTGCAGTTGAACCATTGCCTGGCGCACCAGGACTACCCGGGGAGCACGCATGCCACCCTGAGGGTGGCACATAGCTCATGTGTCGTGCGACAGTCTGCCTGGCGCAGATCTCCCAACCCCTGTCCATCTGACAGTGCGGGAAGATCCCCCAGGACAGAAGTGGTGTCCCCATGGTCATTCACTGGGGACACAGCCCTGCTGGCTGGCCCCTGACCCACTGGTTCTTCCACTGGGGACTCTTTCCCCCTCTCGCCCACCATTCTGGACTTCTGCACCCTCCCGACTGGAGTGGTACTGCCAGACACCACAACTACTGGAGGTCTGTTTACAGAGCCTCCACGTTCTCTAGCCACTGGGGGATCCCCCTCAGCGGGTGACTCATCCGGACAGCCTAGGCTCCTCACCTGGTGTTCCCTTAAAGAACCATCCAGGCTCTGAGACTGAGGTTGGGCACTACCGGGACAAAACCCATTCTCACTCCTTCCCCTTAAGGACAGGACGTGAGGCCCTACACCCCTCTCACTACTACAGGACCTAGCTGGGCTACTCTGCGCCACTTCCACCACTCTGGGCTGGAAGATACCTGAGCCACTCCCCACAGGATTACACCCCAATGCCTCTCCAGACCCTCTGGAATCCACCACAAGGTCTGCCTCCAACGTGAGCTCCCTGGGGTCAGAGAACTCACTCTCAAACAGGTGTTGGCATAGGTCTGGAAAACTGGGACATAAAGTATGCTCTCCCACAATTGGATTACACAGCCCCCTAGCAGGGTTAACCAAACCATCCTTCACCTCTCCATCCAGCGCCTCACACACATACTCCACACCATTCTTCTGAGACTGGCCAGACAGTAGCAAACTGTCTCTGTCACACAACCCACACTCTTCTGGGTGGTCCTTACACTCACCCACCAGGACCTCAACCATGGGGGAATCCCTCCCACCACTAGGACCATGAACTCCTACGCCAGCCACCCTATTCCCTTCAGGGACGCTGCGCACTACTGGAGCTACCTCATGCCCTTGAACCTCCTGGTGTAAGTTAACCCCCTCCAAGTCAGGTGCCATACCTCTAGGTGGGTGCGCTATGCTCTCAGCACTGGTTACCTTAATGTTGCTGTCACCATCTGAGCTGGACTCCACCTCCAACTCAGCAAAGCTCAATCTCTGAGCTACACACATTTCTTGTGGCTGGGCTGACGCCCTCCTGGCCCCAAGCCCCTCGAGATCCATGTCAAGTTTCCTCATTCTTAACTCACGGGCCAGCTGTATTTTCATTTCTTCCAGGGCCAACTTCTTGGTTTCTAGCTCCAGTTGCCCATTTATTTCCAGCTCTGCCAACTTCAATTCATGATCTCGGGTTGCCTGTCTGTCCGCGAGATCCTCTGGCGACAGACCTCGGCCAGAAACACTGCTACCCAAGGGGGAGGTTGCACCCCTCCACTCTGGAGTCAGGGGTCCCTCCAGCTGCTGTTCTGCATCCTCAAATTTAATATCCTTTCCAGGGGCATTCCTTGCCTTGACCCAGGCCCTCAGCGCCTTTTGGAACTGCTCCCTTCTGGAGAGTCCGGTCATGGAAATGTTCAAATTTTTGCAGAAGCTCTTGAGCTGTTTCCTGGTGTAGTTTTCTAGTTTCTCCCAATCACAGTCAATAGAAGAAATGAGTGCTGCCTTTTCCATTTTCACTGACACAGGCATGACTTCAAAAACACATGGAGATCTCTTCTAGCAAAGTATAAATAAAAAAAAAGTCTGTAGCTTAGTTACTGGACGGTAATCACTGTGCCAGAGTCAACAATCACTGCATGGACACTGCAAATGTAAATTTGTGATCCTCTCGCTGCTGCCAATGTTAGAATTGGGGGTCTCTGGTTGGCGCAGCGCAGCACTGGTGACAAGCAGGGACCCTCTCCTCTAAGTCAGGGCAAAGTATTACTCCCAGAAATAACCCCTAATTGGGGGTCTCTGGTTGGCGCAGCGCAGCACTGGCGATAAGCAGGGACCCTCTCCTCTAAGTCAGGGCAAAGGATTACTCCCAGAAATAACCCCTGCTCACCCTCTAGGTAGTGTGGCGCAAGCAGTCTAGGCTAAACTCTGGAGTACATAGGGTTAAACATTTGCAGTATCACACACAATAACCATCAACCCACCACACAATGACGCCAGACTGTATTTATGTAAAAATATATCTATTTTATGTAGATTCAAAGCAGGCTTGTAAATATGGTCTTTGTACAGTTCAAAAGGGTTCCAGTTACTTGTTCAGGTTGTACATATACTCTTCACGTAGTGCCTTTTAAATACAGTCTTTCAGATTGCAAGAAGCGGTTCCAGTTACTCTCTAAATATGTCACAGGTTCCAAAAGCAATGGTAGTACTTATTCAGCTTTAAAAATAGTTCTTAATTCTTGGATCAATGTTACTGGGTGAAAAATGACTTTTCCCAGCTTACTTTAGGCTTACAATGGTCCAGGCCCCGTGCGCTGCGTGTGGACCCCTTTTGCTCCCTTAGGTACGCTTCACAGAGCTTTAGATCGTCTCGTTCGGTAAATCCAGCGCGGCCCCGCTAAACCTCACGCATCTCGCGTGAGAAGCGTACGGCGCTGAAGAAGGGGATGCGAGGCGTACTGGGCACTGGAGCTGTGCGAGGCGTACCGAAGCTGGGAGACGTCTCGCAGGTACGGCCACACAGCGGAGGGGCCTCAGGGGGCTCGAGGGAGTGCGTGCCTTACCGACTTCAGGTCCTGAGCGCCACGCACTTTACACACAGTCACAGTACCTTCTTGGGGGTGATGCGAAGGGCCCAGCAGCGGGAGTCAGGTCTGCTCACGTTGCGGTGCTCCTTGGGGGCAAGGCGGGCTACGGCTCGTCAGGCGTAGGCGCAGGGCTCTCAAAGGACGGTGCGTTGTAGGGCAAACAGACGTACCTGCGGCGTACGCTTCGACCCTGGAGGGGGAGCGGCTGCAGGCGGGGCTGATGGGGGTACGATGCAGAACAAGACGTACCAGCCAGGCGCGGCCCCGCAGCACTTCACTTCACAGCTGCGGGGAGCGGGTCTCAGCACACGGGTCACAGAGGGCACAACTTGCAGGCAGAGTCAGTCTTTGCTGGGCAGCCTGCAACACGGGGATCAGCAGGCGGCGATGCTCGGACCGGACAGGTCCTCCTTCACGGTGTGAGCTACGGCTCAGAACGGGGGCAGTCACGGTGCTCGGACCAGCGAGGGGCTGGTCTTCACTTTGCAGCTGGCACACGATCAGGCCACAGTCACGGTGCTCATGGGACCCAGATGCTCAAATTGGTAGAGAGCGCGGCGTAGAAGCACGACGCTCTCAGCACTCCTTCACTCGGCGGTGCAGGGACAGACAGCCCACGCCAGCAGCAGCTTCCTTCAGGGGGGGGGGGTAGCGCCCACTGTTCCTGGGGCGCAGTTCAGGGGGCAAGTTCCACAGCAAGCCCTTGGAGATCTTTGTAGGAGTTTGGCACAAGTTGAAAATAAAGTAAAAGTCTCTTTCAGTCTTTCCTTTCTCTCCTTCTGCAGCAAGGCACCCAACACAGGCCAGAGACAGTACTCCTCCTTGTAGTCTTTCCAGGTCCTTCTTTTCGGGCAGAGTTTCTTCTGTAGCGCAAACAGGATCTAATTTACAAGGAGCAGGGCTCCTACTTTTATACACCATTTCCTTTGTCTTTCCAGGCCAGGGGGACCTCTGCATAATTCCTTTCAGTCTCTGAGCACTTGTTGGGTGTACTCTGGCTGTTGCTTTCAGTGTGAGGGCAGGCACATCAGACACTCCCCAGGGGGGCGAAGCCAGCATTGTGGGGACAGGGGCTGCCAGGAGTACCTTGTTGACAGTGCTTCGCCCTTCCTGGGCCAGGTGCAGGCTGAGTCATCAGTCGCCCCCCAGGGGGCGGAGCCAGCATTGTGGAGGCAGAGCACAGCCTGCTTAAAAGTCCAGGGCCACTCCTACCTCCCACTAAGGTGTAATCCTTGCATTCACCACCTGTCATCCCCCAGCCCTGTCACTCACACATCCCAGACAGCCAGATATTCATACTAGCAGAGGCGGGCTGAAATGGTTAGGCAAGCAAATGCTAACTTTCTAAAAGTAGCATTTGCAAACACAGGATATTAAAATAAACTTTACTAAAAGAAGTATTTTATTATTCTGAGTTCAGGCATACTAAACATTATTTTCTACCATGTTCCCTGAGCCTGCTGGGATTATAGAGTGTAATAATTCCAGCAGCCCATCTGGCCTAAAGGGAACAGGTAGCCTTACAATAGTGAAAAGCGAATTTGGCAGTAATTCTCTATTAGGACATGCCACACACACCAGAGCATGTCCTACCTTACACTTACAATGCACCCTGCCCTTGGGCCTACCATAGGGGTGACTAATATGAAGTTAAGGGAAGGTTTAGGGGCTGGCAAGTGTGTGCACCTGCCCAGCCAGCATGACAGTACCAGACTGCACGCAGGCTCTGACATGGCAGACCTTAGACACATTTTAAGGCTGCTTCTGTGGGTGGCGCAACCAGCGCTGCAGGCCCACTAGCAGTATTTGCATTCACAAGCCCTGGCACTCCTGGTGCACTTTACTGGGGACTGACAGTAAATCCAAAGAACCAATCAGGTATATCAATCACATATACATTTTGCACAGTGAGAGCATATGCACTTTAGCACTGGTCAGCAGTTGTAAAGTGCCCAGAGTCATTAAACCAACAAAAACAGGTCAGAGAGTGTATTGGAGGAAGGCAAAAAGTTTAGGGATGACCCTGCCAAGAGGGCCAGGTCCAACAACATGAATGACCCAGCCCTTAGACTTGCGTGTGCGGCAAGGGTCCCAGCGCCTCAGACTGGAGAATACATGAATGACCCAGCCCTCAGACTTGCGTGTGCGGCAAGGTTCACAGCGCCTCAGACGGGAGAATACATGAATGACCCAGCCCTCAGACTTGCGGGTGCGGCAAGTGTCCCAGTGCCTCAGACTGGAAAAAACATGAATGACCCAGCCCTCAGACTTGCGTGTGCGGCAAGGGTCCCAGCGCCACAGACTGGAGAATACATGAATGACCCAGCCCTCAGACTTGCGTGTACGGCAAGGGTCCCAGCGCCTCAGACAGGAGAATACATGAATGACCCAGCCCTCAGACTTGCGTATGCAGCAACGGTCACAGCGCCTCGGACTGGAGAACACATGAATGACCCAGCCCTCAGACTTGCGTGTGCGGCAAGGGTCTCAGCGCCTCGGACTGGAGAACACATGAATGACCCAGCCCTCAGACTTGCGTGTGCAGCAAGGGTCTCAGCGCCTCGGACTGGAGAATACATGAATGACCCAAGCCCTCAGACGTGCGTGTGCGGCAAGGGTCACAGCGCCTCGGACTGGAGAATACATGAATGACCCAAGCCCTCAGACTTGCATGTGGGGCAAGGGTCACAGCGCCTCGGACTGGAGAATACATGAATGACCCAAGCCCTCAGACTTGCGTGTGCGGCAAGGGTCACAGCGCCTCAGACTGGAGAATACAAGAATGACTCAAGCCCTCAGACGTGCGTGTGCGGCAAGGGTCACAGCGCCTCGGACTGGAGAATACATGAATGACCCAAGCCCTCAGACTTGCGTGTGCGGCAAGGGTCCCAGCGCCTCAGACTGGAGAATACATGAATGACCCAGCCCTCAGACTTGCCTGTGCGTCAAGGGTCCCAGCGCCTCAGACTGGAGAATACACAAATGACCCAGCCCTCAGACTTGCATGTGCGGCAAGGGTCACAGCGCCTCAGACTGGAGAATACATGAATGACCCAGCCCTCAGACTTGCGTGTGCGGCAAGGGTCCCAGCGCCTCAGACTGTAGAATACATGAATGACCCAGCCATCAGACTTGCGTGTGCGGCAAGGGTCCCAGCGCCTCAGACTGGAGAATACATGAATGACCCAGCCCTCAGACTTGCGTGTGCGGCAAGGGTCACAGCGCCTCAGACTGGAGAATACATGAATGACCCAGCCCTCAGACTTGCGTGTGAGGCAAGGGTCACAGCACCTCAGACTGGAGAATACATGAATTACCCAGCCCTCAGACTTGCGTGTGCGGCAAGGGTCACAGCGCCTCAGACTGGAGAACACACGAATGACCCAGCCCTCAGACTTACGTGTGCGGCAAGGGTCACAGCGCCTCAGACTGGAGAACACATGAATGACCCAGCCCTCAGACTTGCTTGTGCAGCAAGGGTCACAGCGCCTCAGACTGGAGAACACAGGACATCATCAGCACCCGACATCGCCATAGCCATACCGGACGCTTACAAGATCATCCAAAAAGACCGCACCAATCAAACAGGAGGAGGCATCGTCATCATCCACAGGAACACCATCAAAATCACGACCAGCTTCGACGATAATTTTGCAACCGCCGAACATCTCCACTTCCAGATCCACACCAATCCTAGGACCACACTCAGAGGCACCCTCATCTACAGACCTCCATGTACCCGTACTCAATTCAGCGATGACATCTTGGACTTCATCAGCCCACATGCCCTCGCCTCCGAAAACTACATTCTTCTAGGAGACCTCAACTACCACCTTGAAAACAAACACGACAGCAACACCACCACCCTTCTAGACAACCTGGCCAATTTCGGACTCAAACAACTTGTTGACACCCCCACCCATGCAGCCGGACACACGCTCGACCCTATCTTCACCTCCAGCAAGCACATCTCTTTCGATCGCACCACAGCTCTCCATTGGACGGACCACAGCTGTGTTCACTTCAGCTACAAAACTACCCTGAACCACAACCGCCCACAACCTATTCCTCGAAGGAACTGGAACAAAATCACCTCCGATCAACTCCTCACATCTCTCAACCAAAACCCTCCCACCCTCTCATTGGATCCAAACCAAGAGGCCACCAATCTCAAGCAATGGATCACCCACAGTGCTGACGAATTAGCACCCCTGAAAAAGCACCAGATCAAATCAACCAGTAAAAAAACTCCCTGGTTCAATGATGACCTTAAGAAATCCAAGAAGCTATGCCGCACCCGGGAGAAAACATGGAGAAAAAACCCAACCACAGACAACATGGCCACCCTCAAGGCAGCCACCCGCAAACACCACCAACTGATTCGATCCGCCAATAAATCAGCATTCAAGGATCGTCTCGACAACAACACTCACAGCAGCAAGGAACTCTTCAACATTGTCAAAGAATTCACCAACCCCACCGCAGCATCTAACGACATCACTCCCTCCCAAGACCTCTGCAATGCGTTATCCTCCTTCTTCTACAACAAAATTGCCGACATCCACAACAGCTTCGAGAATACTCCCAGCGACCAACCCTCCCCACCCCCCCAGGTCCTACTCCCCCAACTAACAACCTCAGAGACTGGAACCCAATCACCACTGAAGACACCATCCCCCTAATGAACTCAATACACTCTGGCTCGCCAACCGACCCCTGCCCCCACTACATCTTCAACAAAGCTGACTCCATCATTGCACCCCATCTCCGTGATGTCATCAACTGCTCGTTCAACTCTGCCACCTTTCCAGAAAGCTGGAAACACGCCGAACTCAGCGCCCTTCTGAAGAAACCCACAACAGACCCCTCTGAACTTAAAAACTACCGACCCATATCCCTCCTCCCATTCCTGGCCAAAGTCATTGAAAAAGCCGTCAACAGCCAACTCGCCGCCTTGCTCGAATCCAACAATTCCCTCGATCCATCTCAATCCGGGTTCCGAGCCAAACACAGCACCGAAACCACCCTCATAGCAGCGACTGACGACATCCGAACACTACTGGACAACGGAGAAACAGTGGCCCTCATTCTACACGACCTCTCCGCCGCTTTCAAAACAGTCAGCCACAGCACCCTTATACAACGCCTCAGCAACACCGGCATTCAAGGAAAAGCCTTGGACTGGATCATCTCTTTCCTTGCTGGGAGAACTCAAAGAGTCCGACTTCCCCCATTCAACTCTGAGGCCACTGAAGTCACCTGCGGCGTACCACAAGGATCTTCACTCAGTCCCACCCTCTTCAACGTTTACATGAGCCCACTCGCTTCCATCACGCGTCAACACAACCTCAACATCATCTCTTACGCCGACGACACCCAGTTAATCCTCTCCCTCACCAAAGACCCCAACACCGCCAAAACCAATCTTCACGAAGGCATGAAAGAAGTAGCCGAATGGATGAAACATAGCCGCCTAAAACTCAACTCAGACAAAACGGAGGTGCTCATCCTAGGATCCTCCCCCTCTGCCTGGGACAACTCTTGGTGGCCTTCCGCTCTTGCCGCAGCACCCACACCCACAGACCATGCACGTAACCTCGGCTTCATCCTAGACTCCTCTCTCTCGATGTCCAGACAAGTCAACGCAGTCTCATCCTCCTGCTTCAACATACTTCACATTCTCAAAAAGATCTTCCGCTGGATACCCCTCGAGACAAGAAAGACTGTCACCCACGCACTGGTCACGAGTCGACTGGATTATGGTAACACACTATACGCCGGAATCACAGCAAAATTACAGAAAAAACTCCAACGCATCCAAAACGCATCAGCGAGACTCATCTTAGACATCCCTCGCCAAGATCACATCACTGGACACCTAAAAGACCTCCACTGGCTTCCCGTCAACAAAAGAATTACCTTCCGCCTTCTCACCCACGCTCACAAGGCCCTCTATAATCTAGGACCCGAATGCCTCAACACTCGACTGTCCTTTTACAATCCTACCCGCCAACTAAGATCGTCCAATCAAGCCCTCGCCGCAGTCCCGCGTATCCGAAAATCCACCATGGGCGGCAGATCCTTCTCCTTCCTTGCTGCCAAGACCTGGAACTCAATCCCCACTCACCTCCGCCTTACTCAAAACCATATCTCCTTCAGAAAAGACCTCAAAACCTGGTTATTCGACAAATAATGAACCCCTTCCCCAAGCGCCTTGAAACCCTCCGGGTGAGTAGTGCGCTATATAAATGCCTGAACTTGAACTTGAACTTGAATGACCCAGCCCTCAGACTTGCGTGTACAGCAAGGGTCCCAGCGCCTCAGACTGGAGAATACATGAATGACCCAGCCCTCAGACTTGCGTGTGCGGCAAGGGACCCAGCGCCTCGGACTGGAGAATACATGAATGACCCAGCCCTCAGACTTGCGTGTGCGGCAAGGGTCCCAGCGCCTCAGACTGGAGAATACAGGAATGACCCAGCCCTCAGACTTGCGTGTGCGGCAAGGGGCCCAGCGCCTCAGACTGGAGAATACACGAATGACCCAGCCCTCAGACTTGCGTGTGCGGCAAGGGTCCCAGTGCCTCAGACTGAAGAATACATGAATGACCCAAGCCCTCAGACTTGCGTGTGCGGCAAGGGTCACAGCGCCTCGGACTGGAGAATACATGAATGACCCAAGCCCTCAGACTTGCGTGTGCGGCAAGGGTCCCAGCGCCTCACACTGGAGAATACATGAATGACCCAGCCCTCAGACTTGACTGTGCGTCAAGGGTCCCAGCGCCTCAGACTGGAGAATACATGAATGACCCAGCCCTCAGACTTGCGTGTGCGGCAAGGGTCCCAGCACCTCAGACTGGAGAATACATGAATGACCCAGCCCTCAGACTTGCGTGTGCGGCAAGGGTCACAGCGCCTCAGACTGGAGAATACATGAATGACCCAGCCCTCAGACTTGCATGTGCGGCAAGGGTCCCAGCGCCTCAGACTGTAGAATACATGAATGACCCAGCCCTCAGACTTGCGTGTGCGGCAAGGGTCCCAGAACCTCACACTGGAGAATACATGAATGACCCAGCACTCAGACTTGCATGTGCGGCAAGGGTCCCAGCACCTCAGACTGGAGAATACATGAATGACCCAGCCCTCAGACTTGCGTGGTCGGCAAGGGTCACAGCGCCTCGGACTGGAGAACACATGAATGACCCAGCCCTCAGACTTGCGTGTGCGGCAAGGGTCCCAGCGCCTCGCACTGGAGAACACATGAATGACCCAGCCCTCAGACTTGCGTGTGCGGCCAGGGTCTTAGCGCCTAGGACTGGAGAACAAATGAATGACCCAAGTCCTCAGACTTGCGTGTGCGGCAAGGGTCCCAGCGCTTCAGACTGGAGAATACATGAATGACCCAGCCCTCAGACTTGCGTGTGCGGCAAGGGTCTCAGCGCCTCGGACTGGAGAACACATGAATGACCCAGCCCTCAGACTTGCGTGTGCGGCCAGGCTCACAGCGCCTCGGACTGGAGAACACATGAATGACCCAAGTCCTCGGACTTGCGTGTGCGGCAAGGGTCCCAGCGCCTCAGACTGGAGAATACATGAATGACCCAGCCCTCAGACTTGCGTGTGCGGCAAGGGTCCCAGCGCGTCAGACTGGAGAATACATGAATGACCCATCCCTCAGACTTGCGTGTGCGGCAAGGGTCCCAGCGCCTCAGACTAGAGAACAACAGAATGACACAGCCCTCAGACTTGCATGTGCAGCAAGGGCCCCAGCGCCTCAGACTGGAGAATACATGAATGACCGAGCCCTCAGACTTGCGTGTGCGGCAAGGGTCCCAGCGCCTCAGACTGGAGAATACATGAATGACCCAGCCATCAGACTTGCGTGTACGGCAAGGGTCCCAGCGCCTCAGACTGGAGAATACATGAATGACCAAGCCCTCAGACTTGCGTGTGCGGCAAGGGTCACAGCGCCTCAGACTGGAGAATACATGAATGACCCAGCCCTCAGACTTGCGTGTGAGGCAAGGGTCACAGCACCTCAGACTGGAGAATACATGAATTACCCAGCCCTCAGACTTGCGTGTGCGGCAAGGGTCACAGCGCCTCAGACTGGAGAACACACGAATGACCCAGCCCTCAGACTTACGTGTGCGGCAAGGGTCACAGCGCCTCAGACTGGAGAACACATGAATGACCCAGCCCTCAGACTTGCTTGTGCAGCAAGGGTCACAGCGCCTCAGACTGGAGAACACAGGACATCATCAGCACCCGACATCGCCATAGCCATACCGGACGCTTACAAGATCATCCGAAAAGACCGCACCAATCAAACAGGAGGAGGCATCGCCATCATCCACAGGAACACCATCAAAATCACGACCAGCTCCGACGATAATTTTGCAACCGCCGAACATCTCCACTTCCAGATCCACACCGATCCTAGGACCACACTCAGAGGCACCCTCATCTACACACCTCCAGGTACCCGTACTCAATTCAGCGATGACATCTTGGACTTCATCAGCCCACATGCCCTCGCCTCCGAAAACTACATTCTTCTAGGAGACCTCAACTACCACCTTGAAAACAAACACGACAGCAACACCACCACCCTTCTAGACAACCTGGCCAATTTCGGACTCAAACAACTTGTTGACACCCCCACCCATGCAGCCGGACACACGCTCGACCCTATCTTCACCTCCAGCAAGCACATCTCTTTCGATCGCACCACAGCTCTCCATTGGACGGACCACAGCTGTGTTCACTTCAGCTACAAAACAACCCTGAACCACAACCGCCCACAACCTATTCCTCGAAGGAACTGGAACAAAATCACCTCCGATCAACTCCTCACATCTCTCAACCAAAACCCTCCCACCCTCTCATTGGACCCAAACCAAGCGGCCACCAATCTCAAGCAATGGATCACCCACAGTGCTGACGAATTAGCACCCCTGAAAAAGCACCAGATCAAATCAACCAGTAAAAAAACTCCCTGGTTCAATGATGACCTTAAGAAATCCAAGAAGCTATGCCGCACCCGGGAGAAAACATGGAGAAAAAACCCAACCACAGACAACATGGCCACCCTCAAGGCAGCCACCCGCAAACACCACCAACTGATTCGATCCGCCAAGAAATCAGCATTCAAGGATCGTCTCGACAACAACACTCACAACAGCAAGGAACTCTTCAACATTGTCAAAGAATTCACCAACCCCACTGCAGCATCTAACGACATCACTCCCTCCCAAGACCTCTGCAATGCGTTATCCTCCTTCTTCTACAACAAAATTGCCGACATCCACAACAGCTTCGAGAATACTCCCAGCGACCAACCCTCCCCACCCCCCCAGGTCCTACTCCCCCAACTAACAACCTCAGAGACTGGAACCCAATCACCACTGAAGACACCATCCGCCTAATGAACTCAATACACTCTGGCTCGCCAACCGACCCCTGCCCCCACTACATCTTCAACAAAGCTGACTCCATCATCGCACCCCATCTCCGTGATGTCATCAACTGCTCGTTCAACTCTGCCACCTTTCCAGAAAGCTGGAAACACGCCGAACTCAGCGCCCTTCTGAAGAAACCCACAACAGACCCCTCTGAACTTAAAAACTACCGACCCATATCCCTCCTCCCATTCCTGGCCAAAGTCATTGAGAAAGCCGTCAACAGCCAACTCGCCGCCTTCCTCGAATCCAACAACTCCCTCGATCCATCTCAATCCGGGTTCCGAGCCAAACACAGCACCGAAACCGCCCTCATAGCAGCGACTGACGACATCCGAACACTACTGGACAACGGAGAAACAGTGGCCCTCATTCTACTCGACCTCTCCGCCGCTTTCAAAACAGTCAGCCACAGCACCCTTATACAATGCCTCAGCAACACCGGCATTCAAGGAAAAGCCTTGGACTGGATCATCTCTTTCCTTGCTGGGAGAACTCAAAGAGTCTGACTTCCCCCATTCAACTCTGAGGCCACTGAAGTCACCTGCGGCGTACCACAAGGATCTTCACTCAGTCCCACCCTCTTCAACGTTTACATGAGCCCACTCGCTTCCATCGCGCGTCAACGCAACCTCAACATCATCTCTTACGCCGACGACACCCAGTTAATCCTCTCCCTCACCAAAGACCCCAACACCGCCAAAACCAATCTTCACGAAGGCATGAAAGAAGTAGCCGAATGGATGAAACATAGCCGCCTAAAACTCAACTCAGACAAAACGGAGGTGCTCATCCTAGGATCCTCCCCCTCTGCCTGGGACAACTCTTGGTGGCCTTCCGCTCTGGGCGCAGCACCCACACCCACAGACCATGCACCTAACCTCGGCTTCATCCTAGACTCCTCTCTCTCGATGTCCAGGCAAGTCAACGCAGTCTCATCCTCCTGCTTCAACATACTTCGCATTCTCAAAAAGATCTTCCGCTGGATCCCCCTCGAGACAAGAAAGACTGTCACCCACGCACTGGTCACGAGTCGACTGGATTATGGTAACACACTATACGCCGGAATCACAGCAAAATTACAGAAAAAACTCCAACGCATCCAAAACGCATCAGCGAGACTCATCTTAGACATCCCTCGCCAAGATCACATCACTGGACACCTAAAAGACCTCCACTGGCTTCCCGTCAACAAAAGAATTACCTTCCGCCTTCTCACCCACGCTCACAAGGACCTCTACAATCTAGGACCCGAATGCCTCAACACTCGACTGTCCTTTTACAATCCTACCCGCCAACTAAGATCGTCCAATCAAGCCCTCGCCGCATTCCCGCGTATCCGAAAATCCACCATGGGCGGCAGATCCTTCTCCTTCCTTGCTGCCAAGACCTGGAACTCACTCCCCACTCACCTCCGCCTTACTCAAAACCATATCTCCTTCAGAAAAGACCTCAAAACCTGGTTATTCGACAAATAATGAACCCCTTCCCCAAGCGCCTTGAAACCCTCCGGGTGAGTAGTGCGCTATATAAATGCCTGAACTTGAACTTGAACTTGAATGACCCAGCCCTCAGACTTGCGTGTGCGGCAAGGGTTCCAGCGCCTCAGACTGGAGAATACACAAATGACCCAGCCCTCAGACTTGCATGTGCGGCAAGGGTCACAGCGCCTCAGACTGGAGAATACATGAATGACCCAGCCCTCAGACTTGCGTGTGCGGCAAGGGTTCCAGCGCCTCAGACTGGAGAATACACAAATGACCCAGCCCTCAGACTTGCATGTGCGGCAAGGGTCACAGCGCCTCAGACTGGAGAATACATGAATGACCCAGCCCTCAGACTTGCGTGTGCGGCAAGGGTCCCAGCGCCTCAGACTGTAGAATACATGAATGACCCAGCCATCAGACTTGCATGTGCGGCAAGGGTCCCAGCGCCTCAGACTGGAGAATACATGAATGACCCAGCCCTCAGACTTGCGTGTGCGGCAAGGGTCACAGCGCCTCAGACTGGAGAATACATGAATGACCCAGCCCTCAGACTTGCGTGTGCGGCAAGGGTCCCAGCACCTCAGACTGGAGAATACATGAATGACCCAGCACTCAGACTTGCGTGTGCGGCAAGGGTCCCAGCACCTCAGACTGGAGAATACATGAATGACCCAGCCCTCAGACTTGCATGTGCGGCAAGGGTCCCGGCGCCTCAGACTGGAGAAAACATGAATGACCCAGCCCTCAGACTTGCGTGTGCGGCAAGGGTCACAGCGCCTCAGACGGGAGAATACATGAATGACCCAGGCCTCAGACTTGCGTGTGCAGCAAGGGTCACAGCGCCTCAGACTGGAGAATACATGAATGACCCAGCCCTCAGACTTGCATGTGCGGCAAGGGTCACAGCACCTCGGACTGGAGAAATCATGAATGACCCAAGCCCTCAGACTTGCGTGTGCGGCAAGGGTCACAGCGCCTTGGACTGGAGAAAACATGAATGACCCAGGCCTCAGACTTGCGTGTGCAGCAAGGGTCACAGCGCCTCAGACTGGAGAATACATGAATGACCCAGCCCTCAGACTTGCATGTGCGGCAAGGGTCACAGCACCTCGGACTGGAGAAATCATGAATGACCCAAGCCCTCAAACTTGCGTGTGCGGCAAGGGTCACAGCGCCTTGGAATGGAGAAAACATGAATGACCCAAGCCCTCAGACTTGCGTGTGCGGCAAGGGTCACAGCGCCTCAGACTGGAGAACACATGAATGACCCAAGCCCTCAGACTTGCTTGTTCGGCAAGGGTCCCAGCGCCTCAGACTGGAGAATAAATGAATGACCCAGCCCTCAGACTTGCGTGTGCGGCAAGGGTCCCAGCGCCTCAGACTGGAGAATACATGAATGACCCAGCCCTCAGACTTGTGTGTGCGGCAAGGGTCCCAGCGCCTCAGACTGGAGAACAACAGAATGACCCAGCCCTCAGACTTGCGTGTGCGGCAAGGGCCCCAGCGCCTCAGACTTGAGAATACATGAATGACCCAGCCCTCAGACTTGCGTGTGCGGCAAGGGTCCCAGCGCCTCAGACTGGAGAATACATGAATGACCCAGCCCTCAGACTTGCGTGTGCGGCAAGGGACCCAGCGCCTCAGACTGGAGAATACATGAATGACCCAGCCCTCAGACTTGCGTGTGCGGCAAGGGTCACAGCGCCTCAGACTGGAGAATACATGAATGACCCAGCCCTCAGACTTGCGTGTGCGGCAAGGGTCACCGCGCCTCAGACTGGAGAACACATGAATGACCCAGCCCTCAGACTTGCGTGTGCGGCAAGGGTCACAGCGCCTCAGACTGGAGAACACATGAATGACCCAAGTCCTCAGACTTGCGTGTGCGGCAAGGGTCACAGCGCCTCGGACTGGAGAACACATGAATGACCCAATCCCTCAGACTTGCGTGTGCGGCAAGGGTCCCAGCGCCTCAGACTGGATAATAGAGGAATTACCCAGCCCTCAGACTTGCGTGTGCGGCAAGGGTCCCAGCGCCTCAGACTGGAGAATACACGAATGACCCAGCCCTCAGACTTGCGTGTGCGGCAAGGGTCCCAGCGCCTCAGACTGGAGAATACATGTGTTAGAATTGGGGGTCTCTGGTTGGCGCAGCGCAGCACTGGTGACAAGCAGGGACCCTCTCCTCTAAGTCAGGGCAAAGGATTACTTCCAGAAATAACCCCTGCTCACCCTCTAGGTAGTGTGGCGCAAGCAGTCTAGGCTAAACTCTGGAGTACATAGGGTTAAACATTTGCAGTATCACACACAATAACCATCAACCCACCACACAATGACGCCAGACTGTATTTATGTAAAAATATATCTATTTTATATAGATTCAAAGCAGGCTTGTAAATATGGTCTTTGTACAGTTCAAAATGGTTCCAGTTACTTGTTCAGGTTGTACATATACTCTTCACGTAGTGCCTTGTAAATACAGTCTTTCAGATTGCGAGAAGCGGTTCCAGTTACTCTCTAAATATGTCACAGGTTCCAAAAGCAATGGTAGTTCTTATTCAGCTTTAAAAATAGGTCTTAATTCTTGGGCCAATGTTACTGGGTGAAAAATGACCTTTCCCAGCTTACTTTAGGCTTACAATGGTCCAGGCCCCGTGCGCTGCGTGTGGACCCCTTTTGCTCCCTTAGGTACGCTTCACAGAGCTTTAGATCGTCTCGTTCGGTAAATGCAGCGGGGCCCCGCTAAACCTCACGCATCTCGCGGGAGAAGCGTACGGCGCTGAAGAAGGGGTTGCGAGGCGTACTGGGCACTGGAGCTGTGCGAGGCGTACCGAAGCTGGGAGACGTCTCGCAGGTACGGCCACACAGCGGAGGGGCCTCAGGGGGCTTGAGGGAGTGCGTGCCTCACGGACTTCGGGTCCTGAGCACCACGCACTTTACACACAGTCACAGTAACTTCTTGGGGGTGATGCGAAGGGCCCAGCAGCGGGGGTCAGGTCTGGTCACATCGCGGTGCTCCTTGGGGGCAAGGCGGGCTACGGCTCGTCAGGCGTAAGCGCAGGGCTCTCAAAGGACGGTGCGTTGTGGGGCAAACAGACGTACCCGCGGCGTACGCTTCGACCCTGGAGGGGGAGCGGCTGCAGGCGGGGCTGATGGGGGTACAATGCAGAACAAGACGTACCAGCCAGGCGCGGCCCCGCAGCACTTCACTTCACAGCTGCGG